>NW_017264699.1:1200000-1516309 GCF_001664045.1 Ogataea polymorpha | reverse complement strand
TTAAGTTTGAGCATATGTGCGCGACACAAGTGGTTTCCGTCTGGACGGACCTTTCTGCCCTGATGGGGATGTTCGGGGGGGTATTCTTTTTATAGGCAGTTTCTGGGTGCCCCTTGGCCGCCTGGGTGCTTGCCCCTACTGTAAGCGTCTATCAGCCGGGGGATTGGCCCTAATTTGGCCGCATGATCTGCTCCATCCTGGGGAAACTGGTCTGCGCCCCCGGGGGGCCCGCAAGGGGGTTCGCGTTCGCCCGATTCATGTATGGCAGCCTGTCACAGTCCGGGTTTCGCAAAGGGATAAGCTGCGCCGTTAGTCCCAACGCCTTCTACTGTTGAGTCAGCTCAGCCCAGCAGGGCCGCCGCAGGCCTTTACGACTGAACGCTCCCGGCCGCGTATGTAGTGTGGAGGGGCGAGCGGATACCAACTTCACAGAGGTGACAGCTACCGAGCTTGATTTCGCCAAGCTGTTTCGATGAGACAATACAATCACTCAAGCTGGCATTCCGGCAAGTCGCCTTCAGAGGATCCCGCCAGATGGCCACCCCGCCACCCCGCCACCCCGCCACCCCGCCACCCCGCCACCCCGCCACCCCGCCACCCCGCCACCCCGCCACCCCGCCACCCCGCCACCCCGCCACCCCGCCACCCCGCCACCCCGCCACCCCGCCACCCCGCCACCTACATCTCCATCCTTCTCCCTGGTTAAGTGTGCCCCCCTTAACTAATTTACTTATGCTAAACTACTCTAATTCTCTCTTGAGTCCCCAATCTCCCTTTCCATGTACACACAAATACTTGGTAAGAACCCGACACAAAACATCCACAGCTCTCATACTGAAGACACGTCACGGGAGCCACCACGAGCTACGCTTGCAGATCAACCCTCCTCTTCCTCCTCCTCCTTTTCTCGCCCACAGGAACCACCCGGCTCGGGCGGCCTGCTATGCACCATAGTTCCAAGCAAAACGGGTTTATGTATCCACCAAAGCATGCTTTAACATCCTGTCGAACCGTTTACTGTAGAACATCTTATCGAACCTTTTATTGTCATTAAAGTTTAGTCAACTTGCCTACACAATCGTTTTCGGATCCTCATCGTGAGACTCGACAATTTTCAGCTCCTTCAAGTACCGGTCAGACTCCTCTTGTTTTTTTGTTTGCCAGTGTTTCCATTGACGCGCAGGAATCTTCAGAGCAAACATCTCGTCGATCTCTTCAAAGGAACGCCCTGCAGTTTCAGGAAGGTAAAAGTAGAACACAAATATCGAAAGGAATGAGCACCATGTAAATATGAAATTGATTTTTGATCCCATGTTAGCCTCGTTTGCGTTAAACATATACGGTAACACAAACTGCCACATGCATTGCAAAGCATTGTTTGTTAGGTTTGCCAGCGCATACGTCTTTGCTCTCAAAAAAACGGACGACACCTCAGCCGCCAAAATGTAAGGAACCGCTCCCAACGCAATGTTGTACACGTAGTTGTACATTGCCATAAATCCTGAAGATGTTTTCATTGCCGGTATATTACTTTTGTCAATACCCGTGCTGGCAATCAACAGGTTGAGGATGGTTATGGCAATCATGCCCCCGATCATTAAAGGTCGGCGACCAAACCGGTCAATAATGAACCAGGAACTAATAACCCCAGAAATAGATAGAGCCTGCGCACCACATGATATTTGGAAAGATTTTTGGGTATCGTATCCCGCGTATTGATAGTAATAGGTTGAGTAGTTGCTGACATAAGAAACACCACTCATTGCCTGCATGAATAGGGCAAAGATCACAAGCAGAGTACGACGCAAGTCCTTAGCCTTAAAGCAGTCCAGATAAGTGCCCGCTTTAGCGGAAATCTCGCTTGCCTCCATGACGGTCACGTACATCATGGCATATTGTTTTTGTATAACACTTTCCTTTCGATACATCTTTGTTAAGGACTTAAGAGCTTGTTGACGTTTACCTTTGGAGAGAAACCAGTAAGCTGATTCTGGAATAGTCATAATCATAGCCATTGCAGTAATGGAAAAAATCCATTGGGGAATGAAGATGCCTCTGTAAGCCATTCGTGTAGTGTAAGTACTTGTTGTGTTATTGATGAGAACACAGATAAATGGACCAATACAGAGAGCAAGGGCAATTGTAGCGGCAAAGAATCCTCTTAATGCAAGAGGTGCACATTCAGAAACATAAACCGAACAGCAAGAAGAGATCATTCCCAAACAGAAGCTGTTGAAAAACTTTCCCACAAAAAACACTTCAATGGAAGTTGCGATGTATTCCAGTGTAATGAATGGCACGGTGAGCAAGACAGCACAAAACAAAGTGTTTCTTCTACCCACCTTATCAGCGAAAAATGAGCCTAACATCAAGCCCACTGCAAGAGCGCCAGTAGGAGCACCGGTTATGGCAGATTGCCATTTGGCTTCTAAAACATAGTCTCCTTCATAAGCAAAGCCAAAATCTTTCCTGAATTCCGGAATGCTGACAACCATGCCGCCGGCTTGGTTTTCATAGCCGACGAGGACCATCGACCACACACAAACAAACATGAAGTACACCGTCCAAGGGTAAGCCTTGGTTGCTTGCCACCTGGTAAGGTCGTGCTCCACTTTTTGCTGAGCTCTCGCCACCTGCATAAGGTGGTCAAACTCTTCCTCGCTTATAGCTGCTTGCGGATCTTCCTTATCCTTAGTCTTAAAAAACATGTTTCACTTCAATATAGAATTCCACGATTCTGAATCTTCAGTTGAACTTATAAAATTCGGCACAAGAGTTGTGTTATGTCTTACACTTGAGCTGATTTCCAGATCTTTATATAAACCTGCAGTTTTAGATCAGTGCCCATATGACGACTTCTATGGAAACTAGAAAAATTCTGGGGAAATTTTTTGTGGGGTACATCTCGCGATATTGAAATTCCGAAATCTGTGACTTTTTTTGGCCCAAAATGGAATGGGACAAAAATGTCGGACGAACTATAGACCCGAATTTAGCAGGAATCTCATGCAAAAGATCCTGCTTTTCAATAAATCCTCAATTGTAACGCCACATGCATTGTTTTTTTTATCGGCCTTTTCGTCAAAATACAATAGTACGACCCCGCAATCTGGGTAACCCTAATTTTCATCGTATATGTCGGAATATCATTGCACCGTTTATCAGCCTCTACTCTTTCAAAGTGGGGCACAACCTTATAGTTACTTCCCTGTCCACCCCATGTACATCAATATCGGTTCGACAAATATGTGGGGGACAATGTTTTAAAGTCAAAGTGGCTTAGTACCCCACCCCGTAATTTTTAGTAGCGGAATTAAACTCGTCCGAAATGAAAATTCGAAACCCACAACTTCGCCATTTTTAACTATAAAGCTGCTACTCAGTACTCACTTATTTCAAGTAGATTCAAAACACTCCTTTGAGTACTTAGCTAATTGAATAATGGTTGAGGTTAGAGGAGTTCGACTAGAGTCTAACGCTCTCGGACCAACCAATGGGTTAATCGCAACTAAAAGACCAGTCATTTCCTGGGAGATTTTTGGTAACGAGAAGAACTGGTATCAAGGTGCTTATCAAATCAAGATTAAATACGGGGACCAACCTTGCAGCACTTACGATGTTGTCAGCTCTGACAATAATCTGTTTGTGGAATGGCCAGGAAGAGACTTGAAGTCAAGAGAAGTAATAGCTATTTCGATTCGTGTTGCACCAAAATCTGATATTTCTTCTTTTTCTGAATGGAGTGCGCCCGCAGTCGCTCAAGTTGGAATTCTGGATAACTCCTGGAGGGCTCCATTTATTTCTATGGTTGGGCAGCCCAAGGATGAAAACGTCTCACCAGAAATACTATTCAGGAAGAATTTCGATTTATCGGGTAACAAAATCAAGTCTGCTAAGATCTATAGCACAGCTTTGGGGGTTTACGAAATTGAAGTCAATGGAAGGAAGGTTGGAAAAGACTACTTAGCACCTGGTTGGACAAGCTATGATCATCGTTTGCTCCATCAATTCTACGATATAACAGACTTGCTTGCACCGCATACTAATGCTATTGGTGCTAGAGTAGGGTCTGGATGGTATAGTGGAATGCTTGGTTTTGACGGTGGGGCCAGAAATATTTACGGAGACCGAAGAGCCATTAGTATCGAGATAGAGGTGGAATACGAAAATGGTGAGAAAGCTGTGATTCTCTCTGATGAAGCTTGGAAATCAAATTATGGCCCCATTAAAGATGCACAGTTGTACAATGGTGAGGTTTATGATGCAACTTGCGAGTTTCCAGGATGGTCTCTCCCGACCTTTGAAGATAAATCGTGGAACCCAGTTGAAATTATTCAATGCAGCTCCAAATCAATTGAGCCGCAAGCTTTTGGTTACATATGTGAAATTGACTCTCTGACACCAATCAATATTATCGAGACACCAAAAAAAAAGTTGATTGTTGATTTCGGTCAAAATGCGGTTGGTTTCGCTCGGATCAATAATGCCAAAGCTCCAAAAGGGCACACTATTACTTTAAGATTTGCTGAAGTTTTGGAGAATGGGGAGCTCGGCACTCGTCCCCTGAGGCTGGCAAAAGCTACAGACCAGTACACTTTCAAAGGTGATATAGATGGTGAGACATACGCTCCTAGATTTACATTTCATGGAGCAAGATACTGTCAGATTGACAACTGGTATGGAGAGTTTAGCCCAAACAATATTGAATTCGTTGTCATTGGAAATCTAATGGAGACAACTGGTGGTTTTGAGTGTTCGGACAAAATGCTCAACAGGCTCCACCAGAATGTTGTCCATAGCATGAGAGGCAATTTCCTAGCCATACCGATGGATTGCCCACAAAGAGATGAACGTCTCGGTTGGACAGGTGACATTGCCATATTCTGTCCAACAGCACTCTACTTATGTGATTGTTACTCGTTCCTGCAAAGCTGGCTAAAGGATTTGAAACTAGAACAGAAAGAGAAAGGTGGAGCTCCTGCTGTTGTGGTCCCAGATATTATACATGCTTTTGATACATTTTGGAATGGTAAGATAGCCGCTATTTGGCAGGATGCCTCGGTTATTGTACCTTATGAGCTTTACAGATCATCTGGAAACAAGCATATTTTACAAGCCCAATACGAAAGTATGGTTTCATGGATTGACTACATACCTAAAATTGAAGGAAAAGTCAGGTGGAATAAAATTGAGTTGCAGTTAGGAGATTGGCTGGATCCATCTGCACCACCAGAAAACCCCCTTCTTGCTTTGACGGATGCCTATCTGGTTGCTGATGCTTTTCTTTTCAAAATACTTACGATGACTTCGGAGACTGCTGAGATCTTGAAGTTGGAAAAAGATGCGGCTTATTACGCTGAGCTGGCTTCCAAAATGTCGTTCTGATTTCAATGAGGCTTATATTTCCTCGTCAGGGAAACTCACATCAAACACACAAACGGCATATGCTTTGGCTATCTGTTTTGGCCTGTACAAAAATGATGATCAAATATCCTACGCTGGTAACCAATTGTCCGAACTAGTTAGGCAAAGTGATTATAAAATCAGTACTGGATTTGCTGGAACTCCATTTGTCACTGAAGCTTTGACTATTACAGGACATCTAGAAGACGCCTACAAAATGATACTACAAAAAGAATGCCCTTCATGGCTCTATCCAGTTTCTGTGGGAGCAACAACAGTCTGGGAACGATGGGATAGTATGTTGCCTACAGGGCACATCAATCCTGGTGAAATGACCTCTTTCAATCATTACGCCTTGGGTTCAATTGCTAACTGGATGCATGAAAGAATGGGTGGTCTAAAACTGAAGGAACCAGGCTGGCGAGAGTTTTACCTTAGGCCTATGCCTGGATCTAACATCAGCTATTGTGAGACTTTCCACAAATCGCCTAGTGGCTTGATCAAGTCTGAATGGAAATTAGAAGCTGGTAAGTTTGTCTACAATGTGACTGTTCCCTTGAATTCAACTGCCCACATCACACTTCCTGACGGAACCACTCATTCTGTGGGCTCAGGATCGTGGTCTCTTACGTGCTCAGCTTGATAAGTTTCAGGTAGGAGCTTTTTATGCTGTTGATGAGCAAAGGGCCTATAGAATATTAGACTCTGTATAAGTTTTCCTTGTTAAGTGATGTTGTTCTTTGAACTTCCGCGTACTTTAATCATCTTGGTCAACTGTCCTCAATAGCAGTCGAGGTTCCATTCTCGTTGTCATCTTTCTGAGATTAGTCAAGTTCGAGCGGCGTTTCTGGAGGAGGAAAATACGTTCCAGCGGAAGATTTGTGAAGCTTTTCGAGATCGAAATTTCACTCTCCCGCAGTGACAATTTTCACCATGTTGATCGTCACGAACCAGTGTAATCCTGTATTGAACGCTCGAATGAGTGTAACAGCTAATCATGAGAGGAGAACCACTATAATTTCCATCCCAGCTTGATCTCAAATATTCTAAATCATTTCCTTTTTTTGAGCCGATCATCAAGCTCAGTAACGAGGCAATCCTTCGCTCTCAGACTGACATTTCGTTTGCGGCTGTTGAATCACATACAATATAAGAAGATCGATAGCTATTTCTGGCAGTACCACCAATGAGTCTCAAGCCAAGTTCACTCTTAGTTTCCCCCTGTAGGTCGCAAGATACTGAATCAACTTCAAAAAGCACTGAGAAGGTTACTTGTTGCATGAAACATAGGATATTTGACTTGTCTTCCTGTTGCTAACATGAGAATATATGAAAATTGAAGGAATCACTACATGACTGAGTAAAAGAGTATTTTTCGAAAACCAGTGACGAAGATGATTTTCAATACTTTACGCATTGCTTTGATCAATATCACCAAAGATGAATTTGACTTTCATGTATCTTGTAGCTACTCAAACCGGCATACGAAAGTGCTGCTCAGTATCAGGCTTTTCAATTTGCCCTCAGTATATGCCTGCTCAGTTATAAATTTAATGACCAAAAACCATCTTCTACTAGAGTTGGATGGATTTTATTAATGGTCCGAGAGACGGAGAAAACTGTCTTTTTTTGTTTTGGTAGTACAAATGGGGTGCGGGATTTTCAATCAGATCACCTGAAAACTTTTTGGGATCTGGCGGCTTGCATTTGCAAAATCCGGGGGTGGGGTAGATCTAGTCGGTAAATTATTTCTCCGCGCATTAAAAGTAAAAATATAATTCCCCCGAAGGTTAGGATCACCCAATTTTTGATAACGAAGCTTTATATACATCCACTAGCAGTTGGTATCCAGAACTTGAGCTCCCAGTAACCCATTATTGACAAAGATTCGACTAGCTGAAAAATCTAGCACTAAAGAATCCAGGAAAACTTCGTTGAGTACAGCTAAAGCTTACCTATAATGTCCACTTTCGACGTTGAAGACGTTCTCAAACAACTTACCACTAAGGAAAAGGTCCCAGCTGCTTTCTCTGAAGGACTTTTGGCATACGCAAGAGATCAAGAGACTGAATGTTCCTTTCATACGACTCAGTGATGGCCCTAATGGTGTCAGAGGTACCAAGTTTTTCAAATCTGAGCCCTCTGCTTGCTTCACGTCAGGTACCGGCATGGGATCTACATTCAATGTACAATTGCTGAAGAAGGTAGGAAGCATGATGGCTACTGAGGCAAAACACAAAGGCGCTCATGTCATACTGGGTCCAACTTGTAACATTCAAAGAGGACCGCTAGGTGGAAGAGGCTTCGAGTCTTTCAGTGAAGATCCGTTTCTTTCGGGTCTCTGCTCTGCAAGTTTAATCAATGGCATTCAAAGTAAAGGAATTGGAGCCACAATCAAGCATTATGTTTGTAACGATTTGGAGGATGAAAGGAATTCTGTTGACGCAATTGTTTCGGAGAGAGCTCTTAGGGAGATTTACCTGATGCCCTTTCAATTGGCCGTCAAATACTCACAGCCCAAATGTGTGATGAGCTCGTACAACAAAGTTAACGGAGAGCACGTTTCACAATCCAAAAAGCTGCTCACTGGTGTGCTGCGAGAGGAATGGGGTTGGAATGGTTTGGTTATGTCCGACTGGTTTGGTGTCTACTCGATCAAAAATTCTATTGATGCAGGTTTGGACCTGGAGTGTCCCGGCGTTCCAATCATGAGAAAAATGGATGCAGTGTTACACGCTATCAATGCCAGAGAGATCAGTATAGACGTGATTGATGAAAGAGTTAGAAACGTGCTGAACTTGGTGAAGTTTTCTATGCAAAGCGGCATTCCTGAAAATGCTCCTGAAGATTCTAAGAATAATGTTCCTGAGACCTCTGCTTTGCTCAAAAGGCTAGCCTCAGAAGCTATCGTGTTGCTGAAGAATAAGGATTCATTTTTGCCTTTGAAAAAGACGGATAAGATTGCTGTGATTGGCCCTAACGCTAAAGTTCCTAGAATCTTTGGTGGGGGCTCTGCTTCGATGAATCCTTATTATGCTACAAACATTTTTGATGGTATTGCTGATAAACTTACAGAGCCCCCACTCTATGCTGATGGTTGCTCAATTGAGAAAAACCTGCTCGATCTGGGCACCTTATCTACCTTCAACGGTTCCGAAGGGGTTTATTGCAAGGTTTACAACCTTCCTGCTGAATCGTCTGACCGTCTCATTGTTGATGAGTTTGCATTGAATTCTACGAGATTGATGTTATTTGATTACAAAAACGACAAACTAGACAACAACTTGTTCTATATGGATATTGAGGGCGAATTTACCGCCAAAGAGACTGGCACCTACGAGATAAGCGTTAGTTGTCTTGGAACCGCACAATTTTTCATTAACGGTAAATTGGAGATTGATGACAAAAATAATCAAGTCCTTGGATTTGCAGCCCTGGGTGCCTCTACCGCCCCCAAAACCAAGAGATTTGATATGAACAAGGGAGAGTCTTTCAAATACAAGATTGAGTTTGGTTCGGGTCCAACGTTCACTTTGGAGACCACTGATCTAGTTGCATCTAACGGAGGAGGAGCGCTCTATGTGTCCGCCATGAAGGTCGAGTCGGATAAGGATAGGATCAAAAAGGCTGTTGAAGTTGCATCACAAACTGATAAAGTTGTTCTCTGTGTTGGAACATCATCAGATTGGGAGAGTGAGGGATACGATAGACCAGTTATGGACCTTCCTGGTAGCCAGGATGAGCTCATCCAAGAAGTCCTTAAAGTCAACAATAATGTGGTGGTAGTCAATCTTTCCGGTACCCCAGTCACGATGCCATGGGTCGATGAGGTTCCGGCTATAATTCAGGGATGGTTCAATGGAAGTGAGAGTGGAAATGCAATTGCTGATGTTATCTTTGGTGATGTTAACCCGTCCGGTAAATTGAGTTTAACATTCCCTAAACGATGCCAAGATAATCCTGCATACCTTACCTTCAAATCCAACAAGGGAAAGGTTGTTTATGGTGAGGATACTTTCGTTGGATACAGATATTATGAGAAATGTGGAGTAGATCCCTTGTTTGCATTTGGATTTGGTCTTTCCTACACCACTTTTGCTTTTTCTTCCTTGTCAGTGAGAGTTAACGTCGACACTATTCTCGCATCTGTGGAGGTGAAAAACACAGGTACAATTGCAGGTGGCGAAGTCATCCAGCTTTACATCACTCCGCCAAGTGAAACAACGGAAGAGCGTCCTTTGAAGGAGCTTAAGGGCTTCAATAAAGTGTTCCTTGAATCTAATGAAGCTACTCGTGTCGAGATCCAGGTTCCGGTGAAATATGGATGCTCGTACTTTGATGGAGAGCGCAAGAAGTGGTTGATTGAAAAAGGAACTTATGGCGTACTTGTCGGAAATGCTTCAAACTCGAAAACTTTCTTAACTAGTTCGTTTGAAATTCAGGAATCGACTTACTGGAGCGGTCTGTGATCTACTTTACAATATATCTTTCAAAGATGATACATGTTTTGTTTTTAAAATGTACTTGTTGTTCTGACACTAGCTGAAAGACTAGTACTCTTGAGTTTGGTACAAACCAAAGTGATGTTCCCGAGCAGCAAACAATTTGACTAGGAAGAAAAACCAAAAAAAAGGCAAGTTGGAATTTCATATTTCTGTCATGCCAAGGAAAAAGTAATTTGAGAACTTATAGACTTCCTCGTGTCACATAGAGGTTGGTCAACTAGTACATTGATTTGGGTTGTCGGATATTTGAACTTCAAGGCAAGGCCACAAACTATTTCTATAGTTTGACTCGTAAAAACACCTGCAATCTGCAATCTTACCTAAATGTCTCTCGGCTTATCTATATTATTACCTCATATAGAAAGTCCGTTCCCCTTGGAGATAAAAAAAATTGCACTTGCTTGATTTTCTCCACGCTGAACAGACAATATCGAATTAAGTCCAGAAAACGAACTTGAGAAAAACATTTCGTGCAACTGACTTATCTGAGGTCTTCTTTGCTGATGCAAGTTTTGTAAGGTTTGGTCTCTATTTCAAAGCCCTCCTTACAAGTGCTCCGTGCAGTATATAAAAAACACGTCGTCTTGATAAAATTTTACCACATTTACAAAAATATCAATCCTAGAACATTTTTGATAGGTAACATCGAAAATTCACTGCCAATAATATATGTATGAACAACTTCTATAGCTAGTTTGCCATAATGCTAGATACCAACAAACATAAAAATATGTCTGCTGTCATGCTAATACTATCTAGAGACCTCCAAAAGCTTGTTTGCTCTTCAATTCATTATGTTGCACTGTTGGTGGAACATGTCACAGTACAAAGAATCTCAGCTATATGTATTATGCCCCAAAGCTGGAAAGTCACATATGAGCCAAAACCTTACAAAATTCACAAACTTGATTAGAAGATACTCTGTGATTTTGCATGCTGACTGATTCGTGTCGTGTGGTTGTTCTGGGTGACAAAACTTAGTTGTATCAAAATTCTCAAATATGTATAAATTAACTTAACGACTTTCTCAGAACGCTAACAAACGCGTCAATATCATCATCATCATTGTACAATGGGAAGGGTGCTACACGAATTGCTTTATCACGCTTATCAATCACAACCCCTTCAATTTCAAGTCTCTTAACTGCGTTCTTGAAAGTCTCCGATGAGTCAAATTCTATGGTTATCTGTGCGCCTCGTGATTCCGGGTCACTCGGGGTGATTATATTGATACCAGAAGGTATAGTTTTGAGTCCCCTTTCAAGCAGGCTAGTTAGTCGTATGGACTCCTTCCGAACGGCTTCCATACCGCCATATTCTTGAATCATTTTTAATGACTCAAGAAGACAGACATTGTCTAGCACGCTAGGATTAGAAACGTGCAGAGCCAAAGCCCCTTGCCGAAAGTTATCTTCATATGATAACCTCATTCTCGATTCCAGCTTCTGTCCCCACCACCCCTTAAGGTAATTTAGCTCCCAGTGCTGCGGATGGACGTACACTCCTCCAATTCCACCTGGACCTGCTCCTAAGTACTTGTAGCTACACCAACATGCAAAGTCCACTCCCCAATCATCAAGCTTTAATTGAAGGTTACCAACCGCATGCGCTAAATCCCAGCCAACAATTGCTCCTGAGTCATGTCCCAACTTAGTAATAGTTTTCATGTCAAATGTCTGTCCTGTATAAGAATGCACTCCTGGTAGCCATATTATAGCCGGTTTGTACTTTTCTATCATTAATGCAATGTCTTCTGTTCGAATGGTTTTCTCCTGATCCCGAGGACATACAAACTTTATGGTGTTTTCAGGATTAAGCCCCTTTGACGTAATGAACGATTTTATTGCAAAATAATCCGAAGGAAATGGATTTTCCTCCATCAGAACGACAAATCTGTTTTCTGTGGGTTGATAGAAGGAACTCAGCATCATGTGTATATTTGTAGTTAGGGAATTCATAGCTGCCACACTTCGATAATCAGACGCACCAACAATTAGTGCAAGATAGTGAGAGACTTCTTCGTCCAACGAAACCCACCCATTACGAATGTAATGAGTGCTGTGTCCCAAAGATCCTTTTGTGGCCCATATGCCAAGTTCGACGTCGAGGGCTTTTTTCAGAGACCTTGGCTGGAGGCCAATGGAGTTAGCACACAGGTAAACGCAGCTTTCGTTACCAGTTCCACCTGTGTCGCTTTTTGAAGGAATTAGATATTTGCTTTTCAGACTCATTATTAGTTTGTTAGTCTGGAAAGCGGGCTTTTTATCTGAATATAAATCAGTCGGTATACTATTCCGATGTTTGATACCGATATCTTTTTCCCGATCTTCGGATTTCCCGCTAATTTTCTTTTTTCGACTCATTTTTTGGCTATCAGTTAAAATCATTTGAATTGAAGATGAGCCCATATAATTGCTATAAAGGGTATATATACACTAGATGCCACCGATAAGAAGCTTGTGATACTTTTCATCTTTTATTCCCTGTAACCCGAGGACTATGGACACAAAACAAGATCGTATATTTCACTCTACTCAGTCCATTGAGGACGGGACACCATGTACTGATCGTGAAGATGGGTCGCATTTGAAGAAACAGCTTAAGGAGCGACACATCCAGCTCATTGCACTCTGTGGAATGATTGGTACTGGATTGTTTTTATCATCAGGAAATGTTTTGGCTACATCAGGACCCCTAGGTGCGCTTCTCAGTTATATGGTGATGGGGATATTTACATTGGGAATTGCATACACGAGTGGTGAAACTGCTGCTTTGTATCCTACTACAGGTGCATTTGTGAGACACGCTTCTAAGTACATTGAGCCTGCAGTAGGAGCTGCAACAGGTTGGAACTTTTGGTATACGATGTCAATATCCGCCCCTGCAGAGCTTTCAGCTGCCGCAACAGTTTGTCAGTACTGGACTGATCTGAATCTTGCAATATTCATTTCCATATTCATCGTTTTTGTCATCTCAATTAATATGGTGTCAGTTAAATTCTATGGAGAAAGCGAAGTGATTTTTGGGATGCTGAAGATATTTCTTATAGTTGGGATGATAATTGGCGGAATTGTATTGACTTGTGGCGGTGGCCCAGATCATCAATCTATCGGATTTAGATACTGGCATCATCCTGGTCCATTCAAGTCCTACATTTTGCAAGGATCATCAGGAAATTTTTTGGCATGGTGGAGTACATTAATTCAGGCGGCCTACGCCTATGGAAATATTCAAGTGGTTTTTATCGCTTCCTCGGAAACTTTAGATGCCAGACACCAAATATCAAAGGCCATGAAAAAGTTAGTTTTCCGAATCCTGTTTTTTTACATTGCTACCATCTTTGTGATTGGACTTCTCGTTTCTTCAGATAATACAGAAATCACATCAGGGACGGGTACAGCCGCATCTTCACCTTTTGTTATTGCTTTTGAGGATGCTGGTGTCAAGGTACTACCTTCTATTGTTAATGCTGTTGTTATGACCTCAGCTCTTTCGTCGGGATCTGCCTGTCTCTTCATTGCTTCGCGTACGCTATATGGCATGGCTTTAGACGGACAAGCCCCCAAATTCATTTTGAAGTGTAACAGGTTTGGTGTTCCTTACTTTGCAGTTCTTCTTTCCGCAAGTATGACACCTCTTGTTTATATGTGTGTCAGCACAGATGCATTTGAAGTTTTTGTCTGGTTTGTGAATATTACGACCCTTGCTGGACTTGTGGGCTGGGTCGTAGTCTGCGTTTCCTTTTTGAGATGCTTTTATGCCATGAAAAAGCAAAACATTTCAAGAGACGAGCTGGTTTTCAAATCTCCTTTTCAGCCATATGTTGCTTGGAGTTCGATGATATTTGTCATCCTTGTACTTTTGTTCTCTGGATTTGACATCTTTGTCCATGGTTATTTTAGCGTTTCTGGATTGATCACCTGTTACATCAACTTACCCATATTTGCCTTCCTTTGCATATTCTTCAAGATCACAATGAAAAGCAAGTTACTTCCGTTGGAAGAGCTGGACCTTTCAGAGATCTATATGGTTAGGAACGAAAAGGAACGAATTCTGGAGCTAAAACTTGCAGAGTCCAACAGACCGCTCTGGAGGAAAATTGTGGGATTCATTATATAATTCAGCTGTTTATTTATAATGGTGAAGTGCCAAACATGTTCATGGAAGGAAGTGAGCTCCAGTAATCAAAGTCCAATGAGCTACTGGATTCTGCATACTCTAGACTAAAAAGTGACTGTGATTTTGTGGCAAACGAATCCTGGGGCAGCTCTGTACTCTGATCATTCGAATGTATTAGTTGTTGAATGTTCAAAAGATCGGAAGATTCAATGGGATCTGATATGGTTGACATATCAATGTATTTATCTCTCAGAGATTGCACCTCTGACACAGTAAGCCTGTTGCTTTTGCGGCATGCAAACTTATAAATGGTTGAGATCTCTAACGCCCATTTATGATAAGATTTTCCTATTTCCCATTTATCGGCATAAGATGAAAGATAGTCTAAACAATAATCGTAATATACTTTGGAGTCACAAAATTCAGGATCGTAGTTTGGGAAGTAGTGAAGATATGATAACATACCAGCCGCAGTAAAAGCTGAAAATCCGTAAAATGGATTGCAGCAGTAATCTTCAGCTTTCAACGAGTGTAAAATTGTCGCTATACTCCTTGCACTATCGAAAACAACACGAGCGGAATTTCGCCACCACAAATATGGAGCACTGTCGCATATTTTTGGTGGATCCAAAGGACCAGATGGAACGGAAGATCTGCTGGGAATAAAAGGAATATAATCTCGATGAAGCATTAGTTTAGCCATTGATAGGAATAAATGCATAAGACAATAACAAGATCCTAGTCCCAAAGAAGCATATCCTAATATATTGGAGTCGCTGAGCGTTTCTCTCGGTCCTAAATTATCATTAAAAGATGATATTTTTTTCGTCAACATATTCCATTCGCTCTCTTCGTCCCAAGGAACTTTTAAGTACGTCCGTCTTCCGCCTTGCAAAATCCAAAATGAACTCTCTAACCATAATTCCCCACTGAAAATCAATAAAGAATAAATATTTGATTGCACATCAACGCTCAAGGTTTTTAAAGTAACTGGTGACTTACTACCTGACTCAAATAGCATATCAATATCCTCTAACGGTAATTGAAAATCTTGTAATTGAGCATGCAAAGAAACCCCTGATTTATCTTTCAATGAATTTGATAGGAACCTATGCGACCAAATTGCACGAGTGAACACTTCTTTTTCTGTAGTTCCTGAAATAGCCGCCATTTCTTTATTTTTCACCAAGTAGTATGAGATGCGTGATGCTATCCCTTCAATAAACCAAGCTTTTCTAGTGCTACCTAACTGCCAAAATATGAGAATCAAAATTAATGATAATTGAAGACATGATAGGTAATCCGATTTGCTGTTTGCTAGTTCAAGAACTTTTGCTTCCAATTGACTGAGAGCAATAGAGTCTATCTCAGCACCCGTATATTTACATGACAATAAGAATAGGGCCTCTTTAACGCCAGGATGAAGAAGTTGGTCAATTTTTGGGATTTTGAGAAACAAGAGTTCAGGATGGTGAAAATACACGCATGATATCTGTTTTTCTTGCATCTCAAATGTGTGGCTAGTTTTCAATGAGTTTCTTTCTGTTACTGCATGATGTCCAGTCAATTGTTTGACGACTCGAAATTCCTTAGTACTTGTTAGCCTGCACGCCAGTTGTAAACCCTTCTTCTTACATGACAAACAAGGGGATTGTCCTTCATGGACACACTTAATCTTTTTGGATCGGCATCTAGAACAAGCCCATGCTAGTCTCATGGTAGGTATATGATGCCAAAATTTACGAAAAAAATAATAGGTTTGCCTATCGATTTTTTAATTTCGGTATCGTTATCCCGAATTCGTAGCTGTACCTGGCTGAATAAAGAGAGATTGTGGAACATAGTTTTTTTTGTCATCCTGAAAATGTCATCAGTCACACCACAAGCTAGAAAACATGTCAATATGATGGTGGATAGTACCATCAGGAACTTAGAGAAGGAGGATCTGCAGGCGATTCTCAGAAACATTCTATCAATGCACCCATCCCTCACCGAGACGTTCAAACTCGAAGCTACCAAGCGACTCAAAGGTTTCAAAGACATGGAGTCTGTTTCTCTTTTTGAAAAAAAAGTGGGAAGCTCTGAATATCAGCTGAAAGAAGATGCTTTTGAAAAATACGAAAAAAGGATAAGAGGCTTAATTGGCATTGGTCTCGCCCCCGTGGCTCTTGACAAACTTCACAACATTGTTGAGCAGGTTTGTGGCATAACCTATGATGAGGAGACTGAGACTGGAGAAATCATAGTTGATAAGCTTGCGATTATTGACGGCGACATAGTACAGACTGTTACTGGATTGAAGGAAATGGGTGACCAACAAGATGATGTCTATTCTGTGGCTGATAAGTTATTAGCTGTTCTGAAAGTGTGCAAATCGACCTTTGAGGAAAAGAACAGTGAGTGTGAATTTCCATTTGATCGGGGTGAAAAGGTGTTAGTGGACTACTGTGCAGCACACGATTAAATACAAACCTGTCTTTTCGGGACAATATTCGGATAACTTTTTTTCTCGGTATAGATTTAAGGCAAAAGATTCCGATCTACTCGGAATAGATATTGTGAAATGGATACTTTTGCACATATAAATCAAAAGCAAAAGTTGGAGTACCTCAAATCAAAGTAGTTGGTCATGGAATTGAATGGTCAGACTGTTCCGAGAGTTTTTAATGGTTTATGGCAACTATCATCTCCAGCATGGGGGTCAGCTCCGAAATCAAAGATGAAGAAGCATTTTAAACAACTTCTTGAAAATAAATTCTGGGCCTTTGACATGGCTGATCATTACGGTGATGCGGAGTTGATCTTTTCAGAGCTACGTCAAACTTCTAGTCACACTTTTTGTGCCACCAAATGGTGTGTGTTCGATAACGAATTTGAGGTTAGTCCCGAAAATGTCAAAAAAGAAATTGACACTCGTATACGAAGGACGGGTGGTGTTGATCTCCTTCAATTCTATTGGCAAAATAAAGACGCAGAAAAACCAATGCTAGAAATTTGTAAGCTGATAGTTGAAGACAAAAGATGCAAATTGGGTCTTTGCAACTTTGACACATTGTTGATGAAAAAGGTTGTTGAGTCCGGCATCAAAGTATACACAAACCAAGTTCAGTTTAGTTTAATTGATATTCGCCCTAGGCTGAAAATGGGAAAGTTCTGTGATGAAAATGACATTAAATTGCTTGCATATGGCACTCTTTGTGGTGGATTATTGTCTGATAAATGGTTGGGCAAAGAGGAGCCAGATATTTATGGAGATGATTCCATTACTCCTAGTCAACGCAAATACTTTGACATGATTGAAAACTGGGGTGGGTGGGATCTCTTCCAGGAACTTCTAGCTGCTCTTAAAAAAATTTCAGCTAAGAGAGACGACCTTAGTATTTCAATTGTTGCGGCACGTTGGGTCTTAAAGCATTCTTTTGTCGGATCGATCATAATCGGAACAAGATTGGGCGTCAAAGATCACTCACTGGAAAACATTATTATTGATGACTATACTTGGGATATAAGCACAGAGGAAATGGGTTGCATTGACTCTATTCTGGAGAAAAGTCGAGCCTCTCACCTGATTGAACTCCTTGGAGACTGTGGAGATGAATACCGTTGAACCAAATACATAGGAAATTATGCGACGTTCAGCACTAATGTATTACCACTCCTGAAACATAAGTTTTTCGGTCCAACCTTCATCATGTACTCTTATGCCAGTGTTGTACTTTACACTTGAAAATCTTTTTAAACTGGAAAATGCACTTCTCCAGATTATCGTATTTCAGGATGCACGATTTTATCAAATTGACCCTGAGTGAAGCTTGGAAGAGCTCATAATCAATTACTATCTTTTGATTTCTTGCGATTTTTATTATTTGCTATGCGATATCAAGCAGAGTAAATGGTGCTGCAAGCGATATTCATACTAATAATTTATGCTATCCTCTTTTACGTGCCGGGCCTTCAACTTCGCTTTCAATTGATAGTCGTATTCAAGTAGTTTGTTTATAAAGACACTAAAATATATATATTCACCTGCTGCCACACAACCTGTTTTTGTTCTTTATTATCGAACAATAAACTTGTAGACCCTCACAAATTTATTTCTGGGGCAGTATGCATATTAAATTATTAACTAATTTTGGTAGCATGTTTTTCAGCGCAAAGCTGAAAGATTCAGTAATGAAAACTGGAAATCAAGACTTTTTATTACTCATTGTGAGCTTCTAGAAATGAATTTTGAACTTTCAGGTTCATTTAGCAACTGCTTTATAATTTTACAACACGATCTTTCTCCTAGACTTTAAGAGGTTGACACAAAAACTTCAAAAAATTAGCTTTAAATTATTCACGTGGTTGTTCTTCCAGAAACGGCCAAACAAGGCACAAACTCATTCACCAATACCAAAGCATGTGTCAATTTTGATGGAGATTATTCCGATAGCATTCTTGATAATGTGACCCTTACATATAAAGAGACTGAGGCTGCTAGGCTGAACAAGTTATCTCCAGGCCTGAATATTACAGCAGAAGATGTTTACTCTATGGCTGGCTGCTGTGTTTTTGAACTAGATGTTACTGGTACCTCAAAGTTTTGTAAAGCTTTATCTATGGAGTCTCTGATTGGTCTTGGATATGACAAGGATCTATCTTACTACTACTCTTGGTCAAGATTCAGTTGGAACTTTGTTCTTTTCTTTTTCGCATGACAATGACTTGCTGAGATATTTGACGGCTCCAGGACTGTATGATCATGAGGAAGAATTGCCTCTTGATGGAGTCGAATTTAGAAGATCCTTCAAGTCTTCGGAAATTGTTCCTATGGCTGATTACAGAGAGGTTAACTTGCTATAATGCAACAAGTCAAAATAATGACATATGTGAGACTTTTTCTAAACGACCAAGTTTTCCCGGTTCCGGATTGCACAACCGGGCCGGGCTACTCTTGTCCTCTGAATGAGTTCAGTGATATTATTGAAGGCTCAATTACTGATTAACCAACACTACCCGACGCCAACAGACTAGGTCTCGGTTTTGAAATATCTCACCTTTAACAGGTCGTTGATCCAAATTTAAAAATAGTGCTTTTTTATTTTGCTAAAATATAGACAATTCATTAACCTTAAAGTCTTGAAATTGAGAAACCCTCTATGGTTACCAATATACAATGACACAGGAGGATATGATATAGTTACTTAACGAGAAGAGCTAAGCTTCATTTCCATCAACGGACTCAATCTTCAAAGGACGTTCAGGGGATGGGGAAAGGATATAGCGAGCATCAATGAGCTTCACTTTAGGATTCACAGTGAGACCGAATCCTGGTTTATCAAGCTGGGAGATGTTCAAAAATCCTTTGGTTGGGACAGTCTCATCTGTGAACAAAGAGCCAAAAACTGGTAGCACAGAACTTGAGTCTGGCGAGTTGGCTAGGTACTCCTGGAAAGGTGTGTTTGATTGAGAAGCAACAAAGTGGTATGAGTAGGAACCTGAAGCATGTGGCACAACCGGAATATCATAAGCAGCAGCTTGTGCAGCAATCTTTAGAAGCTCAGTCATTCCTCCAACCCACATAACATCTGGCTGCAAAATATCCACATTTCTTCCTTCGATCAATTTTCTAAATCCATACTTGGAATATTCATGTTCTCCGGTGGTGAATTTCATTGTTGGGAAGGCCCGCTTAAGCAAAGCATAACCATCAAAGTCATCAGGATGAAGGGTCTCTTCCCACCAGTTGATATTCAAGTCTTGGGTAGCTTTGACAAGATCTATAACATAGGACACATTTAACGACATGTAACAATCAACCATAAGCGGGAAATCTGGTCCCACTGCCTTACGATGATTTCTCAAAAACTCCACATTCTTCCTAAGTCCTGGAAATCCATCATCAGGTCCGTATGGTAGTGCGACCTTTCCTCCCCAGAATCCCATCTCCTTTGCCGCTTTTGGATTACATCTGGTACAGTAAAAGTCAATTCTGTCGCGGGTTGCACCACCAATCATCTTGTAGACCGGCTCATTTCTGATCTTACCCAGGAGATCCCAAATTGCAAGGTCAACAACGGAAATGACAGCCAAGGTGATACCTTTTCTTCCATAAAACATGGAAGCTCTAAATAATTTATCCCAGATCAAATTGTAATTTCTGGGGTCCTCTCCAATAATAAATCTCTCAAAATGATTATGAACTAACCAGCATGCAATTGGTCCTCCAAATCCAGTTGCAAATCCTTTGGAACCGTCAGTGGACTCAATTTCCACGCAAAACGAGCCAAGAACGTTGATTCCCCAGCTGGTACGAGAAGCCTTGTATTCAGGGAACTTGGACATTGGATTGGCAATATAGTTGTCCACCAGCCAGTGTCCTTTTTCAACATTATGGTAGTCACCACCTATTCCCTTTCCTTCTGTAAGATAAGTGGTTATTTTCTTGATACGAGGAAATTCTGCGGCAGTCATTTTAATGCTTGTAATCTAGGACTAGTGATACGGAAATTTAAGCTGTTATATAGTTATTGAGTTGTTTTCAGAAATGCAAAATTGATTGTTTCATGGTCACCAGTTAGGAACTATTTCTGGTACTTGAAAATGATTGCACCCGGAAAAGGATTTAAAGAATGCTCCGAAAAAATTATGGGGAAACCTAACCCCACTATCCAATTTTGGAACTTTTTATCAATACGTTCGGGTCAATAAAGCTGTCGATAAAAAATAAAGAGTCTGCAGGGTGGGACACTTATTCCAGTACAGTTACATAATCTGTAAATAGTTCTAATAGTTTCTGTTCGTGTGCCCCCTTCAGCTCGCTGGTTGCACAGATATAATTGGTGTTGATAATGGGCTATTGACTATTGAAGAGGCTCCTATGCAATATTATTTTGAGTCAGGTATCCAAGTAAGTCTTCAAATGCAAAAGAGCTCGTGTCAAATTGGAAAGCGTCCAGAAGCATACTCTCCTCTTGGGTTCTGTTTGACCTTGACTGCGTCGAAGCTAAAAAGCCGTTTTTATCTATTATTGAATTTTGGCTATCGTGCAGCTTCCGGTTTTGAGAATCTTTCGTTAAAGATTTGTTCAAAATGAGAGAAAGTAGATGTGCATTGATCCTCATGTCAGCAATGGCCTGTGACGGAGGTATTTCATACTCATTTCCTTCTGGATAGTCCGTGTTTGTAGGTGCAGGGAGAGTATCAAAGCCGAAGCTTTGTAGCTGCCTCAAAATCCTATAGTATTTTTGAGCTCCCTGCCAATGCTTCCCGATTGCGAATAGTATTCCGGAAAACAACTTTAGTTTCAAGTTGAGGTTCTCCCGATCTGACTGGCTTTTTGCAGCCTGGTTAAAAATGCTGTCTGCTATCAAGACTCTAGCGCAAACCCATATACAAAAAGAATAGTGTGGTCCTAAGTTTTCAAGCATTTTCTCACCGTTCTTCTTTTCTTGCTCCATGATATTTTGAGCCAATAGTGCTACTCTTTCCACTGATTCAAGACATATTCGTCGCGAGCTTTCTGAGTGCTTGAAAGCGGAAGATTCAATATGCGGGTATCCATATGCGCTGTGCATCTTGATCAGTGCTATGTGGTATGAAGAATGCAAAAGAGCAAGACCTGCAATTTCTTCAAAGGTATTTTGTTCAGTACACAAAGTGCTTGAATCCAACAGGGAAGCGTACTTAGAGGGTAAATTGCTCTTCCAGTCCATCATTTCGGTTTCCAACATATGAAAGTGCACAAACCACTCACAAACATTTTGCTTGTCAGCTATATTTCGGGGGTGAGATATAAACGCATACATCTTTCTCATCATCTGTATTACATCAGTGAAGTAACTGAATGCATCAAAAGTTTCAGTTTCTGAGCCATTCTTGGCAAAAAGAAGTGGCTTGTAGTTCGGATCATCAATTTGACTCCACAACTTGGTTCCCAGAGGCCTAGAGAGCTTTTCTTCTGACTCGGGCACACACAATGGCGTGCCTGAAGAGAATGAATTCAGAAGATCAAGAACAACGATACCCCACCCTAGCCGAATCCTTACCTCCTTCTCATTGACAGTGACAGGGTCTTTCAAAATTTTGGCTCTTTTTGGTCGAATAACAAAAGGTAAAGAGTCCTTTGTAGTATCTGAAGATGTAGATCGAGAATTCGCATCGTTGGTAACCGAAATATTCAAGTGGATCATCCCAGTGGCAGACATGCCAATAATTGAAGACGATTCTGGAACAAAAGAATTTCCAAATGAATAATAAGCCATCAATGCTATCGTTTGAAGTTGAACAATTGAAGATATAGAGTAACATTCGAGAATGATCTTCTGTTTACACGTGAGAATCAATTGTTCAACTTCATCTTTGGTCATGGAAACATTCTTGCTTTCTTGTATGTATTGCATTGAATTTAGAACAATCCCGTAGATAATCAATGGTGGTTTGTCAACCGACAAATCTTGAGTGGCATTTGAAGCTTCAATGGCACGAATATATTGCTGTACACTTCTTCTTGCTTCTCGTGGATGAATAATAGGAAAGCTGGGATATACTTTGGCAAAGAATATATCAACGAGTTGTTTAAGTGTTCCAGGTCCTGGTAACCCATTGCTGAGAAACCTGATGTTACGGTCCATGTGTTGGTGTTTAGGCATCTGTGAGCTCATAGTTGTTTGGGATTGGCTTAAAGCAGCGTCCACAGATGTCACACTAGCTTGAAGAGAATCTGAACTCATCAAGTTTACCAAACTATGCCCCACATGATTTGTAGAATTGCCACCTTGCAGGCTTTCGAGCGCCGATTCGATAATTTTGAACTTCTTATGAAATGTTTGGCTTTCTTCCTCCAAAGAAGATATCCTCTTTAGTAGCTCTTTTCCATAACCAGGTTTAAGACCCGGTTTTTTGACGTAAGAATATACACACTCAAATCCATGACTTCGACAATGCGAACATACTTTTTGCGAATCGCATTTGAGCTTCTTTTCCCGGCAAACATCGCATGATTTTGACAACCGTTTACGGTTATTTTCATTGTCTTCAAAGAACTACCTCGTGAATGTTCATTTTTCGTTGATATGCCTCCAAACCCGATCTTTTTCCCAGAGCTAAAAGATCAGATTCCCCGGAAATTTTCTTTACCCCACAATATGTGGCTACGTAAGCGAAAAACTTCTCCATACATTAAGGGCTGGAAATTTAATGAGCGACACCTTGCACCAACTATATTCCATTCCTGACAGTAGGGCATATATATAGTGGGGATACTATGATCCTAAAAGGTTTTCTCGTATTCTCTAGCTTCTGAAAGCTTCCTGAATATGACCAATACTGTCTCAGGTACTCCTGAACCACCACAACCTGGAGTTTATACTCCAGTCCCTACATTTTTCAAGAAGGACCTTGTTACAATAGATTTTGAAACCCAGATTGCCCACGCTAAGTATTTGAGAGACAATGGTATCAAGGGTTTGGTTTTGATGGGAAGCACTGGTGAAGCAGCACATTTAACAAGAACAGAGAGAGTTTCAATAATTGAGGCCATCCATAAAAATCTACCTGGATTTCCAATTCTTGCAGGAGTGGCTCAAAACTGCTTGGAAGAAGTGCTCCACGAAATTGACGCAGTCAAAAAAGCTGGAGCATCCTACGCACTTGTCCTAAGTTCCAGCTATTATGGCCCAGGAATCAAACAAGCAGCTATTGAACAATTTTACACTGAGGTTGCAAATCAATCCAGTCTGCCCATTATGATATACGTTTATCCAGGAGTCACCAATAATATTGTGGTGGAGCCAGAAACTATAGTCAAGCTTTCGAAACATCCAAACATTGTTGGAACCAAGATATCACATGGAGACGTCGCACACCACACAATGATTGCAATGTCACCGGTCACTAAAGAGAACAATTTCTACACTTTCACTGGATTGGGGCAAATACTGCTTCCAGTTTTGATGGTGGGAGGAATGGGTACAGTTGATGCACTATCCGGAGCATTCCCAAAGCTATATGTCAAAATTTTCGAGCTATTTCAAGCTAAGCAGTATGAGCAAGCAGCAAAGCTTCAGTTTATTGCTACAAGAGCAGAAGAGTTGGTGGTTAGATTTGGTGTCGTGGGTATCAAGAAAATGATCAGTATCAAAGGGTTTGGAGAAACCTATCTTGGAAGAATGCCACTCAACCAGGACGTTGATCACAGTTACTGGTCACAGTTCAAACAGAATATCTCGGAAATTGTGGACGCAGAAAGTGTTTTGTAAAGTAGGTCAATCTATTACATGGCCATGTTTCGTTATCACAGTATAGCTGGCCGGGTTTCTGACTCCGAATAATGATTATTATTCATTACTGTAGATTTACAAACAAACCGCCATCGACCAGTATCTGGGCGCCTGTCACATATTCAGACAGGTCGCTGGCAAGAAATATTGCTGGTCCTGCCATATCTGATGGGACACCAAGTCTACCCAATGGGACTCTTCCTTCCATATAGGCCTTCTTTTGTGGATCTTGCAAGTCCTCCTCGTTCAATTGAGTTCTGATCGTTCCAGGGAGCAGGGCATTACACCTAATTTTGTGTTTACCAAGAGCGCACGCAGTTGACTGCATGAGCTACAGGATCGCGGCTTTCGTAGGCGTGTAATGGGCCTGCAATCCACCACCCACCAATGCACTAATGGAAGAAATTCCAATTATAGATCCACCCTTTCCTTGTTTGATCATCTGGGCTGCAGCAGCTTGTGTCGCGAAAAAGGCACCGTCGAGATTGATGCTCACAGTGTTTTTATAGAGATCGTAGTCAATTTTTGTGAACTCCATGAATTTGCAAACCCCAGCATTCGATACAAAAACGTTCAGCTCACCGAATTTGTTCACCGTTTGTTCAATAAGCTTAAGTGATGTTTCGGGATATCTTATATCGCCCTCAACTGCTAGCATGTCTGGAATCTCTTTTTTCAGACTTTGGATCTCGTTCTCTTGGCCGCTAAGGTAATTCACAGCGACTTTGGCTCCTTGCTGAGACATCCCCACAGCAATTGCTCTACCGATCCCTGTGGCAGCTCCTGTTATCGCAACAACTTTACCCTGGAGAATCATTTGATTTTTCAGAACCAATTAACCCCGTTGGTCTTAGTCCTAGATCAATTGTGTGATCTCTTTGCTGAACTGAGATTGTTGAAAAAAATCCAAATTATATATGTATTGATCTGAATTTCTAAATCGCTCGGAAAAATGTTCATGGTCATTTTAAAGGGCCGACATCTACGTGTTGCCTAAAGAGGGGAAGTTGGCGGGGTCATATTTTTTAATAAAAATCCGGGTTTTCGATCTCACAACAATAAAGTGGAAATATAGTTGGGATGGCGTACAAGAACAATTTAGTCCGTCTCGATCAATTTTATTATTGCACTGAACTCGCCAAACTTTGAACCCCTTCTCAGTCCTGTTCTAACAGTATGGAAAAAATAGATTTGATAGATGCTCATGTGCATCTTTACGATGAAGAGAACCTCAGCTCATTGAGGTGGATGGATAAATCACTTCCAATTAGTTGCGAGCACACAGTAACCGAGTATCGGGTACAGAACTGGAATCAGGGCACTAGTCGATTCAATTTCAAGGGCATTATCTATATTGAATCAGACGTCAAGACAGAGCTTTCAAGTGGCCTTGAAGGCTTTACTCCTGCAGTACGAGAATTGAAATTTGTAATTGAACAGTCAGTCAAGGAAGAAGGCTCGATTCTTGCTATAGTTCCTTGGGCACCGGTACCTTTAGGACCACAGATACTAGAACTGCACATCGATAAACTATTTGAAGATATCAATCCACGAAAAATCTCTTTAATCAAGGGTTTTCGATTTCTTTTGCAAGATAAGCCGGATGGAATCATGGTCTCAAAGAAGTTCATTGAGTCCATCAAGTGGATGGCTAAAAACAAGCTTGTCTTTGAGCTAGGAATTGATTTTCATCGTCGTGGAGATGGCCAGTATAGAGAGGTGTGTGTTTTGTTTGAAAGTGTGAAAAATGCTACTTTTGTCATAGATCATTTTGGGAAGCCCAATCTTGCACTTGATGGGTTTTCAGGCAACCTCGATGCATGGAAGCGCTCGATGAATAACATCCATGAGACAGCTGTGAAAAATAACAATGCAGTCTACATGAAACTCAGTGGTTTGTTTTCTGAACTTGACAAACATGCTGAGAATATCAGTTACGAAGAAATTGTGCAAAGAGCCACTCCCTACTTCGAATATGCGCTGCAGACATTTGGACCCGCTAGAGTTATTTGGGGAAGTGACTGGCCAGTATGCAAGCTTAATGGTGGAGAGACAGCCTTTCCATTATGGAGAAACTTAACCATGGACATTCTAAACAATCTTGAGGCATCTGACGACGAGAAACAACGAGTTTTTAGCATCAATGCCGTGGATGCCTACAATATTCATGTCAACTGAGAGAGTACTGCCAGTCAGATAATAAAACTTCTCGTCTTGGTAGTCTTAATATGCCAACTAGCAAGAACTTCTTAGGTGTCACCGTTTCTTTTCTGAGTCACCTGCCATATTGGTGTCTTTGAATGAATACATGTGAACTTTTGATCACCAAAACCACTAGGCTCCTCACACAGAGACCGCTTCCCTGTCTGTCGTTTGCGCTGCTCCCAACACTGAATTACGAGCACTTCACATTCATCCCTACACCAGCATAGTAGAAAGATTCGCAAGGATTTTTTCCGCGACAAGCTGTTCGTTGTAGTACACGTTAAACGGCGTCCCCAGTTAAACAAAGCAGGATTTATAGTGCAGTGTTTCCTTGTAAAGGCTCACAGATTGTGCCTGTTTGTTTTGGAGCACTATTCCTTGAGTTTTAGACAGTTCGCATTCCGATCTTAAATTTATTTTGGCAATGAATTCAAATAAAACATGTTCCCGTCTCATTTAATATGGTTAAATAAAATTTGCGTTCAGTTTCCCACCGAGCCGCGTCTGTATCGTACTACTGTCAGTTCTTTTAATGGTGCCATATTTTGACCCATTATTATTCAACTCTTACTAGCCAGACCTCAAGAGCGAACGCTGCATGCTACTTAAGAAAACAGGGGCATGGCAGAAAAGCCCGAAATTTGGGGATCCGTTCTGCTTTTTTTCTGCTCACGGCTGTGCAGAATGCTTTATCGTGCATTTTCAAGGGGTTTATCGTTAGTCACGTGACTTTTGAGATTACGCTTCGCTACTAATTTGCAGAGCTTCTAACTATTGCAAGGTTTTTAGATTATAGTGTCAGTGACCCCTATCTATAGACCATTATCTGCACAGCCAAACACTCCTCCGACTTCGCCTGCACGGTACGAGTTGATGATACTCTGGACCACAGCGTACACACCAGGACCCAAAATGTAGAACCCGAGCACAATCAGTCCGACATTGAGCACGACCTGGACCTTGTCCCAGAGGCCGCCACGCACATCCCGAACATGGAAATATGCGAGTCCCCAGTAGACGAAACCAAACCAGCAGTCAAATAGAGAGCTCATCAAAGAGAGCAAATCGCTGAAGAATGGAATCACCTCGGCAATCACAAACGCGACCACCCACGTTGCCGCCAACAGCCCCGCCCACACTGCCCATCCCACCACTGTATGGTCACGCCTGTGCTGGCTGTGCTTGTCATAAATACGGAAAAACACAAACCGTGCAGACACGCTGGCATACAGCAGACCCAGGAAGATAAGCGTCGGCACAGCAAACGAAAAAGCAATTTTCGTGTACACTGGAGCCAGCGATCCAAATGCCGGCGCCGTGATGTACGCGTCACCCACGTAAACGTACACGATCGTGCCTGTCAGCACGTATAGCACAATCTCTGCGATCGTGACTGCGTAGACCGCTTTGTTGAAATCTCTTGGATTCTTCATCTCTGCAATAAACGACGGGTACGTGATTTGTCCCACGAATGTGTACACAATATTCAGCACAGCGTTCATTCCCTGGACGTATGTCGTTCCTTCGGCTGGCCACAGCCGCCATGTTACGCCGGTGGTCCCATCCCAGCCGCCAGGGTGATCCTGTACACCGGCAAAAACCATGCTGAGCACTATAGCCACAAACATGGTTGCTGCCGAAAACCAGCCCATGAACGACAGCCCAGAAAATGTCCGTGGTAGGGAGAACACAAAGCAGATTACCGCCGCAACCACACAGAAATCCACAGTGCACACTGCGTGGTTGGTTATCGTGTTCAAGTACTTGGCTCCCGTCAGCACGTGCAGCCCCTGAATAAAGGTGTTGTTCAGAATAAAACACACCGCCGTAAACCACCAGGCCCACCGCTGCCCCCACAGCAGGTGCTGTCCTATGTCGCAGATGTCCTGGACCTGTGGGTGCTTCAAGCAGAACCGCCATAGCGTAAGCGAAGTGTAGAGCACGCACAACGACACAAACACCGTGCACAGGATTCCTGGCACCACTCCAAGCACAGAAAACGACCAGGGAAAGCTCATCACTGCAAGACAAACATACTCCGAGAACAGCAGGGCCGCCGTCTTCTCCCATGAGCACGTTCTGTACTGGATCCGTGCCCCCTCTTGATCCGCAAGCTCTAACTTCAAAAACTCCTCGAGACTCGTCGCACTGGTCGTGGAGGCAGCCTCATTATCGAGACTGGCGTCTACCTTTGTGATTGGTTCCTTATAAGACATTTGAAACGAAATACATTTGACAGGCTTGAAATTTAGTTTGGCTTGCTGTGGCTTACGCCACAAGAGCGATTGACAAGGATTGGGAAAAAGAAAAGTTCAAATCATTTATCAAATTTTAGCCACACTAGATGGAAGTAGCCGAGGTATGACGCGGAGGATAAACATGTAACCGTGTAGTTGGTCTGTTTACGGCTCGCAGGACCGCCCAACTCACGGCTTGCGTTCAATTCGCTTTCCATGGTTCTAGATTTTTATCAAAGCCTGGTGTAGCCACAGACATTCTCAAGTTGTCTGTTCTCAACCAATGGTTGAATAGAATACCGCAAGATGGTAGCAGGATGGCTAGAGACAGATTTCAAACGTAAAAAAACATGCACTTGTTGAAACTTTGCCGCAGAGGTTGAGAGGGATGGTATTGAATGGCTTAAAACTGAGTCACGTCCATCTCGTAGATCTCATGATGATCGTTTGCAATGTAGTGCCCTCATCAGCTGCTCAAAACTTACTCTTGAGCTTTGAACATACCTAATTTTTGTCCACGGTAAAAGTTTTGGCTTATCGGCCGCTACTGAATTTGGTCTCCACAATACTGCCACAGTTGCATATCATAAAAACTTAGAGCCAAATTTACTGGAATCATAGATGGTCGAATCGAGTCTACGTAAGAAAGCATCTTTCAGTTGCGATCGGTGCAAACAGAAAAAGCGCAGGTGTGTGCGCCAAGGGGACGGCAACATCGTGGTTTCGCTAGATGTCGCGCAGGCCTGTACTGAATGCATCAAATCAAACAGTATTTGTCATACAAGTTTAATTAATCGGAAACAGTATGCCTCAAGATACAAGTGCCAACTTCTAGGAAACTCAAACATCAGTTCTGACAAAACAGGTCCTATTGAAAGCATTCTACTTCAGACTTTGAAGAAGCTTGTCCCCAACATAGAACTTGAATCTGACGCAGACGTTATCGGTCTTGCAAAAGCAGTAGGAGTGAACGTTGATGGTATCATGCAACAAAAACTCGCAACACAGTCATTCTTAGTGGACAGTTTGGGCCATGTTGATATTCAACAGGAACAAATCGTTAAAGATGATAACGGTGATCCGCGCCTGCTTGGTTCGCTGGGCACTCCTGCAATCCATCACAACATATTAGAGCTAATCCAAAAACCAAGAAATCCCGAATTTAGGTCACAAGCAGCCTCAAATATGCTGGAATCTCCTCAAGTATCTCTGAGCTCGAACTTTTCAATTTCCGGACTAATTGATAAAGCCGGAGCGGTTCGCTACGCAGATATATTTTTCGAAAACGTCAACAATGTCTTTATATGTGTCTGCAGATCAGAGTATGAAGAACTTGTGCAGAAATCATGGCAAGGTGAGACTCTGTCTTCGATTCAAAGTTTCCTCGTGCTGCTGGTTTGGTTACTTGGTAAACTGTTCATTATAGAGAAAGAGCTCGACACCAATGACAGGCTTATGAGTATTTATAAAGCATTTCGCGATCACATAGTTGGACAGATTAGTGTTAAGTGCAGCATAATCGGAATCAGAGTGCTCGTGCTGATAGCCATCGTCTCAGAAAGTGTCGAGGAAAGAAATTTAGCCTGCAACTTGTTTAAAATAGCCGCGGTTCAAGCAACATCAGTTGGAATTCACAGAGATGTCTTTCATCAAGAAGTTCCTAGGCTACAAAAGGAATATTCTGAACTGTGGTGGACGATATTTAACAATGAAGTGCGCTTGAGCAATATAATGGGACGATCAAGCTCTATTGATTTAGATGATGTTACGATAAGTGCTAACTTTAAATCACATCAGCTAACAAGCAACGTTTGTTTTTACGAATCATCCAAATTGCACCAAATTTTGTATCAGTTTCTCAAATTTAAGGCTTGCAACCTCCAGAACTCGTTGATCCTGAGTTCTCCCGACGCAATAGAGAAAGCTGTGCAACTAAGACAAAAACTTCTAACTTGGAGAAGAAGTCTTCCCGAAAATTTGGGAGATATTTTCAATTCTAAGCTTGGAGAACTGTCGTATCCCCAAATATTCCTGCACCTGGAATATCACTATTGCTACATCAATGTGGGGGTTCCCTTCTTATTATTGATACTGCGAGCAGTCAACAGTGGAAAAACCATTCAGATCTCGAAAGACGATCCGATTCTTCAGCTTGCTGTTTCTTCCATCAACTGTTCCAAACAGCTCTATAACATTGTTGAGTACGAATTTGAGAACAAACTATTCAATGGATCGGTTCATACCGACCTCTACATACTATATCATGGGGTTTTAGTGCTCACGATAGCATCGATACTACTAAAGTCTGACAAGTGCGGAAACATTGTGGACACAGAACTGCTCGACAGAACATTTGGTATCAGCTTCGATAAATTGTGGGAAGTCCTAGGAAAAATAAGGAAGCTCAACGACAATCTAAAAGCCTACTGTTTTGGATCTGCTGCTATGGCCTGGAATTTGATTGATTCACTCTTGCAAGACCTAGAGAGCTTTCTAAATAGAGAATGTGATGACTGGGGTAGCATGTTGCAAATTGAACAGAACTTTTACGACCCATTGAGCATGTTCAACATCAGCACAGATGGACTTTTAGAATTTTTGAGTACACCGGCAAACGAAGGATTTGACTTTAGGGTAGCCGATGTTGTTAGGTAATCAAATTTCAATTTCACCTCTAGCTATTTTGTAGAACAGGTCTTTAAGTACAATCTTGGCATCCTCTGGATCATCAATGACATTGGATTCAAAGAAGTTGTATCTTCCCCGGGGTCCCAGACTGTGAATCTTATTATAAAGCTCTGTCGCTGCATCAGATGTCACTCTTTTAATTCCTGCTGTTTGAAGTGCAAAAGCATCTACGACCCACTGCTTTTGTTCCTCTTTGGAAGGAAGACTATTAGCATTGGACCAGACCCCTGCAATCGCTACTGCACTCACCTCGCTAATGAGAAAAAACAATGGCGTTCTTGGGATTCCGATGTGACAGAGCGTAGGGTCACCAATGGAAAAAGTGTATAGATACAAATTTCTAACATTGTTGTGCTGAGTGGCTTCTTCACCATCGGTACTCACCTTGACATAGTCCTTTCCTTCATTTTCAGGTATACTAAGGAACGGGTAGTGTGTATGGTAACCTGTTGCCAAAATGATGTGGTCAAAGCTTTCCACTTGACCATCGATAAACTCAACTGAGTCTTCCAGAAACTGTTTAATTTTTGGGTGAAGGCGTATCTGGAAAGTAGGGTCGGTCAGCACGTCAGAGATCCACTTTTTACCGGCTTCATTATTCTTTAATGCTTGGCCTGGAATTGTGTTGGTTGATACATGCACTTCTTTGCAGACAGGTATAAGATATTGTAGAATATCGACGGCACTGATGCTACTTCCAACAATCAGCACTTTTTTATTCTTAAGATCGGATGGATTTCTGTAAGACTTGGCATGACTAACATTATTATGCTTCGTTGCAAAGTCGCGTAAGCCCTCTATTTTTGGGAAGTGAGGGATATTGAATTTTCCTACGGCAACGACAACGGCATCGAAAGTTTCTTGATACCACTTATCAACGTTATCCTTGCTTTCCACCACCTGCAAGATCCATTTTTCAGTCACTGGGTCTTTGTAGACTTTTTCAACGGAGGTGTTGAATTGTATATATTTCTCTAAATCGTTGATTTTTGCAAAACTCTCCAAGTAACGAAGCACATGATCGTGCGTGACAAAAGGTGCATATACTCCATCTTTCTCACTACCAGATGGTGGACCCGAGGTAAATCTCATTAATTCACCCGGAATATTAGTAAAGAGACCATCATAAATGCCGCTTTTGTTCCACCTTAGGCCTTGCACTGGCTTGGACTCAATTGGAGACTCCTTAGACGTCGAATCCAAACTTGCTGGTGGACATCTTGTTGGCCTGACCTCTGAAGGCCTGTAGTATTCGTTTACCCCGGAAGGAAATGCCTCGTCTTTCTCTTTGCTATAATTCCAAACACCCCCGATCGAGTTATTTTGTTCGAAAACTGTTATCTCTGAAAATGCTCCATTAGCCGGCAGTGGATGGCGGTCTCTTTCCTTATCAATAGTCGAAGATCCGTCACTAGCAGTGTGTAATAGCTCATTCAATGTAACCAATCCACCTGCTCCGGCACCGATTATGGCAACTTTCTTCACCGATAATGTCATTTGTCAGCATAGCTTTTCCATAGATACAGTTATATATTTGTGGCTCGTAGCGGAACTGAACCAAAATAATTCCGCATTATTATAAAACTGCTAATCAAAAAAGAACAAACACAATCACGTGGCTACACATGATCCGCCCCATATTTTAACTCACTGGGGGTAATTTTATATTCTGGTGCATCGTCCCAAAAGCTGGCCAAGATCTCGCGATTCTGGGTCCCGTAAGGTGTCCTTCCATGGTAGCATGTATAATTGTTGATGAATACGATATCTCCCTTTTGAAATGGGTGTTCGTAGCAGCACTCAATCGACTGCTCTAACAGATAATCCAAGTATTCCAACGGAATAAGTGATCCGTCGTCATAGGTGATAGCAGGCTCGGCAGAGCTGCCATTTTTCTCCAAATCAAGCTTGTACTTGGCGTAGTAGCCCGGTAACGAACTGAAAAGAATTGGGTTGCCAGAATAAGGGTCCCTTCTCACAGGTTGTGTGTGCTCATGTAACTTTAGACCATTATCCTTGGTAAACTCAAACTCGTCAACAACATACTCTTTACAGATGAGGCCTGCCTTAGCTTTCTGTTTCTCAAGATCGTCATCTTCTTCGATCAAACTTCCAAAGGAATGTGTGGCCTTCCAGGAATAAACTGATCCGTTTGCAAGTTTTTGTTCATATGGCCAGGTTTGTGTAAGATAAACACCTTTCTTGACCATCTGCTCAATAAACTCCGGATACTTCTCAACCAACTTGTCGAAAAGCTCCGTCGCATGGGTGATTGTTTCATGCCCCCCAGTTTCCGAAGGTTCTTTTGCAAAAAAAGTTAAAACCGACGGGTACCGTTTAAATCTCGAGAATTCCTGATGGGCATAAAGTCTACTGAGACCGGTTGACTTGTTCACCGTGGTGACATTCTCAGCAATTGTTATGCGTGGGTGAGCAACTCCATTTTGTTCGTAAGGAATCCATTGGGATCCCTTTGCAACTGAGCCAATGAATACTGCAAATCTCTTTGGGCAATCGGAGCCAAAACCTTGGATCACCAAGGCGCCATGTTTTCTGATAAGTGTCTTAAAGAAATCGTGCTTTTCGGCCAGCTCTTCTACAAAGGCTGCAAATTCACTGTAGACTGATTTGTCCTCAGATGGGTCTACTGGAAACTCTGCTTGTAAAACCAAGGGAAATTCCTCTCCTCTGATGTACCGAGCCCGGTGGTTTGTCTTTTTGGAGAGTTTGTAGGTCCTTCCTCCATAAACACCAACAGCCTGTGGCAGCGCATGCTGCAAAATACCTTCTGTAACAGTCATCTTGACTAGAACCACATATTTGATTTAGGGCACATTAAATATTAAAAATCCAGATCTAGCTGCGGAATATGCAACTTTTACTTCCGCAAGATGCCACAGCTGATAAGCACTCCGAGAAAAAATTAATTCAAGCACACAATATATAAAGATGACACCTGGATACGGTTTGATGAACGATGGAGAAGACCATGGATCATAAGGAATCTGTTACTAGTGAGGTGTCTGAACCCGACTCTCATCTAGTTGCCAAAATCAAAAATGCGGACGTCACGTTGAAGTTCATGGAAGAACACGATGCTATGGTTGGAGAGCTCTCCCCAGACCAGGCAAAAGCATTGTATCGCAAGCTTTTACGTAGAGTGCTTGTTATTGTTTTCATCATCAACTTGCTAATGTTTTTCGATAAGAACGCTATGTCGTTTTCGAAACTCTTGGGAATGTGGAAAGAGACACACCTGACTCAAAAACAATATAGTAACGTCAACTCTCTTTTCTACGCAGGTTACTTGGTTGGACAAATACCTGGCCATCTTATCATGCAGAGAGTAAACCTGAGATTCTTCATGCTCGCTCAATTGTTATGTTGGGTGATACTTATGTTCAGTCAATTGGCAGCCAAGGACTACCCTGCTATTGCAGCTATCAGATTTCTTCTAGGTGTGACAGAAAGCGTGGTTACGCCATGTATTGAACATACTCTTGCAATGTTTTTCACTTTGAAAGAACAGGAAGTTATTAATCCGATTTTCTGGATCGGCACGGTTGGCGTTGGTATTCCGACAGGCTTTATTGCTTATGGTGTTAACCATTACAAGGGAGATGTTATTAGCAGGTGGAAGATCTACTGGATCATCAACGGTGGACTAACACTTTTGTTGGCAATTTGGGTTGCTTTTGACTATCCGGACAACCCTGCGACGTATAAAGCCTTTTCCATAGAGGAGAGAGTCCATATTGTCAGACGCATCAAAAAGCAGTCGAGATCGTCAATTGAAGAGAAACATTTCAAGATGTATCAGTTTGCGGAAGCTATAAGAGACCCGGTCACTTGGCTTTTCGGCTTGTACGCATTTACGAGCATGCTTGCTAATAACATGAATTTCCAACAGCAAGTTATCTCAACGTCGTTGGGTGTGTCCAATTTGAACTCTACTTTGATTACGGTTGCTCAAGCGGGCTACAGTACAGTAGCATTCTTGATCGGATCATATCTGCTTTCGAAGTTCAAAAACTCGCTTTGTTATCTGTCTGTTATATCGAATGTTCCAGCTATCGTCGGAGGCATCATGGCCGTGGCACTTCCTTGGTCCAACAAAATTGGCATCCTTGCAGGTTGCATCATTGTGCACACAGATGGATTTGCCTACATCCTTGGGCTCTGCTGGTCTCAGTCCTCCTCAGCAGGTTATACGAAAAGGTTGACCAGAACAACGGTGTTCATGATCGGCTATGGCGTGGCCAATATAGTTGCTCCCCAGATGTGGACTACCGGGCCGAGATATTATGCAGCATGGATAGTTCAATTGGTTGTTGCCTGGTTCTTCAGCTCTGTACTTCTGATCTGTATAAGAGTTATTCTGTCGCGCAGAAACAAAAAGAGATTAGCTCAGTTGGAGTTCGATGAGGATGGAAACATAATCAGCAAGAAAAATGCGTTTGTTGAGGAAGCAGGAGATGACCGCAGAAAAGTCGATGTCTCGATGCTGGATTTGACGGACCTGGAAAACGAGGAATTTATATATCCTTTATAGGGTGTTAATCGTGCCTGGGGTTTTGCAGGTACACAGGATATCTAAAAAATCAATTAGCAGAGTCTATATTATCAGCTTTAAGTGAGTTTTTCTGTCATTAGTTAGGACTTGTAGTGTCGCCAATACTAGTCGGCTCACTTTTGTTACGCAATTGGCGAATCAGGCTCATATTCAGAATATAAATACGGACCAAGAGGCCCCTAGAAAAAGTCTTTTTCGTCCGTAGGCAATCCCAGAGCTTCTCTTTGGGACTTTGACTCGGGATCAAAGTAGGGCAAGTCAGCAAGAGAGGTGACTCTGGTTCCGTGACGTGGCTGTCTTCCTTCGTGGTCCCAAGTCGACCTGTGCTGAGACACTCTGTTATCCCAGATGGCAGATGTGCCGTAACCCTCCTTGGATGGGGTCCATCTAAACCGAACCTGTATGTCGGCATTCTTCTCATAAACATCAAAGAGATAGTTGAGGATCAAATTAGACTCAACAGACGAAAGTCCAACAATTCTCTTTGTCATCGTGCGGTTAACGTACAGTGCCTTCCATCCTGTTGCAGGGTGAGTTCTAACCAAAGGATGAACACGCTCGATTCTTTTTGGACCAGAAAATGGATTCTTTTTGTCAAGGTATCCATGCGCAGAAACGTACACGGCCTGCTTTCCATCCAGGAATTTCTTGAAGTTTTCAGAAAGCTTGTCATACGCCGCGTATCCTGAAGACCATAGAGTGTCACCACCAACATCTGGGATTGCGTCCAGATGCAGGTGAGTGATACCAGCAGGACGTTTTTCGTGAACGAGGTCTGTGTGCCAAACTTGGGCACCTCTGGTACTATTCTTGGTGGCATCCCAGTTGCCTAGGTTAATATTCTTGTAGGTGAAGTTGGATCCAAGCGACCTTTGGAAATAATCCTGCCAGATGACAGTGATGCCAGGCAAGCCATTGACTTGAGAAGCTTGGGGGTGTCTCTCGACTCGTCCCCAGTACTCGCCAAGCTCCAACTGCTTTTGAGGGGACAGCTTCTGGTCTCTAAAGAAAACAACAACTCTCTCAGCAACTACCAAGGCCAACTCGTCTTTTTGCTGGTCTGTCAGGTCCTCAAGCTGTAAACCAACGATCTCAGTACCGATATGGTTAGTCAAATGAATGACCTCCTTCGCAGCACCCAAAAGGGCTTTTTTCTCAGGGTCAGCATTCTTGGCACGCTCAATGTATTCGTAATCGTCGTCCCGGATTGCAGCAGCCTCGTCGACATAAACTGGAATAAGAGACTTGTCTGGTCTTGAAGGGTAGCCCTTAGAGATGTCAATGCCAGCATCAACCAAACGCTTCCTGGTAGAGTCAGGCAAAATGGTCAATCCGTCTGGGTCTGGGCCAAAATGCTGGTTGTCACCAGGAACAGTACCCACGAAGATGTTGTCGGAAGATCGAATCAAGCTTTCAATTTCCTTGTCGATTGGAAGAGCATGAAGATTTTGGGTGGCAGTTGAAGTCATAGTTGGCAATGCAGAAAGCAGCCAAAAATGCGGCCTTTTATAGGCCGCTGAAAAGTGGTTGCAAGGTTAAGGTGACAACCGTTCACCTGATTGAAAGCAACAAAGCTCCGGATGTGTGGCTCCAAAACTATAGCTGCAGAGCCACCCATTGGCGGTGTGAGTGTGGTCATTATAAATGCGTATAGTGATGGAGTGGGAGATTGGCTGATGGCCCAATCAAGTGCTATTGTGGCTCAGGAACATTACATTGCTGAAGTGAAGAGACTTTCGAGTCAGATAATTTCATATATGGTGTCCTGGTTTTTGTGTGGATGAAAATTCGATTGCTAGTTTTTGTGTATTATGAGGGCCGGTCGACGGCAATTGACTAAACTCCGGATGAAATATTCGACTCGTACAATAGCAGACTAGAATGTGATCCCAACGTACACAAAGGTCCAGTCTCTTGCTACGATCATAGCTTTTCAGCGTAGACAAGTTTGGGATCGTGGAAAGATGCTTCTCAGAACTTACTTATGGAATTACCTAGAGCCAAAGCGATCCTAAAATTGCCAAGAACGATCATAAGTCAATTAGACACCTATTCAAATGAAAAATCAACTGAGACCGTGGGACAGAAAAGGAAAGAAAGACAGGAAGAATATGGCGGCAGAGGTACAAGTTGATAAGCTCAGCTGGTGTCAACCAATTCCATAGCATAGGCTCTCGACTCCTGGATGTAATGTTCAAGAATCAGACAGACAAGGTGGATGGACTACTCATGACGAAAAAGCCTTTAGAAGAACATACTAATAGGACATATTTGAGTGTGCTTACTAATCTGAGCACGAAGTGTTCATAACCTTTCTGAAATTAACTCCTCTTTCTCGACTTTTCGAAGCTTATTGTCAAACAGTCCGAAATATTTTGACCGAAACCGTTTTGAATTTTCTTGGCAGGAAGGCAATCCAATTTTTCTTTCTATTGTAACATTCTGCATTAATTAGTAATTCTGACCTTGCGGTGGCAACATTTTCCAATTTATATAAAGCTTGCGGGTATCTCCCTTCTATTTCCATCGATCGGCTAGTGAAATGTCTGTGCTTATTACCGGTGCTAACGGATTCATTGCTTCCCACATCGTCGACACCCTGCTAAACTCTGGTTATACGGTCATTGGTACTGCCAGAGCTGAGTCCAAGTTCGAGCCACTTCTCAGCGAATTCAAGAAAAAGTACCCCAATGCTAACCTCTCCTATGAGGTTGTGTCCGACATCACTGCTGAGGGTGCTTTTGACGATTTGTTGAAGAAGCACCCCGATGTCAAGTACGTGCTCCACACTGCCTCGCCTTTCTCTTTCGGTTACGACAAATCTTTTGAGGAGGCCTACTTCAAGCCTGCTGTTGATGGCACTAAAAACGTTCTCAAGTCGATTAAAAAATACGCTCCTCAGGTCACCAACGTGGTCGTCACTTCCTCGTTTGCCGCAATCATGAGATTCACCCCCGACTACGTCAAGTACACGAACCAGGACTGGAACCCAATGAAACTTGAAGAATGCAAAAACGAGATGGAGGCATACTGCGCTTCCAAAACTCATGCGGAGAAGGCTGCATGGGACTTTGTTAAGAACGAGAAGCCAAATTTCAAGCTCACAACCGTCTGTCCGCCATACGTCTTTGGTCCACAAGTTTTCGACTCTGTTGTCACCAAGACTCTGAACACATCCAATGAACTGATCAACAGGATCGTCAAGACACCCCCAACCGACGAGCTGGTCAGTGAGCCTTCTGGCTTGGCAGTTGACGTCAGAGATGTTGCAAAGTTCCACCAACTAGCTTTCGAGAAGGAGTCGGCTGTAGGAACTCGGCTGTTTGTCGTTGCAGGCCACTTCACAGGACAGACCATCCTGAATATCCTCAACAAGCACTTCCCGAACGAAAAGCTTGCTGTGGGTGCTCCAGAAAAAGACAACGCAACTGAACTGATTGGCTACGATATTGACAACGTGCTTGAATCTGTTGGCGGCTACGAGTTTACATCATTGGAGAAATCGATTGTCGACGCTGCATCACAGTATTTGAAGAAGTTTGGCAGCTTCAAACAGATAGAGTAACCGTTTATATGATTAACTAGTAACTTTTTTTCACAGGAAATCCTCTTTTCTTATTAATTTCGTCAATCGCCTTTCTGGCCTCTGTCACATTTCCAAGGGCCGTAGGCATGTCTGAGTGCAAACAAAGCATGAATGGGGTCTCACCGAAATTGAATTTGATTTTTTCTCCGGAAACGCATGAGAGTTCATCCGTCTCGGCCACTTCCACCAGGTCGTTGTATATGATAGATGGGTTTTTAGCTCTGGAGAGGGCAGGAGGGACAAGTTTTCCGTCAGCAGACCAATCAACGTCAAGGTACAGCTCTTGGATGAGATCGACGCCCATCTCCTTGGCGACTTTCTCGTAGTGAGCGTTTTTGGCTCCGACCACGGGAACTTTGAAAATCTGTGCTGCCCGTAAAACCGCTCTCATCACCTCCTCGTCGCGCTCCACGTAGAAGTAGAGTTCTCCATGCGGCTTGATGTGGTTAAGTGGCATGCCCTCGGCATCCAAAAACGCCTTTAGAGCGCCTGTCTGGTACATGACCAAGTTGAAGATTTCGTCTGGTGGAATGGCAAACCTCCGTCTTCCGAAACCAAGCAGGTCAGGCAGCCCTGGATGCGAGCCGACCTTGACGTCGTATTTCTTGGCAAGCTTGACCATCTTGGCCATGATGTTGAAGTCGCCCGCGTGGAATCCGCACGCGATGTTGGCGACGTCGATTAACGGCATAAGCTCCTCATCGGGGCCCATTTTCCATTTTCCAAAGCCTTCTCCCATGTCACAGACAATTTCATACTTGTCCATGTACTTATTGTTCACCTCGGGTGATCCCGAAAGAGCTTCTGGTATTATGGCCATAGTTGGAGAGTATCACAGGGAGTGGTACGAGAATGAGTATTTCAATGCTCAGCGAATTTCGATAAGCCAAAATAGCGGCTACCCAAAATGTATATTAACTGTGCTTTTGCGCTATAACGTGTGTCGGCCCGCTTTGGTGCAAGATAAGGCAGGGCGGTCGAGAAGCGCATAAAACCTGCATGCTTGAAATTTGGGCCGCATGTGCTGCACTGCTTCAGCCTCACGCCACTGGTTTTTTTCCTCGAAATCAAGTATATATTTGTTTAAGCTAATTAACGGTACTAATATTCACGACGGCCTCCTCTTTGTTCTCAGCCTCCGCCCTGCAGCTTGCTACCTGGCTTAGAACCTGCTCAGAGTAGAGCACAGGGGTCCGCTTTCTTGTAAACATGTTCTTAAAGAGAGTCTTGATACCGTTCCAACTTTCCACCACAGGGTACACTGTGACGATACTGACAGAGAAGAACACCCATAAAAAGGTGACCACAATATAGCCGCGGAAAAATGTCTTTGTGAAAATGTAGTGGCTGCCGTACAGAGGCATTGGGAAGAGCACCAAAAAGAAGAGGACAAAGAAGACAGCCAAACCTATACCGTAGTTTCTTTTGCGTTTCATCATGGCGTCTTCTTCCTGTTCTTTGGTGAGGACAATCTCTGTGAGGTCTTCCCCACTCAGAACGTTCGTCAAGCCTTGCTCTTTGTCGAACTCAGAGTCGTCGACCTGTTTGATCTCGGTCTTCCATTTATTCCAGTCGAAGTCTGCTGGCTTCAAGTATGTGAACAGCGGCACAAACACGATTGGGACAAAGATGGCGGCAGTGTTACCAGCAGCCAAAGCCCGATAAGTAGACAAAGTGGTAATGGTCACGGATTTCGATGCTGAATAACTGTATCCAATCCAGATAGCCAGCGAAATACACGTAGAGAGCGTACTGCTAGCGACAAATGCAAAGGTCGAGAGTTTCTTCCAGAAAAGCGTGCAGATCATCGGAATAACGCAGACATTGACAATAATACCGGAGGCAGTGGTGATGAACGACACGTCGAAGTTGGCCTGGCCAAGTCCAATAGCCAGTCCAATAGCCACGGCACTGAAAATAATGACACTCAGGTGCGTGACCAAGACAAGTCTTTTGCCGTCTGCTTTTGGATTGATGTAAGACTTGTAAATGTCGTACGTGAGCAATGAAGACACAGCCACGGTTTCGGAAGAGTAAGCGGCGGTGATTGCCATGAACACCATCAACAAAATGGCTATGGCACCGCCTTTACCCATAATCGCGTACGCAGAAATTGGTAGAACCAGACCGTTGGACAGCTGTTGCTCCGTGAGTCCGCCTGGCACCGGGAAGTTGCTGGTTTGTTCGAGAGCACGACATGCCAGACCCATGGTGGTTGCCAAAGCATATGGCAAAGTGAACCAGCACAGACCGCCGAGAGTGTATCCCGTTAGGGCTCCAGCTGGGTTGGCAGCAATGGCTTTCTGGAACAGTTGAGAGTCGACTGCAGCTGCCCATCCGGCTCCAAGCAAAATAAGTCCAAAGAGACCGCTGTTCACCGACGTAAACGTCAGATACGAGCCGTCCAGATTCTCGGCCACAGGGTACGTCTTGGCTGCCTCGTTCAGAAGCTCCCAGACTTTTTCTGGCGATCCTAAAACGTCAGACGTCGCGTAGACCTTGAACATAAACGTCATCATGATCACATAGATGATCACCACGTGAGTCCAGTCAGTTAAGAAGGTGGCCTTAATACCACCGATCAAAGTGTAGACAATAACGAAGACCGGCAAAAGCACACAGGTGGCCTCTTTGCTCGTTCCTGTCATATTGGAAAACACAGAAGCACCGTTGATGAGAAGGTTTGCCGTATAGACCACCTGCTGAGCAAGAGAGTAGAAGCACATCGTCAAATGGCCAACGGTTCCAAATCTGACCTTGATGATTTCCTGGAAAGTGTGAGCATTAGGTGCCTTTCTCTTCAGCTCAATGGCCATAGTGGCAAAGATGATGATCTGGACGCATGCACCTCCTCCGTACCACCAAGCGGCAGATATTCCGAGACTGTACGTCGTGGTTGTGGAAAGAAGCAGGGTGGAAGCGATGGTCCAACTGGAAACCACTGCGCTGGCTATGAGTCCAGACTTAATGGAACGCTTGGCGGTCGACAGCATTTCTGAGTCCTGGACCTCATTCATGTAGCGTGAGAGTAGCCACGAAATCAGTGCCATGGTGACGGCAAAAACCGCACCCACGCCAATCACGATTCCGTAACCGACTCCCTGAGAGAAGATGATGAACTGTCCGTTGGAAGCGTCGATACTCATTTTGATGGTTTCAAGAACAACTACATGTTGCTAAATATATGTTGGCGGCGATAAGTGAAACTGTGATTTTCCTGATGCTCCTAAAAAATGATTATGCATGTTCTTATGCGCGAGCGATTAGTTCCTAGATAAGACGATAATCGTGCATACTGCATGTACTTCTTTGTTCCTTTCACAGGGTACAATCTCGCCGTCTAGCGTAAGGGCATGCGGCTGCTGACCATTTGCTGATCACGTTGCCGCCAGCAGCGAGCCGACGGGTCGTATCATCCGCTCTACGCCCAGATACATAGCCGCTAAGGGACGATGGTTTTGATAAGATATGGCGAAACTTTATTTGCTCCAAAGTCAGTCATCACGTATTGCAAACCATATGTCCAGCTTCAAGAATATCAGACGGGTGCTCATTGCCAACAGGGGCGAAATTGCTGTGCGGATCATCAAAACTTGCAACAAGTACCAGCTGACGGCCGTTGCCATCTACTCTAAAGAAGATCTTGAGTCACTTCATGTGAGTTTATCGGATGAGGCTTACTTGTTGAGCGGAGTTGGAGCCAGCGCATACACCAACATCCCAGAGATTATCGAGCTGGCCACGAAGCACAATATCGACGTTGTTATTCCTGGCTATGGCTTTCTTTCTGAGAACTCAGAGTTTGCAGCAGAGCTGGCCAAGAACGGCATTCTTTTTGCCGGTCCTTCTTCAGAGTCGGTCGAACAGTTTGGTTTAAAGCATCTGGCTCGTGATATTGCAATCAAGGCAGACGTGCCTGTGGTTCCTGGAACCAGTCTGATCAGCGACAGCCAGGAGCTAGTTTCTGAATGTAACAAAATCGGGTATCCTGTGATCTTGAAGGCCACAGCAGGAGGAGGAGGAATGGGTCTTAAGGTCTGCTACAACGAAAGCGAACTTGTGGCTAACTTCGCTGAGGTCACTTCCAGAGGCACGTCTCTTTTCTCCAATGCCGGTGTTTTTGTCGAAAAGTACATCGAGAAAGGTCGCCATATCGAAGTCCAAATGTTTGGTAACGGTCTGGGTGATGTGGTCACCTACGGAGAAAGAGAGTGCTCTATCCAGAGAAGACACCAAAAAGTCATTGAAGAGTGTCCCTCGCCGTTTGTGTCGGATCTTGGTAGCAAGCACAACCTGCGCGAACGTCTGAGCCTGGCAGCAAAACGTCTGGCCTCTACCATCAAGTACAAGTCTGCCGGCACAGTCGAGTTCTTGGTGGACGACACGACCGGCGACTTCTACTTTCTGGAGGTCAACACCCGGTTGCAGGTGGAACACGGAATTACAGAAATGGTGTATGGCGTCGATTTGGTTTATTTCATGCTGTTGCAAGCAGAATACGAAAGCAACTCGTCTGGGATTCCCGTTGAAATTTTGAAAGCCAATTTGAAATACGACAAAAACGGCGTCGAGATCCCCAACGGCCATTCGATAGAAGTCCGTGTGTACGCGGAAAATCCAGTTCGCAACTTTGCTCCGTGTCCCGGAATTTTGCATAATGTCTCGTTGCCGGAAGACGGCACTTACGGGGAATACCAGGTGCGAATTGACCACTGGATTGAGACCGGTAGCAAGGTGTCGCCTTACTTTGACCCGCTTCTGGCCAAGGTGATGGTCTGGTCTCCAGTCCGGACGAGTGACAACATGATCAGAGTTCTGAAAGATATCAAAATCCAGGGCCCAGTAAACAACGTGGAGTATTGTGTTCATATTCTGGACAGCCCCGAGTTCCGCTCAGGAAATACGCTGACCAGCTTTTTATCAGGATTTGTCTTCAAGCCGCATTTAATTGAGTTCGAAAGCGGAGGAGCATACACCACCATCCAGGACCTTCCTGGAAGACGTAAGGTCAGGTTTGGAGTGCCTATTGGTGGTCCAGTTGACCCGCTGGCTTTGCAAATAGCAAACGTCATTGTTGGTAACCATTTGCACTGCGAAGCTCTCGAAATCAACCTCAAGGGTCCGGCTATCCGTTTCCATGCTCCAGCAGTGGTTGCCCTTGCTGGTGGCAGATTTAAAGTCACACTTGATGACAAGGATGTTCCTATGTATACAGAGTTGTTCATCCCGGCGGGCAGTCTCCTTGAAATAGAAGAGCCCCTAGGCTCTGCCGCAAAATGCTATTTGGCAATCAAAGACGGCTTCCCTGGAGTTGCCAACTACCTTGGCTCCAAGGGCTGTCTGCCAAGTTTGCAACTTGGTGGCCACCAGGGAAGAATTATTCTCCCAGGAGATTGTCTTGATATCTCAGAACGAGAGCCATTCGAGGTCTTCAAGACCGGCTACCAATTCCCTGAGTCGCTCATTCCTGACTACGAAAGACTCACGAACGTCGTCCGTGTTATTGGCGGTCCTCATGACACGCCAGATATTGTCTCTGAAGAAGGAATGGAGCAACTCTACTCCATTCCATACTCTGTTAATTTCAACTCCAACAGAGGTGCGACCCGTCTGGACGGCCCAGAAATGAAGTTTAGCAGGCCTTCGGGTGGTGACGGCGGTGGCCACCCAAGTAACGTGCTAGAATATCCTTATCCTACCTGTGGTTTGTCTGCTGTTGGGTCTGTGATGACTCTTTACGGGCCGGATGGAGCCACTGCCTCTGGATTTGTCTGCATTTTTGCTCCTGCGGAGGCAGACTTTTGGAAGTTCGGCCAGGCTGCCATCAACAGCAAAATTCACTTTACTCCTATCACGTACAACGATGCTATCAAACTCATGAAGCAGCGGAATGAGTATCTGGAGGAGATTTCCAAACGTCCTAGCAGCTCGTCCATAAAGTTCAACGACGAGCTTCCTGAGTACGAGCCACTAGATAGTAAGGTTGGCAAGTTCTTGTACAGACGACAATTGTCAGAAACCTTGCCAGAGGTTTGCTTTAGACAGGCAGGAGAAAGAATGATTGTGATCGACTTTGGTAACTTGGAATTCGATCTCTTCAAAAACGGCCGCCAGCACGTGATGGAGACGGAAATCAGAAAACAGCTGCCAGGAATGTTTGAGAGCATAGAGTGCTGTACAGGAGCCATGGGAGTCCTGTTTGATCCAATGGAAGTGGACAGAGCTGATCTGTTGGAGAAACTGATCAAACTGGAAGCTTCTATCCCGCAGATTGACAAGCTGAAGATTCCATCAAGAACATTTAGACTGCCTGTCGCCTTTGAACATTCGGCCCTCGACCACTGTTTGGAGAGGTATATGCACTCTCAACGCTCCCATGCCACGTACTTGCCAAAAAATACCGACTATCTCATGAAAGCAAACCTTATCAAGGACATGGAGCAGTTTAAGAGCTGCATTATAGGCAAGCCCGAAATGGTGGTTGCAATTACGTTCCTATGTGCTAACGTGCTGATGGCCACTGTGGATCCTCGATGCAGACTTTCTGCCTCGAAGTACAACCCTACACGTACGTCGACTCCTAGCGGAACGATTTCTACCGGGTCTGTGTTGCAATCCATCTATCCCCAGGAATCCCCTGGAGGATATATGATGTGGGGTATGACGCTGCCAAACTGGTACTGGGATACGTTCTGCAGAATCCACGAGAACCCATGGCCTTTTAGAGTGTTTGACCAGGTGGTTTTCTATGAGGTTGACGAGGAAGAGCTGCAAAGAATGAACAATCTACTGCTCACGAAAAAAATGAAGATCGAGCCTACCGAGGGTGTTTTCGATTTCGTGGAGTACAGGAGTTTCCTTGACTCGATTGACGACGAGCTCAAAGATTTGAAAAAACGCAAGCTTCAGGCTTTTGAAGAGTGCAATCGTGAGGAACAGGCTGACTTTGAGCTGTGGCAGCAAGAAAAGGCTGCTGCTGCTGCCTCCAAATCAAAATCCGACGACATTAGCAACGTTCCTGGAGCAATCAAGATCACGTCGCATATGCCATCCAACGTTTTCAAAATCAAGTGCAAGGCCGGAGACGTTGTTGCTAAAGAAGATCCGCTTGTGATTCTGGAAGCCATGAAGATGGAAATTCCTGTGCATATCAAGGACAAGTCTAGTTTCCAAAAATATGAGGTTCTGGGAGTTATTGTCGAGGAGGGAGATATCGTCAACCCCGGCGATGTTCTTATGATCATCAAGGGTGTGGAGTCGGTTATCTAATCAGTCCCGCAATTGCAAACGAAGAAATATCTTAACTGCCACAAATGTAGGAGGGCCAAATTTGCCGGACATGAGCCATAGTTTGGGCTCAAGTAGTGAGTATGAAGTAGGCTTTTCTAAATTCCAGCAGAACCAGCTCCCAATTCCAAAATCTAGTTTTTTAATTTTGGCTCAATGACAATGTCTACTTCTTCGACCTCCTCATCTTCGTAGATATAGTGTATTGTTTCACTAACTTGGGACCGTTTATCCGGCGAAAAGTAGCTGGTGACAATGTACACTGCGAACGACGAGAAAAACCCATAGAAGTAAGACATGTACCATAGCTCCAAGATACCAGCATTTAAAGAAACGTTCCCGACCTCCGATGCCAGGCCTGGGAGACACGGCACATTTCCAACCAGAAACGCGAGCGCAGCACGCCAGTTGAATCCCTTGTAGTAACTGTACCTACCGTTTGGATCATACAAGGCAGGGACGTCCAGGTGCTGCTTTTTTATGACCCAGTAATCGGCTATGATTATGCCAGTAATAGGAGCCAAAAAGCTGGAAAGACCAGAAATAAAAGTCACCAGCTGAGCTGCCGAGTTTTCTATTTTCCAGGCCTGCAGAACCCAGCCGGAAATGATTGTAATAATCACTGCTCCCCGACGGATATTAATGTACTCGGGGAACAGCGAGACAAGGTCGTTGGCTCCAGTTATGACGTTGGCGGAAAGATTTGTGCCAATTTGGGAAACACACCAAGCAGCGCACACAAAGAATGAAGCAGCACGGCCTTTGGAGCCAGTAGCCGTCCAGTGCTCGGCAAACTCTGTTGGAGACCAGATGTAGGACCCGTACACCATTTTACCGGCGGAAGAGGCCACCAGAGACATCATGGTCACAAACGTGGCCCAGGCGGGCAGCACCACGACCTGCGCGTACTGTGCCTTGGAACGGTCGTTCATGTATCTGGTGAAGTCGGCTATGTTGGTAGCCATGGTGGCCCAGCCGGCGACATTGGAGTTGAGCAGTTTTACGTACAGCCACGAGCGTTCTGCTCCGTGAACTGTGTATTCCTGGTTCCAGATGTCTCCTGAGTTGCCGGCGATTTTGGCCATTCCTGCGGCCGTGCCCACCAGACAGGCAGTGGCTATGATGGTTTTCAGGATAAAGAACCATCTGAGCTTATGAGGGGGGATGAGTAGAAATGGGAATTGCAGCGACCAAAAAACAAAATGGCCAATCATTTGTGGCGAGGTGATGCCCATGGTAGCCGGAATTTTATTGGGGATCCGGGCAAAAGATGGCCATATCGCCGTTATACACGCGGTCATTGCCAACGAGCCAGAAAAAGTCTGGGTCGAATGCCAGAAAATTGCCGTGATGCACCGGGTGACAACTGCGAATTTCGAAAAATGATAGCCGAAGGAGGAGCGCACAGCAACGGGGAAAGGAACGTGGAGAGCGGCCCCAATAGCCCCGTTAAAAATCAGCGGCAATCCGATAAGCACCATGCCTACCAGGGAAGTGCTCAGACCTGTTTTCCAAGTCATCCCCATGAGCAACGAGTTAGAGGGATTTTCAACGGTTTGCATAGATAAGTAATCCGAGGCCCAGAAGCCGATAATCATATATACGTTCCAGGTACGTCTTTCTAGCGGAGTGACGTCGTTGTCGACGTTTGTGTTGACGCCATCAGGTGCACACGAAGACTTCTGCTTGGGCAGACGCCATTTCTTCAACGTCAGCTTCATGAAGAAAGGGGTAAATTTTTTAGGTGGCATCTGAGATAAGTATCGCATTTTTTAGCCAAACGTCGCGAAAATTAAGGCACAAATAGAAAGCCGCATAGCAGCACTAAGAGACAATCCTTGCTGGACGGGAATTATGCTAGTTGGTCCCGTTTTGAGAAGTTGGTTTGGGACAATAAGGGGCTTATTTTCGGCCAATTGCTTCCACATTACATGAATGCTAAATAGCCGCCGTTGCTCTGATCTCACAGTTATCTGGCTACCAATCTTCCAAATAGTTGGGAAGCCAGTTTGATTCTCCAGACAAGAACTCTCGGATGAGGCGCGGTTGTGGATCACAACAGTGTCTGCAGAGCATGGTTTGGAAACAACATGACAGTCTTTTGGTGAACAGGGAATTCCGCAGGATAGAACGAAGCACACTGAGGATGAGAAGGAAATATCGTATCTATACGGTCTGCTACGGTTGGTATCATTTGACAGAAAAATACAGATGTGGCTGGAGTGTGGAGAGAGAAACGCACTAGATCTGCTGAATGTGTAGGTTTGATCTCTGAAAGCGGATTGAAACGTCTCATGGTTGCACTTATTTCAACAGCGTGAAAAAACTGCGTATACGTCTCTGGGCCTAGTTGCCCTAAACATAGTAAATTTTCATTTTTTTTTTATGGCCTCGCAGAAACCGGCATCAGCCACACGTCAGGTGTACACGGTGTACACGGACGGCGCATGCAGCTTCAACCACGACCCATCGCGTGCGAAGGCTGGGTACGGCGTGTTTTTTGGGGATGACGACCCGCGCAACACGGCCGCGCCATTGGTGGGGCCTGTCCAGACAAACAATCGCGCAGAGCTGAGTGCCATCAAGCAGGCTCTGGAGACCATACTCGAGGAGTTTGAGTTTGGCAACGGCGAGCAGTACCAGATTCTCACGGACTCAGAGTACTGCGTGAAATGTATTTTGGTGTGGTCAAAGACGTGGCAGAAGAATGGCTGGAAAAACTCGAAAAAACAACCCGTGGCTAACCGCGACCTGATCGAGGCGATCCTTGGCCTGATAGACCGGATTAATGAGGAATACTCTCGACATGGTTTTGGCAGACTGACCGTGGACTGGGTGCGTGGGCACGCCAATAATCACGGCAACGAGATGGCGGACGCCTTGGCCCGTGAGGGGGCCAGCATGGAATGGAAGTAGCGTCGGGTACAACTATAGTTGTGAAATGCGGCTGATTCGCACGGAACGACAGGATAATCTTGGGGACACCTTCATTACTGGTTTCCAAGACGCGACGACTCCGTTGACGAATTGATTTCTTCACTGGCCAGACACTTCCACTGCCACGACAAGCCAAAAATTGCTGCTGGACGCCGGTCCATATTCCGGGCGTAAATTAGCTTCACGATTGATCGTCTGGGAACCTTCTGAGCATGTTCTGATGCGTACGACTCCTGTTGCACAGCATTGGAAAGCTCACCTTTGAAGATCGGCGAATAAAGATAAATTAGAACCCTCGTGTGAAGTACGCCTAAAAATCAACGGCCGCTTGCTCGCGGGTAACCAGGTCAATGATCTGTACTACATGCTCTATATCTGGTTGATATAATTAAATAGACAGTTAGGCCATATCGGGCACCTGGTATATTCCCCGTACAAATTCTCTTGCCCAGAAAAGCTAATTTGACGACGACGTGACCGTCAGAAAAGATTTGCACGAGTTCCGCACCGTTGAATCACGATCAATAATATATCTTTGGAACACACTTCAACTACAGACTGCATAGCCGTGCAGTGCAGATAAAAAAATAAAAAAAAAATACCCTCATGTTTCTTCGACGATGCGCTATCCCCACCCTGCATGCCCGCGCGGTCTCAACCTCAGTGGGGTGTCCAATTCACCATCATGATGTCGATTTTCATGGAGACCCCGTGGTAAATGTCTACACGGACGGCTCGTGCCGGAACAACCAAAACTCTGAGCTCGCGCAGGCGGGTGCTGCTGTGTTCTTTGGCAGTAATGATCCGCGCAACTATGGTTTCCTGCTTACCGGAAAACCTACCAACAATAGGGCGGAGCTACTGTCCGTGCACGAGGCCACGCGGATCATTCTTGATGACCTAAAAGAACACACCCATACAAAATTCCAGATCATGACAGACTCCAAGTACGTGATAGGGTGTCTGACAGAATGGTACCCCCGATGGCAGTCCAATGGGTGGCGAACCAGAAAGGGCAAATCTGTCGCGAACCAGGACGAAATCCGAGCGATTATGGTCAACGTGCGCGAAATCAATACGCAGTACGCAAATATTGGATGGGGGCCGCTGTGCTTCAAGCACGTTTACGGACACAGCGGAATTTATGGCAACGAGATAGCCGACAAACTAGCAACCGCTATTAGCGGAAGTGTCTCGGCAGTATCCGCAGCCCCCGTGCCAGACACACTCTAGAGTTTAGCCTTCCCTGTTTGTGTGTACACATGAATATGAAAATATTTAGGATTGAGCACCACGTTACTCCTTTAGACCCTCGATCTTGATTCTGGTTGCCTTGTTCATGTAAGCATTGTAGGTGATTTTCGTGACTTCTGATTGCGGGAACTTGAGGAAGGGGATGTCGCTGCACGACGAGGCCATCAGGTAGCCGTAGAACACCCTGATGACCGTCTCGTCCGCGATGACCAGCACGTCGTTCGTTAGGCGCTCGATCTCCATGATCAGCGGCTCCAGCTTCAACGCCAGGTCGTGGTAGCAGTCTGCCCTTGGGTACCGGTGGTGGTACGGATCGAGCTGGTGTCTCTGATAGTCGTCGGGAAACTTTTCCTTTAGCTCCTCGTCTGTGAGTCCGTGAGCATCGCCAGGGTTCAGCTGCGTCATTTCGGGGCGGTGCGTCACTGAGAGCCCGACATCCTTGAACACCTGCGCCAGTTGTGTAGTGCGCAGTCTCACAGACGTCCACACCTGCAAGTCTGCAGGCAGACTGTCGTGGCCTTGTTCCCGGTAATGTTTCACCATCGTGTCGAACAGCTTGTGCGCGTAATCCTGGCCCTTGGCGTCCAGGGGCGGGTCGCTCTTGAAATCGAGCTTGTTGTTGGAGCATCTCGCAAAATAAATAGACCCTTTCTTGATTTTTGAGTTCATCAGATAGAATATTATTTTCGTCGTGAGGAAGTCGTGCTTCGACTTGTTCACCAGCAGCTTCTCACCAAAGTTGATAAACTTGATGTACGTGAGCTCCTCCTCGTCCATCTCCTCATACGAGTGAGCAACCACGCTAACCCTCTTCCTGTAGTCCGCAATCGCCTCCTCGGCGTCCCAGTTGATGTAGTCTGGCGATTTTGCCGCGTCAGCTATGTTGGTCTCCAGCAGTTTCGGGTCGTCGATCAGGCTCTCGATAAAAATCACCTTCACGCTGTGCTGCTGTAGCACACGTGCGAGCTCTCGCCTCTGTGAGCTCACGCCGTTGACTGCGTCGTAAATGGCGATTTGGCCCATGTCGTTCTGGAAAAAATTGAGCACGTCTCGTACAGCCAGGTCGGTCAGTTCCTGGCGCACCCGTTTCGCCTCCTCGCTTTCCGGCTTCGGGTCGAAAAAGTCAAACGGCACGTGCTTTGTCTTCTCTCTTCTGATGTCGCCCAGGTGGAACAAATTGGCCCGCACTCCCAGCCATCGCAAATACCTGCACAGACTGATGGACAAGTTGGTTTTACCGCGCGCAGGCGGCCCCACCAAAACGATGCAAATACATCCCGCATGATACAGCTTCCCAGAATCTGTGGAATAAAGTTGGGCGGGGGACACGTGGAAGCGCGACACTGTCTTGTGAATCTCGTCTATGTCCTCATGGACGTGGGGTGGGACATGTCGCTCGCTTTTGTTGTCTGCGCCGTTTTCGTCGCCTCTCGACGAGGTCGGAAGCCACCTGTTCTGCTTGCGTGCAGAATAATTGCCCGGAATCTTGGGCTCTTCAATTTCAGCCAGGTCTTCGGACATTTAATAGCAAGAACGTAGCCGGCTAAAGGATGAATATTTTCCTTTCGACCTACATATTTTTCCCCATAATTTTTATTGTAGAGAAATCACTAGCCACTTATCTTCTCAGCCACATGGGGCCTTCCCCCGCGCTACAGACGGATCTTGGTCGAAGTGCCGGACCCGGAGTAAAGCAGCTCGACGGCAAACGCACCAAGACGGACGCGCATAACGGCTGACGTGTCGATCTCCAGCTGCCCGTTCAGTGCCTTGCGTAAAATATCGGCACCTATCCCGCTCGTCGCATACGTCACTGGAATCCGGGGTGTCCTGTACAGTCCCGGTGGAACAACTATTCGTTGCTCCTTGCTGATGTAACCCAGAATGGTTTTGTCGTGGCTTGCCTGCGCCTCGATCAAGTCGACCACCACCTCGCTGTTCGCCACTGGGTTGAACACCGTCAGCTCGATTTCCGATGACATAATGTGCATTGTCGAGTCGATAAGAAAAATACTCTCGTGCGACACGGGGTGCGGCAAATTTTCCTGTCGCGAAATCTGGGGTAGCCGCATGGGGACCCGGATGCCGGCCACGAAGGCGGCCAACTGCGAATCCTGGCGGCCAATAAGCTCAATCGTCGGATGTAGTCCCGATAGGTATGTCCCCAGCATGCGTTCGAGCCGGGATTTGTCGATATCCGTGTCGAGTTGCATGATGAGCTTGGCACTGGTGTTGCTGTAGTTTTCGGGCGATAGATGGACCGGACCCGGTTCGATCCGGCCAACTATTGATCCATTATACTGCAAGTCAAACCTGAGTCCCTCCAGGGTGCTGTCAAGGTTTACGTTGGTGGAAACAGCAGCGTTGATCACCATGGCGCAGTGCTTAGCCGAAGATTCAAGCAGCACAAGCTCATTGAGCCGGACGCCTAGACTCCTGAAAAGCTGGTCGTTAGGAACACCAGGCACAGCATATTCTAGTTCTGTGCTCAGACCACTGATTGTGGTGGTCATAAACTCCGAAACTACCTGGATATCTAGCACCGGGCGAATTGGTATTTTGACCGAGGTGCCTGAGGCCACATTTTGAACCAGGTCTCTGATGAGGTTGGAATCTTCCGGCTTGAGTACTGCCTCGTCAAGCGAAACACCGAAGGTCTGCTTTTTACAGTGCAACTTCGAGGCCTGCCAGTTTCGCATCTCCAGAGTCGTTATGTTTGGACCACAGTGCACCTCTCCCTTCACAAATGGTATGTCAATATCCGACACAGTAATGCTTTCAGAAATGTTGTACTTGATCGAAACATCCGACGACACCAGCAATGCATCTCCCTGTGCACGCACCCCCAGGTATTCAATGTCGACAGCGTCAATACCACCGCCAAGCTCGTCAATTTGTCCAATAGCTAGCGCAGCATCGATTTCAAGATCGTCAAAAATGTCTCGCATCCAGTGAGGTTGCGTGCTTAGCGGCTTCGCCCTGACAATTATCGGAACCTCTAGGTTGCTTGAAAAGTTTGTCAACAGTTTGCTGATTGCAGAGCCATCTCCACAGTCAAGCAGGAGGTCCTCATCCAGAGGATGGACAGTAAATTCCGTGGGTATCAGAATCGGATCGTGGAAGCCAAACTTGCCGGTTCTAATGGTGGCAACTGAAGAAACTTTGCTGCAACCTGCCATCAGCACTTCCCAGCTCATTGCGTCCGCTGTGTAGTCCACCAAACCCACGCTTGATAGTCTCACAACCGTAAAACCAGTGACCTGCCTACCATCAGCATTGATCTCAAGATTTTCCGGAACGGCGTCCTTCATCACGCTTCGAATTATACGGCCCCCGTCCAGTTCTAGGGCCAAAGCTCCAGCCACCGTGTGTTGTCCCATTGAGTGTCCATTGACATCAATACCGCACACAACAGAACAGCTAAAGACCACCTTCTCGGGCCCGCGACTGATGGGATTTATAAGCCGTGCCATCTCCTTTGTGGGCTTTATAAGCGCAACCGCCTCGATAGTCTGAGGCTGTCTTAATCTCACAGTCAAAGGTTTCAGCAGCTCCACACTGGAAATACACAACTTCTCTTTTTTTATGCACACATTCATATCAAATGGACCGTCAGGTGATATTTGGACCGCATTCAATCCGCTTAATAGCCGGCCCCATGTTCGACGATATAAATTAACTTGATCATAATCAAATTCCAAATCTCCTCGAATCACCACTTCAAACCCATCGTCGGTAACATTCGCCACCCGCACATTTGTAAGATCCAGTCGCGCGGCATCCAAAAAGACCTGCCCCGTGCTCTTTATCAGCTTATACCCACCAATCGCCATAAAAAGCAACAGGACGCACACCAAGCCAATTGTACGGGGATGTTGCAGTCGCCGTCTCTCTGGCCTTTTATTGCTTATCTCTGGGAGCGGAGCATCGTAGGGTTCTGGCGCCTGCTGAATTAAGGGGGTTTCCTCGTCAATCATACTTTTTCTGTCACCTCCACACATTTTTTATCTCTGGATTTACGTAATCTATAAATTTATAGTTTGGGCTCGAGCAAGGCCTCATCCATGAACTTCTCCGGGATGTGGGCGTTGGGGGCCCCTGTAAGCGGCACCTGCGACTTCCATTCGCCGACGTTGTCGATGGTATTGGTTAACTTGTACTCCTTTTTGAGCTCGTCCAAAATAGCAGTGATGAATTGCTCTTTGTGGTTAAAGTCAGGAATCAGAGTGAAGGAGTCAAAAATGGACTCCAGAACGTCTTTGGTAATCTCGGTGTCCTCTGTGATCTTACTCTCTATCAGTTCACTTAGCTGGTTGGTGTTCAGGTCCACAGAGTCGTACTCAGGCATATCAAATACCAAGTTCGAAATAGTGCTTGTGAGTCGGCTTACCAAAGACTGCTTTGGAACAACCTGGCTTTGCAAGTGCACAACAAGCTTCCCGTGCTGCGACGAGTCCAAGATCTTGTTATGGTAGTAATCAATAAGCTCCTGGCGTTTAATTGTTCTCAACGTCTCAACATCCAACTCTCTTTTGTCGAAGTCGTAGAAACCAGATGCAATAGAGTCCCAAAACCTACTTCTCTCCTCTGAGAGATTCTTCACTTTCTGTAGCTTCTTTGTAATCACTGCATTCACATGCTTTTCAAACTCCTTGTCGTCCATGGAAGACAATTTGTGTCCTATTTTCACCAGAAATCTCGACATTCTATCAAGCAAGTAGCCAGTACTTTTTTCACTTTGAATCAAGAGTCGCAGCCCAAACGTAGTTCTGGTCTGTCTGATTCCTGAAAAGACGACGTAGCCAAGCTGCTCTTTGGTCCTTAGACGGTCAAAGAATGGCTCGTGAATTATTTGTGAAACTAGCTCAGCTAGCACTCTGTCGCGCTGATCCGTGATGTAGCCCAGCTGGTAAAATGTTTCCACGCACGAGTTGACGTTTTCTTCGTCAACATTCTTCTTCACAAAATGGTATTCTTCGCCAGCAGGAAGATCCAACGAACGGCCCCTGGTGAACTGCGATTCTGTAAATGAAAGGGCCTTGGTCAGTTTGGAAGCCACCAGCTGGTTGATGTGCAAGGCTTCCTGCCTGCTGTAATTTCCAATCACAAACATTTCAACAAAACAGATACCAAACAAGTTGGACACAAAACTCTTCAGCGAGTGAAATGTCGCGGCATCAAAACAGTCTATCTGGTCGTCTATCATCCAGGAGTCTTCGTTGATCAGAGCAGAGAGCATTGGACCGATCTGACGGAAAGGCACAGAGTAGCCAAAGTTTTTCAGGTTCCGCAACATTTTCTCTTTGATAATGTTGAACCGCTCCTCTCTTGACTCGTTCCACACAGATTCGTCATTGGTGAATTTTAGCAATGTGTTGGTGACCCTGTCGAGAAGATTGTCGAGCTTATGAGAGTATCCGCTGATGGACAAACTGAGGCCGGACCTTGCCAGACCAATTTCGTGGTGCAGACCTGCGATGCTTGCAAGGTATGACATGCTATTAAGCTCGTCATCAAGCATTTCAACAAAAAGGGAGAGCAGGACCGAATTCAACGGGGTAGAGGTGGATCCAGGAAGGTTAAATTTGAGCGTGACGCTGGATCTTGGTCCACCGAGTTTCGTGTTGACCTTGTACCAGACTCGCGAGTCAGAAGTGTTGCAGATTAGTTTTGGATAAACAATTTCTTTGGACTCGTCTTTTGGAGGCTCGACCAGGGAGAATTTGGTTGGGAGGAAGATGTTGCGCTCCGGTAAACTGTACTCTGAGGGAGCAGAACCACTGTAGATATCAACCAAACTTTGTAAAAGCTGGGGCTCGATCTTGGATGGCAGATACTCTGTACCATACCATTTTTCTGTCAACACGGACTCGCCTTCTAGACACTCCCTAGCTATCAGCATTGCGCGAAAGTTGTCTGGTCTCAAGTACGAGAGTATATTGCTAATTGCCTCAGGATCGTATTTTCTGACGATCATGGTGCTCAGAAGCTTTTCGGAAGGAATTGTTGAACGAGGCGGAATCTGTTTGATTTTCTGCAACGGGTCCTGGCCCTGGGTGTCATAGTATTCCAATCCATGGAGAGAGCCGGTCAGTCTGCTTGCTGATTGACTTGCTCCTGTTTTTTGCATGAATTTGAAGCTAGTGGTGCTCTGGTCATGCAATTCCTGGAATATCCATTTCTGCGGACCTTCTATATTCAGCAGACGGATATATTTGAACACATGCTGCAACACCTGAGTATAATTTTTCAGGCCCTCAGGAGTGAGATCCACGTTGACGATGAATGCGGAATATCCTGCGGAAATCGTTTCGTGGCCGCAACTCAGATTATTGGCCCATCCTTGACGTTTGAAATGGAACAATAGGGACCCCTCAGACTCGTGGCCAATAAGATGCGAAAGGTACTTTGCTGGCTTTGAGTCCCAGTTCGGTCTCGTGTCAGGAATGGGGAACGAAAGCTGCAAAGACCGCAGTTCCATAATGGGCTTTGCACGGATCAGATAGCCGTTGTATGTATCTGTGTCGAACGGAGAGTTTCTATAAATTGGAGGGGTCACGTTCTTGTTAGCAATGTCCGAGAACATGTCGACGGTCCATTTGGTCATAGTTTCGAGAGATTCATTCGAAATAATGACTAATCTCATGATATTGGAGGAATAGTACTTTTTGTGGAATTTCAGGAGCTCTGCTCTGACATCCAAACCCCTTTTGACAGGATCTTCGCCCAAGGTAACCTTGTTACCCGTAGAAAAACCACTATACGGATGCTCCCTGTTAGTGAGCGACTTGTTAAGCTGGTGCAATCTCCAAATGTCAGCCTGTAGGTTTTTCTTGTTTTCAGAGTCCACCGCGTTGATCTCTCTGTCCTTGCAATTCGGGTCGAAAAGCGGCGAGATGAAGAACTGCGAGAACCTGTCAAGAGCCCCGTGCATCGCGTCGTTGGCCACCTCGAAATAATAATTTGTGTGCTCCGACGACGTGAAGGCATTGCTGAAGCCAGAGTTTTTAGATAAATAGGAGCTGTACTCGTTTTCCGAAGGGTATTTAGAAGTGCCCATGAACAACAAATGCTCGCAAAAATGAGCCAATCCAGGCAACTCCGGAGGGTCCTGGAACGCGCCAACGTTCACGTCCAGCGCAGCAGCCGACTTGTCTGTGGTAGGGTCAGAGATCACCAGCGACACCAGTCCGTTCGGCAGCTCGATCAGACGGTACTGGCGGTCGTCGATGTCTGGTTTCTCAAGGTTTTGACTCAATACTCTATATTGAGACATGTGGCGCAGAGAACGATTTATTTGAGCCCCAGCAAGACGACTTAAACAGAGTGTAAATCTTGAGAGCATAAAAAGTAACAGAAATTTTTGGCACCAACCAGGGTTGGGCAAAATACGCGAGTGATATTTACAGGGCAAGCTATAATGAGCCTCCTTAGACGGAATCGTCATCAAACATAAATCTGGAAAGTAGCGGGTTGGAGGGAGCTGTCGCGCAATATTTCTGGTCTCCCTCTGGCCTTGAAGCATCGGTGTTACCCGCGAGCATGCTCTGGATCGAAAGAGCTACAGAATGCAGGGTGTGCGCGGGGGTCCAGCCGTCGTACAAGATATTGAGACAGATGTGTCCATTGGAGTAAATGTGGGGGTGGATCGGGATCGGATGCGATCGCACAAATTGCACCTGCGGGGGAGCGAAAGGGTAATCTTTATCGAGTATAAATCGCAGACGGATGGTGTCTGGATAGAGCGGGTTGTCTGGGACCCTCATGTCCACGTACTGGACGTTGAGGTTGTCAGAGGGGAAAAGCTGCAACGTGGGGTTGGACTGGAAAAGTTTTAGCTCTTTCAGGAGCCGCGAGGAGGGATTGGGCATTGCGTAGAAAAACGGCGCAAATTGTTCTTGATCCTTAAAAACTGCTCACGTCAGCGAGAACTCTCCCGTTTCGGAAAAGATCCCAGTCACGTGCACCCAGTCACGTGCAGCGCATCCCGAGGTTCTGTGCAAAGAATGGCCTCGAAAGCACTCTGTCGCAGGACCTGCAGGAGTAAACTTCTATAAGTAGCAGGTGGCCAGGTCCGTACCAGCGGGACGTTATTCTTTCAGAAGACGTTATTCGACTTGTCCAAAAGACAGTAGTCCAGTATCTAACGCCCTGCCCTCTGCACACCACCACTCAGCAGCCTGGGTCTGGCCCTTGGCTGACCTCGGCCTTTTTTTTTTCGACTTTCTAGACCCTGTTACCCGCCCTTCTAAAAATAACTTCCGCATTTAGAACATTGTCTCGGGTGATACAATAACAGGAAAAACGAAATATAAATAATATACACAACTCTTCATTCCCCATTTTTCCTTCATGAAGTCGTTCATTGTGCCACTCGTTTTTGTTCTAGCTAACATCGCACCGGCTCTTGCCACTCCTCCAGCATGTCTGTTGGCATGTGCTGCCGAGGTTGTGAAGAGCTCCTCCCAGTGTTCGTCGTTGAATCAGATTGCTTGTGTTTGCAGCAATGAATCCTCTGAGATGTCCTCATGTTTGGAATCCAAGTGCGGTGGCGATGCGGACAGCGCTGCAAGCTCTTTCTCGAGCGTTTGCAAATCCGTCGGCGCCAGCGTCAGCTCCAGCAGCAAGGCCTCTTCATCAAGTACCGTAAGCTCCTCGAGCAAGGCGTCCAGCAGTGCTGCTTCGTCTTCTTCGTCCGTTGTTTCTTCCGTTGTTTCTTCTTCTGCCACGGCTGCTTCATCGGCTGTCCCATCCACTTCGGCATCCAGCTCCGTTTCCGTTGCCGAGCAGTCCAGCTTTTCCACCACCTTGGCCACTTCTTCCGTTTCCTCTTCTTCTGCAGCAGCTCCATCGTCGTCCATTGACGTGCAGGTCTCTGCAGGCGCCCCGGCTCTCGTTGCCAATGCCGCCGGCCTCGGCCTCGGTGTCTTGATCGGTCTTCTTTAGATACCCATATATTCTAGGCCACATAAATTAAATACTTTTACACCTCGAACCATATATGTTACTATAATAATTGTTTGTTTATTTTTGCGAAGCGCTCGTTATTGATGCTCGATATCCTTCCTTTAAAGCAGTACCAGGATAACTATCAAGCCATACTGGACGGCAATCCACTGCCTTACGGCAATCTCCGTGGGAAGGTGCTTGATAGCGAGAAATTCTGGAGAGATTACGGTGACTACGAGCCTGTCCTGCGACAACACGTTCCGGAAAAATACCACAAGTACTTCTCCACGCCCACGAAACCGCACGCGCACCAATCTTTTGACGACTCGGTTGAGGTGGGCCGGTCCTACAACCTAAGTCCCGTGAAAAAACGCGAGCCCTCTTACGGTTTGAAGGACTCAGAAAAACTCGCAGACGACGTGTTCGACGCCGACAAGAAGATGTACGTTTCGAGAAGCGACGATGACGACCCCAGTAGGTCGCTTTTCCAGCAAACTTACAAGGTTTTGAGCTACGATCGCAGCGCGCAGGGCGAAAAACTAAATTCACTTGTGAGGAAGATTAGCACGGAGTTTGATGAGGTCAAGGACGAAAACAGAATCCTGCGGCGCGAAAACACTGAGCTCCGCGCAAAAATCAGACAATTACAGGACGAGAACCACCGTATAACATCGACAAGCCAGCTCGTGAAGAAGAAGTTTGACAAGTACTATATGGAAACGATGAAGCTGCGAGAGGCTTTGGCGGAGCTGAAAAATTCAGCTACCTCTGCTGCAACGGCGCCAGCGCCAGAACCCCACAATCCATCTCCAGCCAAGTCTGAACGGCCAGCTACGCCCGAAAAAGTGGTTTCTGCAGACACCATAGACGATCAGCTGGCATCCAACGAGGAGAAAATGAAGCGGCTCGCTCTCACAACGCAGGAAGAGCTGGAAAAACTCGAGGCTGAGAACTCGAGGCTGCTCAAACAGAAGCAAGTTCTGAAACACAATGCCGACGTTCTCACAGTGATTACCGTTGGCGATGGTGTCGTCAAGGTGGAGCAAAAGAGACCCAAGGCCCCTAAGATGGATCCAGGTGAGCCCAAAACACCACAGGTCCAGATTAAACATCTGAAAAGGGACAGCACGCCGCCAAAAGCCTCGGCATCGTGTCCTGTCTGCTCGCCAGCAGGAAAAGCGGACTTCGACTCAGACGAGCTTAGTGACGACAGCGTGCCGCTGGACGATACCATGATCTACAAAAAGACGCACAAGAGCAACCTGCTCAATATAGGACGCAAGCACTCCTAACTCGTGGTGGTTCATTAAGGTCGATCTATGTATAATACATTACTTCTTTTTGCCCTTCTTTTTGCTTTTCTTCTTGCCTCCGGTCTCAGCCTGCTCCACCACAGGAGCTGCTGCTGGAGCAGGTGCGGTCTCCTCTTTGAACTCAACATTACTCATAACACTAGAGAAACCATCCAGATGTACGGTTTTTTTCTCTTTCTCGACCTTCGTCATGGAGCTGCCTCTAGGCCCAAGAACATTAATCATCCTGCTGAATTCCTTTGCTTTGTGGGTCTTGAAGTTCAAACAGATGCCGGTTTGGGGATTGTAAGTCTTGATTTTGATCAGCGCTTTGGCCGGCTTGCCGACCTTGGCCGACTTCGCCCTCGAGTGTGTGTATGTTATCGACACAGTTGTGTCCTCCGGGCTCGCCTGGAGCAGCTCGAGCGATTTTTGGATAAACTGGTCGCTCTGTTTAATTAGTGTCATGGACAACTATGTGAAAAAGTCGAAAGCCAGATTTTGACTTTCTACACTGCCTTGAAAAAAAAAGCAGCTGCTACAGCCACCAATATGTAGCTAACGGGCGATTTCATTAGTAGCGTTCTCCATTATCCTATATACGTTCCCGCAGTCTTGCTGGTGCCAAGTGCAGGGGAAGTTCCTATATTATCGATTCGTCGCTCATACTCTGTGGGGTCCATGACGCTGGGCTGGTCGTCGTCAAGCGACGTCTTCTCGCTATTACCCCCGAGATAGGGAGGTGGGTCAGATTCCGGAGTTCCCACACGTTTCTTGGATTTTTCGAGATACGGCTTGGGTCCGAAAAATGTTTCCTCGTCTGAAGGATACTCTGGAGGCAGCTGTTCTCCCTGGTCTAGAAGAATATCGTTCTTGATCAATTTAGGGGAGTATAGCGGTGGTGCGCCGATGGTGCCCTCGTTCTGGCTCTCGCAGAAGCCCAATTTCTTCACGTTGGCTTCGATGAAAACAAACCCAATCTGACCCAGGTTCACCGAGACCGTGCAGGGCCCGCCAACCGCACCGATACATGGATAGAGCTCTGTTTTCAGGTTCTGAACGGCCTCGATGATTTTCTTCCCATTGTGCGTCACATAGACAGTACCGTTCGAGGCCTTGTAGCCAATTCCTATCACGTCTCCTTCCAGCAGCTGAGGCAAAATAACAGGCAAGTCGGGATCGTTGGGGAACGGCCTGTTGCTCAAACGCAGACACCCATCTGTCTGTACAGCCAGCGAATAAGGATGGAGTCCTGGCAGCAGAAAGTTCGGATACGGCTTTGTGCAAAGACCAACAGAAATCATGCAGCGGCGATGGTCGAAGTCGTATAGCTTGGCCTCGAAATAGACTGTGTCGTTCTTGCGGTTTCTGATCGGCACTGGCAGGTTCAAAATGGCGCTACTCTGCTCAGAGCCTACGAAAGATATTTCTGTGAGATCCTCAACGTAAAAAGGCACTTTCTTGAACTGTGCCCGCGCATAATCTGGTCTCTTGGGCTGCAACAATGCGGTCGTCTCGGACGCCTCCTCAGCCTCTGAATGGCACAAGGACTGGCTAATCTCCGATATCTGATCGTAGTATGTCTCGAAATAGAAGCTGCTGATGCCGCGGTCTCTAATTAGTAAATAGGTTGTGTCAATTTCGCCCGGGGTGTTATTAAAGCGCAGAATAGGAGGCTTTTCCTCGAAAAACTGTCTAGCCAGAGCAAAGCGTAATCTGTCCACCTCGTTCAAAGACTGAAATAGAGCCTGGTTGCGGTAGTTTGCCGGGTTATACTTCAAGACGTCGCAGATCACGTTGTTCTCGTCATGGCGAGCTCCAAGCAGCGAATCTCTAAAGAATAAGTAGTATATGAGAGTGACAAGCGCACAAATAAGCATCAGTGAGACAAGCGCACAAAACACTATTAGGTAGGTCAGCTCGGCCTGACCCAGCCCAGATGACCCGCTCATAATTTATCAGCAGTTGTTCCTAACTTTAATTTATGGGGAAGAATTGAATATCTAGGTCCATCTACAGAAAGGTTACCCTACATTTTTTTTTTCTCACATCTTGTCTAATACATTCTTACACTGATCTAGATCCCTTACAAAAGCATCTCCAGCGGGTTTTCCACGATGGTCTTCAGAGCCCTGATGAACTCACCTCCCTTGGCACCGTCCACGGTTCTGTGGTCGAACGTTCCCGTGATGTTAATCACGTCGTCGAACGCAAAGCCGTGTGGACTGGCCTTATCAGGCACTGCCTTCTTCTCAACAGTGCCGATGGCCAGAATAGCCGATTGTGGAGGGTTGAGGATCGACGTGAACAGCGTGACAGCAGGGTTCATTCCCAGATTGGAGATCGTGATGGTTCCACCCTGGAACTCTTCTGGAGACAGCTTGTTTTCCTTGGCTCTCTTGCCGAGGTCCTTGACCTCCTTGGAGATGGTCTCGAGGCCCTTGGCGTGTGCATTTTTGACAATTGGAGTGATCAATCCCGTAGGAGTGGCCACAGCAACCGAAACGTCAACGTTTGAGAACTGTCTAATGATTCCTTCCTTCTCCATGTAATAGGCGTTGACCTCAGGCACTCTCTCACAGGCTTTGGCGATGGCCTTGATCAGCAGGTCGTTGACCGAAAGCTTGTATCTGTCGTTGGCAGCAGCGTTCAGAGAGGCTCTGAGCTTGAGCAACTTCGACACAGACATTGACGAGGAAACAATGTAGTCGGGGGACGTTTGCTTCGACTCGGTCAGCCTCTTGGAGATGACCTTTCTCATGGTAGTCAATGGAATATCTTGGTATGTGGCTGCTGCTGGGGCAGCTGGGGCGGCAGAAGCTTCTGGAGCTGCTGGCTTGTAGTTTTCGACATCCTTGGCCACAATTCGTCCGTTTGGACCAGTACCTTTGATCTCCTTGAGGGAAATGCCTTTCTCCAAAGCAATAGTTTTGGCTAGTGGCGAGGCAAAGATTCTGCCGGATGGAGTAGGAGATGACTTTTTGGCTGGCTGGGATTCCTTTGGTGCCTCCTTTGGCGTTTCCTTTGGTTCCTCCTTAGGAGCAGGGGCTTTTTCCTTGGCTGGCTCGCCTGCGGCTGGAGCACCTGCATCACCGGCGTCTGCAGCGGTGAAATCCTCAAAGGCAGCAACGTCGCCGCTGTCCTCGACGTAGACGGCGACCGGCTTTCCCACAGGAATGTCCTGAGTTCCGTCTGGAACAAGGATTTTAGCCAGGAACCCCTCTTCCTGGAACTCAAAGTCCATCGACGCCTTATCGGTTTCGACCTCTGCAATGGACTCACCAGGCTGCAAAGCATCTCCAACCTTTTTGTGCCACTTCACGAGGTTTCCTTGGGTCATGGTTGGCGACAAGGCCGGCATGGTGATGACGGTGTGCTCTGGGAATTTGGAGGAGTAGTATCTTGCTAGGGCCGCAAATCTCAGCATTGGGGCTCTAGAGAGCCTGACTGCAGGACGCGAAGCTAATCTAAGCGTGGCAATGGCAGACATTTTATAGCTGGTAGGTGATGTTATGAGCAATTGCCTCGAATTAGGATTAATCAAATTCAATCAGCTGCTGTTTTTTTTCCTCGCCGTAAAAAGTCGTCCTTCGCGGATCGGTCTTTTCCTTTGCCTTTTGCAAGCGTCGATCGACTTGGCGGGGTCGATTGTTTTTTTTTTTTCGCACATTTTTTCATCTCTTGGAACAATTCTCATCATGAACGCCGGCCTGAACCTTTCTGAAGAGTCCAAAGAGAGATTATCCAAAATTCTTGACACCACCAAGACCATCGCCCACTACGGATGGATCCCTTTTATCATTTACCTGGGCTGGCAATCCACCTCCAACAGACCAAACCTCATTAACTTGCTTTCTCCCTTGCCAACTGCCTGAGTGAATATATTGTTTATGCAACTACGCTGCCTGTCTATAGATGTGTATCTAACATGTCACAGATCGTTTGGAACGTTTTCGTATATGGAAGCCCCACCACGTTGTAGTAGTCTCCGTTTATGCCTTTCATCATCAAAGCTCCCGAGCCCTGGATTTTGAATCCGCCCGCCACCTGGTGGCCTTCGCCGCACTCGCTGTATTTCCTTATAAAGTCGTTGCTCACGGACTTTTCCATAACTATCTCTGTTATTTCCGTGAACGTCTTGATCTTGCACTTGTCGGGCTTTCTTTGTGTGCTGGCGTCACTCAGCAACACCACGACTCCAGAGAAAACGCGAACGGGCTTCTCCGAGTCGCGCATCCTGCAAATTGCCCGATAATTCTCTTCTTGTGTTTTTGGCTTCTCATATATCACACCTTCGTTTTCGACAACTGTGTCGGCAGAAAGCAGCAACACGTTATCTGTTTTGTTCTCTTTCTTCAATTGATCCCAAACAGCCAGACATTTGCCTTTGGCAGTCTCTACAACGTACTCTTCTACCGTGTAATCTAGCTTCGACAGATTTTCCTCAAACTGAGACGGCCTGATTACAGGATCGAACCCCAGCATTTCTAAGATCTCCCGACGACGAGGAGACGTGGAGCAAAGATAGAAAGAGTACTTTGAGATCTTCTCGTAAACAGGATGCTCGAATTTAGTAGCCATCGTAATAACCTTGATTTCGCTATTTGCTAAAAATTATACAACCTTACACCCTCCCTATAGAGCACTAAGATCGTAATCGATATTATGCTGCTTGAGTTTCTGGAGTCTTTTCTGGTTCTGATCCTGATACTTCTTTTGCAGTTTTTCCCACCGGGCCTTGGATTTAGGCCTGTCGTTCTTGAGTTGCGCGATCTTGCTCCACGGCACGGGCTTGTACTTGGAGTTGGCTCCCTGGAACAGGTTCTCGTGCACCTTTTCAGCCGGAACAACGGCACATTGGAGCAGATGTTCAAACAGCAGGTAGTTGTTCATGGTTTCCGCAGCAATCTTGGCCACTTCTGCGTGCTCGAACTCGATAAATGCGTAATGTTTCGACTTTCCCGTCTTTTTGTTTCTCGAAAGTCTCAGCCTGACAATTTCTCCAAACTGGCTGAAGTACTTCTTCAGCTCCTTCTCCTCAAATCCATGAGGCAGTCTGCCCACATATATCACACCGTGCTTGGACTTGCTGCTAGGTTTCGAGGAGTTCTTCTTAGCGGTCTCAACAGGTTTCGTCACGGTGTGCACCGTGTGCTTGGTCTTAGTTACGTTATCCTGTTCTTTGCTTTCCTCATAGTCAGCAGACTCAAAGCCCTGGAGCTCCTCAGCGTCGTCAGAGCTGTCACTGTCACTAGGAAGCTCAATTTCATCGTTTTCCAGTTCAGACTTGACTTCTTCTTTCTTTTTCTCTGGTTTTGACTCCTCTATCAGCTCCTGACTAACCTTTTTAGTACGGGTCCTAGTCAGAATTGGCGAGCGCGAGGGAGCCTTCTTGGAAGGTGGGATCGACACAGCTTTACGGGCCATTATAATTCCTAAAAAAATATCTACTAAAAATTTTTTTGATCTGAGATTAGTGGTGTACGGATGGAGGGAGAGGTTTTTGTTGGGCGAGCCAGCCTAGTTTCTCAATCGAACAACCCCACAGAGACCATTCAAAAGGACCCCTTTCGCTAGGCAACTTGCTAATATGAGCAAAGAACAGTTCTTGGGTTCCGATATGCGGAATTTGTCGCTTGTTACAAATTCATCAGACACGATTTTTTTAACCTGATTAAGTAACTTATACGAGTACCAGATAAGAAAAAAAAAACGGACCAAAATACTTTCAAAAATTGTATCATGTCCAAAGTCTTCACAGCTGAAGAGGTCGCCCAACACAACACCAGAGATGACTTGTATATCGTCTACAAAGGTAAAGTGTACGACTGCAGCCAATACTTGGACGAACATCCAGGAGGAGAAGAGGTGATCATGGACTGCGCCGGAACCGATGCTACAGAACCATTCGAAGATATTGGACATTCGGAAGACGCCCACGAGATATTGGCTAGCCTTGAAGTGGGAGAGCTCAAAGGTGGCGTCCCTGCCAAGCCAGTTGTGTCTGCTGCATCTTCGTCATCATCCGACAGTTCTTCATTGCCTCTTGTTGCCTTAGCCGGCCTTATTCTTGCCGTCGGAGCCTTTTTGTTCCTTAGAACGTGATTACATGGTTGGGTATGTTGGAGGCAAAGTCATAAGACGCCTATAGTTTGTTGAGCAGATTATAGGTTTAATAAATTAATTTCTATATCAACTGATCTTCATGGTCAACAATGATTCGCGGACTTGCGGGATCGGGCACTGGCTTTGCTGAAAGACCCGTTCACGAGCCGGATCGTGCCTTTTCTCGCTTGTTCTTACTAATTCCCAGCTTTTTATTCGTCGAGATCTAGCGGTTACCCGGACACGTTGGCACAAACTCGTTTAGCGAGTTCAAGGCGACCACTTGCAACTCCCCAAGCTCCAGGTATCTGTCCTACTCATACACGCTCACCTTTCGTTTCTGTTCAGATCTTGAGCTGTCCAATAGCTGCTTTTTGCGGAGTTCCCTGCACCTCCCAACCATGGCTTAGACAGACCCGTCGATCGACCATTTCTGGGCTCCAAACAATCTTGTGCAATGCAGAAGATGCATTTCTTGATAGAAACAAGCCGGCACTGTTCTCGCACCATGTTATCAGAAAATCCTTTGCTATCCAATCACAAGTTATATGGCAATACCACTTTCTGGCCAAATACCTGGCTCAATGTTTAACCGAAGCCAGCTACAATAATTGGCTGTGTAATATTTTTTTTTTTGTACTATTTATATCTTCAACATCACAAGTGCTTCCCGATGCTTCCCTCGCTTCTGACTTTTTTCGCGTTACTGGTTGGGATTTTTGGTTTGGAGGATGAACATGTGCTGGAAAACGACAGAGCATTTCAGACGTGTGCGTATGTGGCCAACTATGAGAATTCGAGGTTGTTTTTCATCTCGCAGCATTTCAGTCCTGAAATCACAGTCAAGTTCCAAAACCTGCCGGGTGCGACGGTCGACACGCTTCTGATTTCCGGCAGCGATTTGGAGCGGGTGAAACTTGATCCATTGCCAATGGTCAAGGTTTGCGACGAGAGCGCCATTAAGAAGAAGCTGTGCACGTATCCGTCTCTTGACCAGCTGAAATTACGCATGACCCTCGACGAACTGATCGACAGTGAAGAGTTCGAGTTTCCGATTGAACATTACAAGCTCATTCCATCTGAGCTGCCGGACAATAAGCACAAGTTCGAGATTAAAAATACGGCCATTTACTGTGTGGTATTCACGGCTCATGATATTCCTGCCGACGTGGGAAATTTGCGTGTTGTTGTCGATTGGAAACAGAGCTTTGGTAATCTGTTGGTGTCCGACTATCACTACCTGTACTGGGACTTTACGCTTTTCTTGTCCTACGTGATGCTTCTTGCCCTTTTTGCCGCATACTTGTACCGCAAAGTGCGTCTGGACAAAACCAATGCCATTTTATCGAACTCCATTTGGTTCAAACAGTTCACCATCCAGGTTAAGCTTTTATTTTACATTGCCGGTACTGCCTTCGGTTTTTTCAGCTCTGTCATAATCTACTCGCAGCTCAACAAGTACGGTTACGGTTACTACGGCAGTCTGAGTATGATCCTCATGAACGCTTGCATGCTCACTTTCAGCGCGACTTTCACGGTATGGATCGTGTACAACTGCCTGATTATCTCCTCGGGGTTCCTATTCTTTAGCAATATGAAGAGCCCGAAGAAGCTGAGAATTTTCAGAACCCTATGTGCGTTCCTCTTTCTTCAGCTTCTTCTCTTTGCTGTCGAAGAGTCTTCGGTGTATTCTATTCTTGGAGGCAGGGCCTCTTTTCTCAGTGACTTTATTTTCGTGCAACTGGTTGTCGTGTACTTTCTCTGTTGCTACTACGCATGGCGAACGTACAAGCAGCTCACCAACCAGAGCCTGCGTACAAAGATCCTGCTCACGTTTGCTCTGCTCACAATTATGAGCCTGGCTGAACTAATTTTGAGAGGAAGAGTGCTTTACGACTACGTGAACGAGCTCTTCCTCGAAATGGCGAATGTCACCACCACGGCCTACACTCTTAATTACCTCATTACCATCGCTCTTGTGCTGATATGGAAAGACACGAACCTGCAAAATGGCGAGTTTTTGGTGAAATAGACCTCAAACGTATAGTAATTGATAAAGCCTCCAAAGAGTGAGAACGTAGCGTGCTGTCCAATCATAGTGCCCGTATTCTTTCGCGAACACTTCAGTTCCATAAAATAGCCTGACTTTGCTGAGTTGGGCATTCCAACAGCAAGTGCAGCTAGTTCTGCTATCGTAGCAGTGCCTTAAGGAATTCGCCGGCCCAGCAGCCGTAACCACAACTCTCTGGGAGTGGCATCAAGGACGACAGCCACCACCGCCGTCAGATATCATAGTTTTCTTTGGCCAGCTCAGCCTCCAGAGCCGCACTACATAGTGGACCGCCATGTCTTGGGACCTCACGAACCCCGTGGTACCGTTCCGCTTATCGACACTGGTGGTGGTGTACGGATGTAATTGGTAGATCTCGTTCCTGTCGTATACCGAAAAAATTAACTGCAATTTTTTGTATAAACAGTCAATCACAATCGGATCATTTCTCATACATTCTTTTGGCGTTTTTGAAAAGATGGAGTTTCTGACGAACCATTATTCGACTGTGAACTCAACTACATTGATTGATGCCATCAAGGGGTTCGACTATGTTACCCTGAAATCGGCTGTTCAATCTCTTTGGCAACAGACTCCCTGGTGGCAGATAGTTGCCATCATCCTGGCTTTCGTTGTGGCCTACGACCAGATTGCATACCAGATATACAAGGGATCAATTGCTGGTCCGCGTTTCAAATTCTGGCCCGTGATTGGCCCATTTTTGGAGTCCTTGGACCCTAAGTTTGAGGAGTACCAGAGCAAATGGGCTTCCGGACCCTTGTCCTGTGTTTCGATTTTCCACAAGTTTGTTGTGATTGCTTCCACCAGGGACCTTGCTAGAAAGATCTTCCAGTCGCCAAAGTACGTCAAGCCGTGTGTTGTTGATGTTGCCGTGAAAATTTTGAGACCATCCAACTGGGTTTTCATGGACGGTAAGGAACACTCGGAATATAGAAAGGGGCTGAACGGGCTGTTTACGAAAAGCTCTCTGGAGCTGTACCTCCCAGACCAAGAGAAAATCATGGACAAGTACATCAATCTGTTTGCAGACATGACCAAAGACGAGCCAACTGTGTTCTTCCCAGTGTTCAGAGAGGTGATGTGTGCGATTTCTCTGAAGACGTTTTGCGGCGATTACATTACCAATGCTCAAATCAAGGAAATTGCTGACAATTACTATCTGATTACCGCGGCCTTGGAGCTTGTCAACTTCCCTATCATCATTCCTTACACCAAAACGTGGTACGGAAAGAAAATCGCTGATATGACGATGAAAGTCTTCGAAGAGTGCGCACAGATGGCCAAGGACCATATCGATGCCGGTGGAAAGCCAAAGTGTGTTATGGATGCCTGGGTGAAGGTCATGAAGGAGGCCAGAGACAGCAAAGACAAACAATCTTTGGATGCCAAGATATTGATTAGGGAGTTTTCCAACAAAGAGATCTCCGAAGCCGTGTTCACCTTCCTGTTTGCTTCCCAGGACGCCTCTTCCTCTCTTTGCTGCTGGCTCTTTCAAATTGTGGCTGATAGACCAGACGTTCTGAAGAAAATTAGAGAAGAGCAGCTCAGAATTAGAAATGGAAACCCATACGAGCCTCTTACCGGTAAGCTGATTGACGAGATGAAGTACACCAACATGGTTGTCAGAGAGACGTTGAGATACAGACCACCGGTGCTTATGGTTCCTCACGTTGTGAAAGAGGCCTATCCTGTCAGCGAAAATTACACTATTCCTAAGGGAGCCATGGTGGTGCCAACATTGTACCCTGCTTTGCACGACCCAGAGGCCTACGAGAATCCTGATGAGTTTGTGCCGGAGAGATGGGAAGAAGGTTCGCCTGCGTGGGCCGCCACGAAGAACTGGCTTGTCTTTGGTACCGGTGTGCATAGATGTCTGGGACAAACTTACGTGCTCATGACGTTTACTGCTTTCATCGGAAAGGCTGCTATGTTCCTGGACTTTGACCACAAGGTCACGGAATTGAGCGAGCAGATCAAGGTGTTTGCCACCATATTCCCCAAAGACGACGTGATCATGCAATTCAGACGCAGAGACCCTACCGTGGTTGAGTAGTTGCCCTATTTATGTACCATTTTTACTATCTACTACACACATCCTTACACCGGTAACGCCCCTGATCAGATAAGTTGTGTATTCTTGTTTTTTTTTTTCAATCCCCGGCTCCCGACTGCATTTCACGTGACCTTTCGTCACCAGCCTTTTGCACCGCCACCCGCAGCGCTCAAAGCCCGCCAATAAAACCGGCTCATATAATAAGCGACACCTAAAAACGATCGGGCACTAGCCTCAGTGTGGCTTCTTTCGCGGAGAAGCAGATCTAAGAGAGCTAAAAAGTTTTATATTTGCAAATCTGCACCTTTCTAGTGCTATCCATGGCTTCTGTCACTCTTCAACAGGCGTTCGCACAGGTTGCAGTCGCCTTGCAATCCGAATCCGGATTCAAGGCCTATTCGGTTGATCCGGTGGAGAAATCTTCGCAAATCGAGTCCCTGTCGGCTAACGACTGTCTCCAGTTCATCGAGGACTCCCAGGCCACTGTGCTGGGACTGCATTCTGATGACTTGCTCAAGCAATTGCCTATCATATCCCACTCCACGCAGAAATTCATCATCAATTCTCCAATCACTAATGACGACTACTCTGTTGTTTTGGCATTCAAGGACCTTGGAATACCTATCTTGATTTCTTCCAACCCACAAGAAGCGCTTGACTTTTTCATCCTTTCATATCTGGTTTCGAAATTCACAGATGGTGCCGTGCTCCACTTTTATTTGTCCCAGTCTCAGAGCCTCAAGTCGTACCCTGAGTCCAGTATTGTCAAGGTGTACGCCAGCTTTCAGGGCCAGGATCTCGAGTCTGCCTTTGGTGCTCTCAAAGAGCTCACTGGTCACTCCTATTCGGAATTTGAGTTTTTGAACTCCTCCTGGTTCTCCAGATACGACCAGATCTTGCTGTTGCTGGGCAACCAGAACGTTCTAAGTTCTGCTCTTCCGTCTGGAGTCGGCCTCATTTCCGTCAAAGTCTACAGACCATTCAACGTTGCCAAGCTTGCCAAACTGGTCTCGTCATACTCCCGCGTGCTGCAAATTCTGGAGCAGAGTTCTGTGCAGCTGGACTTCCAGCCGCTTCTGCTGGATATTCTGGACTTGTTGCCCCAGTTTTCGTCTGTCATATCCAGCCAGTTGCTGAAGGTCGACTCGTCGAACGTCGACGACGTGCTTAGTGACCTGTTCGCCAATTCTGAGCTCGACGAGCCGGTGCAGAACATGACTTTGGGAAAACCTTTCAAATCTGTCTCTGCCACCGTTTCGCGCTCCTCTTCACTCTCTGAAGATATCTATGTCAGATTGTTGCGCCAGGCCGTTCCTAATCTTTCTGTGCTGAACAACACAGTGCTGAATCCGTCTCCAGAATTTGCTTTTGGAAAGTTCCTGTACGAGGAGGAGCAGAGAAACAAACTAATCAATCTTATTGAGGACAGTTTGGGCGAGTTTGCTGGATCTTCTCTTAGTGACAAGCTTGCCGCATGGCTGATCAAAGCCAAGGAGGGAGACGAGGTCGATGGCACAGAGCTGGCTGCTGAGCTGGCCCAGTCCAAGGCACCTGTCGTCAGAGACATTCTAGCCCTGAAGGAGTATCTGACCGTGAAGACGAGCTGGCTGATAGGTTCGGACAAGTGGTGTTTTGACCAAGGACTCTCAACACTGCACCAAGTGCTCAAGACCAACAAGAGAGTCAAGCTGCTGATCATAGACTCGGATTCGTCGCTGAACAGAAAACAGGGCAAAAAAAATGCAGGGTTGTATGCGATGAACTACGGCAACTCGTACGTTGCGTCGGTGGCTCTGTACTCGTCGTACTCGCAAACGCTAACTGCGCTTTTGGAGGCCAACAAGTTTGGCAACGGTCCGGCCATTGTGCTGGCGTACTTGCCGCACTACGAAGACCATCTCGAGATCCTTAAGGACACCAAGAGCTCTGTCGATACTGGTTACTGGCCGCTTTACAGATACAATCCGTTCCTGGAAAACGAAGAGGACCAGTTCCAGCTGGACTCGTCCTTCATCAGGAACGAGCTCAAGGAGTTCCTTGACAGAGAAAACAGGCTCACAATGCTGGCTGCCAAGAGCCCGAAACTCGACTTCAACCTCAAATCGTACAACAACATGGTGGAGAAGAAGATGAACGAGAAGTCCAAGGACGCGTTCAGCAAGATGCTTGAGAACCTCAGCGGCGAGCCATTGACGATCGCATTTGCGTCTGACGGAGGCAACGCCGAGAACCTGGCCAAGAAGATGGGCAGAAGAGGAGCCGCCAAGGGCCTCAAGATCAAGCTTCTGGCCATGGACGATTTCTCCTTGGACGACCTGGCCATGGAGACCAATGTTATTTTTATCACGTCCACGTCTGGACAGGGAGAGTTCCCAACCAACGGTAAGCTGTTCTGGGAGGCTCTCAAATCCAGCACACTTGACCTTGCCAACCTCAAATTTTCTGTGTTTGGTCTGGGAGACTCGAAGTACTGGCCAAGGAAGGAGGACGCTCATTACTACAACAAGCCGGCTCAGGATCTGTTCAAGAAATTGACTCTGCTGGGCGCCAACGTTCTAGCAGACTTGGGGCTCGGAGACGATCAGGACGCCGACGGCTACAACACCGGCTATAACGCCTGGGAGCCAAAGGTTTGGGAGGCCCTGGGTGTGTCTGTGGAGAATGGGGATGAGCCTCCGCCAATAACGAACGAGGACATTAAGATCAACTCCAACTTCCTCAGAGGAACCATTGCAGAAGGGTTGCAGGATGCCAGCACTGGCGCCATTTCTGCGTCCGACCAGCAATTGACCAAGTTCCACGGTATCTATATGCAGGACGACAGAGACGTGAGAGAGCAACGCAAGAAGGAAGGCCTCGAGCCTGCGTACGCATTCATGGCGCGTGTGCGTCTTCCGGGAGGCGTTGCTACGCCGGACCAGTGGCTCAAAATCGACGAGCTGTCGAGCTCGAACGGCAACGGCACCTTCAAGATCACCACCAGAGCCACGTTCCAGCTGCATGGCGTGATCAAGTCGAAATTGAAGCCTACCATCAAAGGCATCAACACGGCTCTGATGGACACGCTTGCTGCGTGCGGTGATGTCAACAGAAACGTCATGTGTTCTGCTCTGCCTTCGAACCAGCACCTGCACTCACAGCTGGTGGAGACGTCCAAAATTATTTCCAAGCATCTGCTACCATCCACCACCGCCTACCACGAGCTGTGGCTCGACGATCTGGATCTCGAAAGAGGCATTGAGGGCGGCCCTAGAAAGATCAAGGTGGGTGGCGACTCTATTCAGGACGTAGAGCCACTGTACGGCCCTACATACCTGCCAAGAAAGTTCAAGGTTGTGCTGACTCTGCCTCCATACAACGACGTGGACGTCTATGCGCACGACATTGGGCTGATTGCCATTGTGGAAAACAACAATATCATCGGCTACAACGTGCTGGTGGGTGGTGGAATGGGAACCACGCACAACAACACCAAGACGTATCCAAGAACGGGCTCGATGTTTGGTTTCTGTCCGGTGGAAGACATCCACATTGTGTGCGAAAAAGTGATGATTGTCCAGAGAGACAACGGTGACAGAAAAAATAGAAAGCACGCGAGATTGAAGTACACGATCGACGACATGGGCGTTGACGTGTACAAGAGCAAGGTCGAGCAGCTGTGGGGCAAGAAGTTCGACGCTCCGAAACCGTTCAAGATCGACTCCAACATCGACTATTTTGGCTGGTGCAAGGATGAGGTCGGCCTCAACCACTACACCTGCTTCATCGAGAACGGAAGAATCGAGGACACAGTGGAGGCCCCTCAGAAGACCGGACTGAGCAAGATCGCGCGCTACATGAAAGAGCACGATTTTGGCGAGTTCAGACTGACGGGAAACCAGCACATTTTACTGTCGAATGTCCCTGACCAGCACCTGAGCACACTCAAGGAGATAATGAAGGAGCATAAGCTGGACAAGACTAACTTCTCTGCGCTGAGGCTCTCGTCGTCGTCCTGTGTGGCCCTGCCAACGTGTGGTCTGGCTATGGCTGAGGCCGAGAGATACCTGCCTGTGCTCATTTCGAAGCTGGAGGCAGAACTTGAGAACCTTGGTCTGAGAAACGACTCTATTGTAATGAGAATGACGGGATGTCCTAACGGATGTGCCAGACCATGGCTTGCGGAAGTTGCACTTGTTGGAAAGGCTCCTGGCTCCTACAACATGATGCTTGGTGGAGGATACAAGGGAGAACGTCTGAACAAGCTGTACAGAACCAACGTGGACGAGCAGCAGGTGCTCGACATTCTGGTGCCAATGTTTAGAAGATGGTCGCTAGAGAGATACGAAGGAGAGCATTTCGGAGACTTTGTGATCCGTGCCGGGTATATCAAGCCAACCACCGAAGGCAAGACTTTCTGGGACGATCTGCCAGAAGACCTTTAGGATAAATTATTAAATATATATTCAGAAATTGGATGCGGTAAATATTATAAAGCGGATGCAGATGACGGATTTTCTAGCTGTCGCAGGACTTTCAGCAGGGTCAGCTGGTCCAGAGGCATCTCGCGCTCGAGTTCCAGGATGTTGCGGATTTTGATGTCCCAGAACTTGCGCAGGATCTTGTTCAGTCTGTTCTTCACCTTGAGGCTGATTTCCTCGGCCTGTCTGTCTCCTGCCTGTCGCAGCAGCCGTTCTCTGCGTGCTGTTTCTCGTTTGAACCGCTGAATCAGCCGCTGCTTATGCACTTTCGATAACCGGGGCGGCCCTGAAGAAGCCATCGGATGGTTATATTGATGTTTATATCAAGGTTTATTTTTATTTATCTTTTCTTTCCCTTGCACTACCAAACGTAGTGGCGAAAAAAAACGGATTCGAATCCAACACTAGTATTCAAAATGGTTTTGGAGGCATGCATGATAGTCATTGACAACTCCGAGTATATGAGAAATGGCGACTACCCTACATCGCGGTACCAGGCACAGTTGCACACGGTGGAATTGATTTTCAGACGCAAAACCAACGCCAATCCAGAGAGCACCGTAGGACTGATGACCATGGCTGGGGAGTCGCCGCGGGTGGTCAGCAACCTCACCACAGAGTACGGAAAAGTGCTCAGTGGACTGCATCAGAGCCGGATAGAGGGACAGAGCAAGCTTGTGGACGGTATACAGGTGGCGTGTTTGGCATTGAAAAATCGACAAAACAAGGCACAGAAACAGCGTGTGATTGTGTTTGTGGGGTCGCCAATCACGGACAGCGAGGCTGATCTGGATAAGCTGGCTAAGCGGCTGAAAAAGAACGGCATATCTATTGATTTCATCAATTTCGGAGAGCAACAGATCAACACTGAGAAGCTCGAGAGGTTCATTTCGCTGGCCAATAGCAATGACTCGTCGCATCTGGTCACTGTTCCTCCTGGCCCCAATCTTCTGTACGAACAGGTGGACCGGTCTGCTCTGTTCCAGGAAGAGGGGGGCGCTTCTGGAGGCATGGGTATGGGAGACGAGTTTGGCTTCGACGACCCCAACATGGACCCCGAGCTGGCATTGGCGATCAGGTTGTCGCTCGAAGAGGAGCGTGCCAGACAGGAAAGAGAACAGGCGCCAGCCGAGAGCAATCTGGAAGCAGTGAAAGAGGAACCAAAGGGCGACGATAAGATGGATGAATCTAACTAATGAGAAAAAATTAAAGCCGCATAGTGTTGCTTTAGCGCGTAGAGTGAGGATAAAATAGAACAAGATCCGCCTTTTTCTTGGTCTTTTGGATCTCGTACTTCACTTTGCTTTCATCTTCAGCCCATAAGATGCTGGATGCTGGTTATAAACGAAACTCGTCCAGTAACAAATTCGATCAGGCTAGTCCTAGGTAAGTTTTGGTAGCGGTATCCACAAGCTAACATAGCAAGACACGACAATGTCAGATCGGCACTCTCTCCAACAAAGGAAAACCCCAAGAGCTCATCTTCGAAGAGTCAGTATATTGGCTACCAACAAGCGCTGCAGCAAGAATATTCCTATCTTATTTCTATGCAGAACAAGTGCTTATTTGCGGTCCCCTTGACCAAGGAAACGTTTTTGGAGGCGTACAGCAAGGGCAAGTGGAACCTATCGACCGTGCCATGTCCATCGTGCTATGCAAACACTACGCTTTTGAGACCTCCAGAGGCGTACAACGAGGCGAAACGACTAAAAGCTGTCGATTCGTACTCGGGCCTGCCCCATTGGGACAACACGCAAAGATTCAATTCACTGCTAACCAAAACCATGAACATGTTTGAATGCAATGGAGCTTCCATCAGCCTGATCGACACAAGGTACCAAGTTGTCAAATTCCAGCACAACCTGGGTTTCAAAGAGTGTGCCAGAACTGTCTCCATCGATGCTCATGCCATTCTTTCTGCTGGATTCTTTGCTCTAACCGATGCCTCCCAAGATTGGAGAACCGTCAGCAATCCGCTGGTCAAAGGTCCGCCAGGTATAAGGTACTATGTTGCTGTTCCTCTGACCACTGCTTCCAAGGATGTCATTGGCACGTTTGCCATTTTTGACGCTTTTCCAAGGACGAAAATCGAGGAAAACACCATTTCTATTATGCAACAGATCGCGGCAGAGATCATGGAGTATCTGGATGAAGTGCATGTCTCTGTGGCTGACACCAGCACCACGGTTCATTGCAGCTCTGTAACCTCGCCGACGTCTGCAGAAAACACAAAAATCATGCTGAAGAAGTATGGCAGAGCCACTAGCAGTGACGTTTTAGGGTCCATCTACGAGAGGGACGGGTCAGGAAGTCGGTATCAGCAGCACAGTCATCTGAGATTCAGCAAATACAGCACGCCTCTGGGAGACTTGATTGATCTGAATGTCTGGAGAAGTCTTTTAGGGTGCATGAATGCAGTTTCTGCTTCCAAAATGCTCTCGCACATTCTCATTGAGAGGCTGGGCTTCAACTGTGTTTACGTGATGAACATCAGAGTCACGGAGCTATTCAGAATCAACTCTGACCTGTTTCCCAAGGAAAACGAGATTGAGAGCGAGACATACAAGTTCAAAGACATGCTGCAATCAGTCAGTGACGAGAACATCAATGTGAAGCTTCTGGGCGGAGAAGGGTATCCGGAGAACTTGAATGTGGCCACTTTCCAGCCCAACTTTCATTACAAGGCGTTCAAGTCGGACTTTGGAATCATATACGACTCCAGGGACAGCAAGGCCAAGTACCACTCCGGGATTTGCATGCCGTTCTTCCGTAAGACGCCCAAGCTGGTTCGGAGACGCAAAATGAGTAAAAGCCAGCGAGCCTCGGCAAAGAACCGCGATGAGACGTTGCAGTTGTACCACAAGTCTGGGGGCTGTCTGATCACATGTTTCAGTACTGCGAATAAAGATCTGAATGATAGGGAAATTGGTTACATTTACGGCTGTGCTTCGATTCTCCGCAGACTCTACTTTATGAGCTAGTCGACATAGGGATAATAATATACATGTTTTTCTTTTAGAGGTTTGTGGCGAGATCGCGGAGCTTGATCTTGTTTGGGTTCTTCGGGTCGGCAACTATGATGTTGTTGAGAATGAGGTATCGAATGAGCGGGTCGTCTTTATTGTCCACCTCCAGCAGTTTCGAGTTGCCGGTGCTTGTGATGGAGTTGTTGAGCAGAATTTCCAGCAGTTTGAGGAATTTCTGTTTTCTCTCGTCCAGCTCTTCTTCCGTGAAAAGTGCCTCGAATTCTTTCCGCAGGATATAATCCACGATAAGTTTTTTCGATATTTCGATTAGTTTTGTAGATCTGTCGACCAATTTTGCCTGTTTCTGTAAATACGCGTCTTTAATGTTGTCTCCAACTGTGTGGCTCAACAGCAGTTGTTTCTTGTCCATCTCTTGCTGTATGCGCTCGTTTAGTTCAGTCTTCAGAATATCAAACACGGCATTAGTGTTTGCCATGTCGTCTGCGCGGCTCTGAAGCTCGTTATTGGTGCTGGCCATTTGCGCGAGCGACGTGTTGATGGCTTCCAATTGCGTGCTCAGATTATTTTGCGCCAATGAAAGCCCGATCAGGTCGTTCCGCGGTGGACGGAACGGGACCTTGTCTAGCGTGTCAGTCAACGCTATCTGAGACACTTTTGACGAGTCGCTCGTGTTCTGCTGCCTCAACATCTCCAGCTGCTTCTCGGCAGCCATGAGTAGTCGTTTTTTGAGTGCTATTTGGCTCTCCAGGTTTTTTTTGTATGTTGTGTCGTACTCGGGTGTCAGCTCAATGTCAGACATGAGAAATAAATATTTTGGACAACATTTTGGATACCCCATGTTAACACCGCTGGACTGTATTGCATCAACTGTGGAATCAGATTTGAAGTTCAAATGCACAAGCAGCTTGACCCTGGCTGCTCATTATTGTACCGATTCAAGTCAAATGCCCGTATACACAAAGCATTCGACCCATAGTTTTCAGCTCCCCAAGTATCTCATTGCACGTAGTTAAGATTCGTCGCGTCGAAAATATTTATCTATGGACGCTAAACAGAACGATAAAGAGGTCTCGCTCTATTTGGGAAACCTAGATCCCAAAGTCGACGAGACACTCCTGTACGAGCTTTTTGTTCAATTTGCGCCTGTCAAGAGCATCCGTTTGCCGAAAGATAAGGTGTTACGCAGACACCAGGGCTACGGATTTGTTGAATTCTTCAATGTCAAGGACTGTGAATACGTGCTCAATATATGCTCAGGGCTCAGTCTCTACGGTAAGGTGCTTCGTGTGAAGAAGCTGATCGGGGGTCAGACAGAGGCTCCCGAGTTAGACGAAGATATAGGGCCGGTGGTCTACGTTGGTAACTTGGACAAGCTAGTGGATTCTGGAAGTATCAGTGCTACTTTTGCTAATTTCGGAACGTTCCGTAAGCCACCGCAGGTCGTTGCTGGAGAAAAGAGCAACCATGCATTCATATATTACACAGACTTCGAGTCCAGCGACGAGGCTATCAAGGAGATGAATGGCAAGATAATCATGAACAGGCCCATCAAGATGGACTACGCCTACAAGAAGGACTCCAAGGAGAAGCATGGAGACCGTACAGAGCGTCTTTTATATGAAAAGGCCAGGGAGAATAATTTCGAGCTTGAACAGTTGAAAAAACGGTGATCACTCGAAAAAAGGTTTAATTTTTTTCAAATGAGTGAAATAGATCCAAAGCTTCTCCAACAGTTAGACGAGCCTTCTAGGCAAGAGGTCGCCGCATTCATCCAGCAGGAGTCCTCCAAAATGAAGATCCAGAGCTCGGTGACCAGTTTCACCGACAAATGCTTCAAAAAATGCGTTTCTACGATCGACAACGGGAACTTGAGCAACTACGAGGCCAACTGCATGAACGACTGTCTGAACCGTTTTCTGGACACCAATATCAAGATTGTTGAGATGTAAGTGATGCAACATGCTGTACTAACTAACCTCTAGACTCCAAAAGTTACAGAAGTGATTATGTCCCTGTATAAGGTAATGAATAGATTGCTGAACTGTGTATGAAGCGGGAGAAAGTGGATGTTATCGATGGGACGGAGTGATTGCGCTTCCTCCACGTGAATTGCTGTACATTATTCTACGTGGTTGGCCTATCGACAAGGCGCTAGGTTGTGGGTTTGTGTAGGTTTTCATCTGCTCGAAGACGACCTCTTCTGATCTTCTTGCAGCGGAAACTTTGTTCGTCAAGTCTCTACCTTTCCTACCAGTCTGTACCACATTATTATTATTTACTCCTAAAAAAATTACTGTATTATATTTTATGGGTACGTACTCCTTTGCGAATTCTAACGTTAGACAAATCGATTAAGCGCGGCCTCAACGACAGAATATACGACAAGCGGAAGGCGGCAGCTCTGGAGTTGGAACGCGTAGTGCGCGACTCACTAAGCACGGGCGATACAGAGAAGATTGTTACCATCATTAAACAACTGAGAAACGAGTATGCGTACGCCGTGCATCAGCCGAATGCGAGATACGGAGGTCTGATTGGCCTGGCAGCTGTCGCCATTGCTTTGGGTCAGAATGAGGTCCCAAAATACTTGGAAAGCATCATGCATCCTGTCCTTGCCTGCTTTGGAGATCAGGACTCCATGGTACGCTACTTTGCGTGCGAGGCACTTTACAACATTGCCAAGGTGGCCAAGGGGGAAATCCTGGTGTACTTCAATGAAATATTCGACGTGTTGTGCAAATTGGTGGCAGACGTGGAGATGAGCGTGAAGAACGCAGCAGATATATTGGACAGACTCATCAAGGATATCACCAGTGAAAAGGCCGCTACGTATGTGTCCGTACTTGCGAAACCTGTGGAGCCGCCTTCCGCTAAGGTGGTAGATCAAAAAGGGAAAACACTGCAGGTTTACGAACCACAGCTGCCAAAGGCATTCTCGCTGGAGAAATTCATCCCGTTGTTGAAAGAGCGCATGTATGCAACAAACCCCTATACGAGGATGTTTCTTGTTTCGTGGCTCCGACTTTTGGACTCGATTCCGGGCCTGAACCTGATTTCTTACCTGCCTTCGTTCCTTGATGCTCTTTTGTCTTACCTCAGTGCCACGTTGGAAGACGTTCGCGTGGTGACGGAAAACTTCCTCAAACTACTGCTCCATGAGATCCAAAAAGTGTCGGAGATCAAGAAATTGGTTTCTCAGGAAAAGGCAGACGACAGCAAGGAAAAGGACCTGTATATTCCTGGCCAGGATATCGTCATTGATTATCCAAAGATCATCGATCTACTCATCACCTCGCTCGACTCCACGGAGGAACTGATTCAGCTAGTTGCTCTGCAGTGGCTTGTGGCTCTGTTGGACATTTCTCCAGAGTCGTTCATTGTGTTCATGGCCAAATTGCTCGCTGTGCTGCTCTCCACCATCTCACATTCGAACAAGCAGCTCCGAGATATTTCCGTTCTTCTCAACTCGAAGCTGATGGAGCTGGCAGCCAATAACCATTACGACATAAATTACACGCTCATTGTGAATCAATTGACACTGCAGTTTCTGAATGACAAGGAGAGCACGCGACTTGCCTCTCTTGACTGGCTGATCATGCTGCACGAAAAGGACCCAATCAAGTTCCTTGAGCATTCGGACAACACCTTTGTCACGCTGCTGAAAGCCATGAACGACCAATCGGACAAGGTGATCAATAAGGATCTCGAACTGCTGTCCAAGATCTCCAACCAGACCGACGACAGATATTTCCAGTCGTTCATGGTGGATTTGCTAAATCTCTTCAAAAGAGACCGTAAACTGCTGGAAACCCGCGCAGACTTTATCATCAGGACAGTGTGTAAGTCCCTCGATGCTGAGCGGATCTACAAATCGCTATCCAAGGTTTTGAGCGAGGAGGAGTCAAACCTCGGCTTTCTATCCATTATGATCCAGATTCTCAACAACAACCTCATCATAGCTCCCGAACTGACGGCTCTGCGCCAAAAGCTGATTCGCGGAGACGATTTCGATCTGTTCAAAACACTGTTTAAGTGCTGGTCCTTGAATTCTGCCTCTGTGCTGTGTCTGACGCTTTTGACCTCCAACTACAAACTTAGCTACAAGATCGTGCTTGATTTGGCCAACTACGAGGTCTCGCTAAACCTGCTGATCCAGCTTGATCTGCTGATTCAGCTTCTCGAATCGCCAGTGTTTGCACGGCTGCGTCTGGACCTACTCAACCCGCAGAAGAATAAATATTTGTTCAAGTGTCTGTATGGACTGCTGATGCTGCTACCTCAGTCGAACTCATTCCGCACCTTGCAAAATAGACTCAATTCTATCACTCCAATTGTCCATCTCCAATTCGAGGACGACCACGACGAGAAGCCGTCACGAGACGACGCAGAGTTGCTGGGCTATTTTGACGGATCTCAACAAAGACTCAACAACCTGAAGTCGAGCCAGTCCTTGGATATCAACTCGAATTTCAGCAACCAGCTCATAATCAAAGACTCAGGAACGGAGCTTTCGAATTTGGTCAACGAAGAGGCCACCACCGTGCATGCGCCAAAGAAATTGGACTACATTACCAAATTTTCCGGAAGACTGAAGAATAACAAATAGATGTATATACCTCAATTCAAAGGGTCCCTGAAATGCGCTAAGTTGTTTCCTTTGCGCAGCTGTCGCAAACTAAGCTTTTCCCGCTGCGCCTCAACCACTGGACGATGGTAGCCAGGAGCATGGAACTCCCGATCTTTAACCACCAAAGACATGGTTCGTTCTCCGTCGCCAACTTCTCGGTCACGCCGAGGAAAGTTTTGTCTGTAGTAGCGGGCAAACGAACGGCTCCCCAATATGCGTCCATCGGGCAATTCTATTCCATTTGGCAGGACTTTCACTGTCGTGTACTCACTTTCATCAAAGTCGTAAAATCTCGCTATCACTTGTCTCTCTGCGCGCGTTTCGTAAGGGATGACACAATGGCCCTTGCTCTGGAGATGCTGTCGTATGCTGACCAGGTTTTTTCCCACAAATCCGCACTTCAAACACTCTTTATCGATTATTGCTTTATCTCCAAGATATTGCAGAAGACCACTTAGATCAACAAGATGATCCTGTTCAGGAATAAATAAACCATGAGCAGTGGACATGTGAGCCACGTTAGCCTCTTCATCAATGCTCTGGACGCTACAGTAGAAACAATTGGTCAAAATAACAGGCTCTTCCTCTTGCTCCTCTTCCGTGTAGTCGTCCTCAGAAGCGCTAGTCTCCGAGTCTGAAGCCGTGCTCGTATAGTCATAATCGCTCACTGTCGGCTCGGAGATGAGATCATCGATCGTGCATTCGGACTGTGCCTCGCTGTGGATCGATCCGAGAGAGAACTCACTTGCTCTCGAGACCACTGATGCGGCCGGCGATTGCGCGCGTCGATCGACGCTGCTATTTGCCAGTATGTCTTTTCGAGTCCGTCTCTTCAGGTCCTTTTTCGTGGGCTGGCGACGCCCAGTGCGGTGTTTTCGATGAACATGGAATCCAAATTCGTCCTGGTCGCTGTTGATCGCCTCCTGGCGCTGCTGGAGAGCTACCTTAGACTGGAAGACAACAGAATCGATCGGACCGAGTCCAGCCACGCGTCTCAAGAGGTTATATCTGTGCCATTCGGTCTTCATATGGATTCTCTGGACGTCTGCCGTGGGCAGGCGAATCTGGCACGAGTTGCACGTGAAGTTGCCGGGCCGGTTGAAAGTAAGACTCATAGCTGAAGATTCGAACTTTTTTTTAGCTATCATGATTATATAATCGCTTCTTTAGGCCAGACACGTTTGTAAAGAGCCATGGCAACCACGTCCTGGGCGTTCAGCTTGCCGTCGAATGTGGCCTTAAAGTAGCCATGTGTACCAAGAGACTCTTTGATCAGGCCAGAACGTCCCATTTTCGTGAACAGCGGAATATGCTGGTAGTGCTGAACATCTTGAGAGTTGAAGAACATGTACCTGACGGTGACGACCGACTTGTGGATTTTGAAGACTTCTCCAGTAAGAACAATTCTCTTGGCAAGGATACGGGTGTAGTCTGTGTTGAGGAATGTTCCCTGTGCAATGAATCTGGTTCCGGATTCTGTTTTTTTGAAGAAAATTGCGGGACAGTTGGTGAAGCTTACTGGTAGCACAGCAGTAGCTACCGAGATGGACCCTTTGTGCAGGAAACGGAGGAACTTCGCCACATTGTTGGGGTTGTTTGTCGCCTGGCTGAAAAGCGGGTTTATTTGCACGCGTCTGGGTCCGTACTGAACAATCATGGTATCCTTGGACTTGATCGGCTCCTCGTAGTCTTCCCAAGTTTGTGCTGAAAAATGGCACACAGACAGTTTGTGCTCGTTCGGCAATAGCGAGTACACAGCAAACGGTTTTCTGGCAGGGTCTGTGACGCGCTCCACGATGTGCGACGGCACCAAAATGTACATTTTGCATTTCTGTCCGGCTTTCACAACCACCTCTGCTCTGGCCTGTTTGAGAATCCGATTTTTGGTACTTTTGTAATTTTTAACTCTCAGATACCGGCTCCAGTTTTCAGGCGTTCTATCGTCTATCTCGTCGTAGTCCCATTCGGCCGAGGCCAGCGATTTTTCGCCACGGTAGCGGGCCAGCCTCTTGACGGCAGACTCCTCGGGATGGAGTTCGAATTCGTCTGGAAATTCCAGCTCCTCGCGTTCTCTTCTCTTGTATGCCTCCAGCTGTTTAGCCTCTTCCTCTTGTTCCAGGTCCATGTGGGAGTCGGCGTCCTCGTTCATGCCGTCGCTCTCCATGTCGGATTCCTGATCCTCAGAGTTACTTTCCAGACCTCTCTCCTCGATCAGCTCTTCCAGTTCTTCATCGTGCATCCATCTGGCCTGATACTCGGATATGCCCTTTGGCAACCTTTTTTCTGGTTTCTGCTCTTCCCCGTTGTCCTCGACATCCATGGCCCAATCGTCCTCGTCACTGATCATATCCTCGTCATCCAGGTCGTCGGCTTCCTGGAGAGGATCCAGTGACTCGCGTTCGGGTCCTGGCACAAACACGCCTGGTTCTTTTCCAAGAAGCTCGATCTGACTCACCGGAAAATCGCCTAGATCCGGTAAGTACACTAGTCTATCAGGATGGAATCCAATACCTCTGACTGTGCCTTCTATAATCAAGTGGCCTTCCATCAACCCCTCGGCTTCCCAGGCAACGCTGTCGGCAACCATGTATCCCCTGCTATCTCTCCATGTGATCTGTTTTGGCTTCTTCTGGCAGAGAGATCTCAAAAGATTAAGTGATTCCATCTGCGTTTCCAACGCAAATAATTTTTCAGTATGTGGGAAGAAATGCTTAAAGAAAGACGTCAGCGACTTAAGAACGTCCTGCTGAAGATTCTTCTTTGGATAGGCACTCACCAAATCCGGCACAACACCATAAACACTGGAAATACCTTGGTTTTCTGCCGCGCGAATGATCTGCTCGCCAATCTCAGGATTCACCTCCTCGGTAGCACTCAAACCAAACACAACAAAGTCGGCAACCTTGGCACAATCAAGAACATCAATGACGTTATTCATGTCTGGAATAATCACTTTCAGGCCTGCCTTGAATCTCTGGACCCTCACAGAGGTGACACCCGAGGTGTCTTTGATTTGCAACCCTTCCTCACCAACCGATCCGAGAATCTTGTTTGCCATATCCACTCCAGAAACATTACTCGTCAAAGGAATAATTGTCACAATTCTCTCGACATTACCATGATCAAACAAGGAACGTTCCTCAAGCGTCTTGGCAATTTTATTATGCTTCAATTGATTAGCTAGGTTTTTTCTTTCCAATTTGCTAGGCACATGAACACGTTTGTTGTTGGTCTTAGCTTTCTCAACTTTACCTTTGCTAGCAGCCTTTAGCGCACGTTTGGATGCATGGCCGCTCTTAAACGCCTTGTTCGGTTTCTTCAACGTTGGCCTGTGTCCGGCCATACTATATAAATTTATTTTAGATCCTAAAAATTTGATAAAAATATTTTGTGCTGAGGTAAGCGCTCGGTGCAGAGATGATGTGCTCCCGGAGGTTAACACTTATCAAGCCAGCATGCTTGTTTTTTTTTTCGCGGGCATGAATTTTTGTGAGGTCACGTGCTCAAACACAGGTCTCATACTCTGACTGTGAAAAATTTTTGGATACATTTTATTTTCTATATATCGTTAGTGAATAGGTAAGTCTAAGGATCACAAATAGAACGACAGCGGAAGGATATAGGTTGAAGAAAGTCAGCAAAACCATCGCTATTATTGTCCATCAAGTAAACATCGAAGGTCGCCATTTAGTGTTGCATTCTATCGCCTTTGACCACCCTCCAAGAGAATCTTTCTGAATCCCAATTTTGGCTAATATCATCTCGACCTTCCATTGTCGTTCTAAGAAGTCTCTTTGTCTCTAACATCCAGTCAATATGGCCCACGAGAACGTCTGGTACTCCCACCCAAGAAACTACGGTAAAGGATCAAGACAGTGCAGAGTCTGCGCTTCCCACAATGGTTTGATCAGAAAGTACGGATTGAACATCTGCAGACAATGTTTCAGAGAGAAGGCTCGTGACATTGGTTTCAACAAATTGCGTTAAGTCACTAAACTGCTCCAGCAGTGTATAGTTAATGTTAAAGTGTTCATAGCATAGTATGCTGAAAAAAAAGGTGTAGAGATGTATGTTTATTTAAATCTCGTTGCTTTTAAACTCTATCTAACCATGTCTTCTTACTTTGCACTCGGTTCCACCGGTTTATGCGGAAACTTCTTCGTTAACATTGCCGCCAACTCGCCGAATGTTGCCCGCATTTATACTCTCGGTCGTCGTGAACCAAAAGTCACGACGGACAGCTCCAAGCTCATTGCCACTGTCGAGCCTGATACCGACAAATGGCCTGCTTTGATCAGGAATCTTGATATTCCCCAGCATTCCACCTACTATTCATCGTTTGGAACGACCAGAAAGGCTGCAGGCAGTGCTGAGAACTTCATAAAGATCGACGAAGGCATCAATGTTGCTGCTGCCACTGCTGCGAAGGAATCCGGCAAATTTGACACTGCCGTGTTGGTGTCGAGCATTGGTGCCAATTCGTCCTCACGGTTCCTGTACATGGCCACCAAGGGCCGTATCGAGGAGAAGATCAAGGAATTGAAGTTCAAACGTACGATTATTCTGAGACCAGGTCCTCTGCTCGGTGAAAGAGAGCATGCTCATAGCTTGCTTGAGAGCGTTTCCAGAAAAGTGGGGGGCGTTGTGAGAGGCACAATATTCGAAGGGCTTCTTGCACATCCTATCAAGGGCGAGGAAGTTGCAAAAGTGGCCTTCTACTTGAGTCAGAAACCCATTGAAGAAGACAATAAGGTCATTGTTGTGGAAAGCAACGAGATGCTCAGGATTATTCGGGATAATGGTTTATAGTTGAAAATAGGTAATGATTAATGCAGACTCAGATTCATTCGAGCTACCATGAAAATTCTACATTTAATTATGATCAAATATTAATATCCAATAATTATAAATAATCAATAGCTCATTCATGTACCGACATCCCCAGATCACGCCCTATAAAAGCTCTTTCGAGTTCGAGCAGCTGAAGAAGTGGTTCTACAGCGCTGATCACAAGTTGAGAGCCAGGGCTGTTCAAAAGGTTGCCGCGTACGCTACCAAAGGAAGTCTTCCTCATTCGTTAGAGTCCACCTCGTTGCTTACCAGTTCGGCCTTGCTGGATGAGCAACTGTGCAGTATTAATGCCGATCCCATGCCTATCAGGCTGAGTTACGCGATGTCTCTGATCAAGTTCTGCAACGGTCTTCTGGATCCGATCCAGAAATCCACCTATGCTATGAGTCTCAATAAACTCGCAGAGATACTGCAGCTTCCTACATATTTCGTGGAGATCCGACACGCCGGAACTCATGAAATGCTCCCGTCTTTGGAAATGCTCCGATTCGGTGCGCAAAGTGCTCTGGAATGGCTAGAAATTAATTACTGGAACGAGGTCTTGGAAAGCACGTCTTCCGAGCCGCCTCAGGAGAAGACCGACCAGGAAGTAGACGCGTTGACCGACAGCTTCAAAGTACTGCGGAAAATCCGCAGAGAAGACATCCATAAGGTGTACAAGTTTGGAGACTCGACGGAAACGGGAACAAAATACTGGAAAGCGATGAAGGCGCTGAAAAGCGTCAAGGAAGACGTGTTATTAAACTATATGGTGTACCAGAACTGCTTGGTGCTGAAAACACCGCTCAATGAGAAAAAAGTGAACGGTATCAGATTGCTTTACAAGCCGATCCTGGAAGAACTTGGTTACGACGTGGTACTGGGGCTGTTCCAAACTTTTCTGGCTGCTGACACTAAAGATGAGCTCTTTTCCGCGCAGCGCACACAGTGGTTGCAGTACTTTCTCTCAAACGGCCTTACATTCAGCAGGAACTCCATCTACAGCAAGTTCCTCAACACTCAATCGGTAGGGGTGATTTTTGCGCTGCTAACAAAACATCCGCTAGAGTCCACAGCCACACTTCTAGAAACACTGAGTCAACACAAACAGCTTTTGGAGCACACAAAGCTTACAATGAAGGTGAACGATCAAATAAAATTCATGCGCACATTCTATATATCGGATCTTTCGTCGCAACCAGCGTTGAAGAAACAAAAGTCTGAGTCGCTGTTCCTTTTCGAAAAACATGAGCTCTGGGAACCAAAGCCTTTTGGTCAGTCTTGAATGTCAGCATCAGAATTGAGGTCTGTTGTCTTTGGCTATTTCTAGCAGCCCGCGATGAGAGTATGTCTTTGCGAGACGACCCTTGATAACGAATTCGTCGACGAATTCTGCGCCCATTTGCTCTCCGTACTGGCAGTGAATGAACCCAATCACATAGAGCAAAATGGTTGGTCTCGTGTGCTGTTCGAGCTTGACCACCTGTTGATCTTCAGATAATCTATCCAGCTTGAAATCGGTCTCAAATGCTCGTAAAAACTGGTCTATAAACTCCCTGCGGTTGTGCACGTTGGACATGCGTCGCAAAGTTCTTGGGAAGTCAAAAAGGTCATCTGCTGGGCTTGCTTGTTCGACATTCAGCGCCTCGTTAAATAAGTACATGTATATCCTTTTTCTTAATATCAGTCTCCCCAATATTTGTATATTTTCGAGGTCTATGCGCACGTCGCTGCCACCTACTCCTTGGAGCCGTGTCTTGAGACGAGCGTGGTCTCTGAAGTAAATGCAGTAATATAGTAGATAGTCGTCTAGCATGTACTCACTGGGTATTATCTGTCGCAGCAGTTTGATTCTTGACTCCGCTTTGCGTCGAAACTGCATATTATGGTGAAACTTGGTTCTCAAAGACGGCACAGGCTGACGGACCTGCAGCGCAAACGACGGCACTAGTGTTTGGTAGAAGCGTCGAAGCATTAAAATTATTTATTTTACATCCGGCTGTGCTAAAATCTTTTTATATTCTAATGCCTCCTAAAACTTCGTCTGCAAAGAAAAGCTCCACTGAGAGCGAGCTTCCCAAGACCAAGCTGCCCAAGCTCCCGACGGAGTTTATTTTACGGCCGTCACATGCGGGACTGAAAAATACGGCGGCCGTTTACGTCTCTCCCCAGATACTCACCATCACAGGGTGGTCTGCAGGGAATTTTGTCAAAATCACGCGAGGACTCTCGGACGTCACTCTATTGTTGCAAACTTGGAAACCAGAAGAAGAGGATTTGTATGATTTGAACGTCATTTTGATGTCACCCGAGTATTTGCAATTGACCCATTTTTTGCTCGGAGAAAGAGTGGAGCTGAAAAAAGCAACTTCGCAACCACCTTATGCCTCGGAAGTTCATGTAAGCATCCAAGAGAATACGGATGAGACTACTATACGGTCAAAGCTCATTGATATTGGCCTGGTGTACGAAAACCTGACCACATCTGATTTCCAAGTTACTCAAATAGTCAATGTGGATGTAGTGACAGACTCGTTCGATCAACTATCTTTGCAGGACCAGAGAAGAAAGAAGACATTGCGACCATTTCTGCTGCACCATAAAACCACCAAATTTGAGTTTCACACGGTCCAACAGCTGCAGCCTCTGCCTGCCCCATACAGCTACTCCAAGATTGGTGGTCTAGGCAAACAGATCGAGACTCTCAAACGAACCATAGACATTCCTTTATTTCGGCCCGATATATTTCAGCGATTTGGGATCGATCCTCCTCGTGGAGTCCTTCTCCATGGAAGCTCAGGCACCGGCAAGTCTTTGCTGCTCAAGAGCGTCGCGTTCGAGTCGCAGGGATGTCATGTGATCAATATCAGCGGCCCGGCGATAGTGTCGAAATACCTCGGTGGAACAGAGGAAAAGCTGCGGGAGTACTTTAAAGAGGCCATGAAGTACCAACCGGCTATCATTTTGATTGACGAGATCGACTCGCTTACGCCCAGCCGCAATAGCGAGGACGTTTCTGAGGTTGACACTCGTGTTACGGCCACTCTTTTGATGGCTTTGGATAGCATTGACGGGGCAGTTGTTGTGATTGGAGCTACCAACAGGATCAACTCCATTGACGCCAGTCTGAGACGGCCAGGCCGGTTCGACCAGGAAATCGAGATTCCTATTCCCGATGCCGACAGTCGGTACGACATTCTCTCGACACAGTTCGCAGCAATGAGGGGCCAACATGAACTCACGGACAGCCAGATAAGAGCCATTGCAAATACTACACACGGATACGTTGGAGCAGACCTGGTCTCCCTTTGCCGAGAATCAATTCTCAAGTGCGTTTCTCGTGGAATTACCACCCATCAAGAAAACCAAAAAGTTTCCTTTGCAGACGTAGAGGAGTCAAAGAGCGAGATCCAGCCGAGCGCTATGCGGGAGATTGTTTTGGAGATGCCAAAAGTGAGCTGGGACGATATCGGTGGTCAGGAGGTGCTGAAACGAAAGCTCAAGGAAATGGTCCAGCTTCCGTTGACGGCAGCAAACACATTTAGACGACTGGGAATCTCGGCTCCCAAGGGACTCCTTCTTTATGGCCCGCCAGGGTGTTCCAAGACTCTGACCGCCAAGGCTCTTGCGTCAGAATCTGGGCTGAATTTTTTGGCCATCAAGGGGCCGGAAGTGTTCAACAAGTATGTTGGTGAGTCTGAGAGAAAAATTAGAGAGATCTTCCATAAGGCCAGAACGTCTGCTCCATCAATTATCTTTATTGATGAAATTGACGCCCTGGCTACAAACAGAGACAGCGAAGACGCCGGAAACGTTTCTAGACAGGTGCTAAACTCGATGCTCAATGAGATAGACGGTGTGGAAGAGCTCAAGGGCGTGATAATTATTGGTGCTACCAACAGGCCAGACTCAATAGATCCTGCTCTTCTGCGTCCTGGACGACTTGACAGACACGTCTATGTTGCACCGCCTGACAGACACGCTCGGAAGCAGATCTTGGAGAAAAACACAGTCCACTTTAACCTTCCGAATCGCGTTTTGCTAATCGAGAAGCTGAGTGACTTGACTGAGGGATTCTCTGGCTCTGAGACCGTGCTGCTATGTCAAGAGGCCGGTCTAGCTGCCATTATGGAAAATAACGATTGCCAGCAGGTTGAGGAACGTCATTTCATGACTGCTCTTAACGACATTAGCAAAAACATCACTCCAGAGATGCTCGAGTACTACGCAGAGTTTGGAGAAAGATATAGGGCTGTGTAAGAAAAAAAATAAGAACTCTAATAAAGCATGTCGATGAACGTCAACAAGGCCGTGACCATGGCTGTGTTTGCAGCCGCCGGAGTTTACATGGGGATGAAGTTCTTTGAGCCAATAGTCATTGAACAGCTTCGCAAGGACGGAAACCTGCGCACTGATATAGACGTTCCGCAGTACGACGAAGACGGAAACAAGCTTCTGGATCAGGGCAAACAGGTGACCTGGGAAGCGATCCGCAAGGAGAGTCAGGCAGAACAGCAACTTCCAGACAGTTCTGTTTCGAAGCCGGTGAATTAAGTGGCATTTTTTCACATGCATTGCTCAGTCGCTGAAGGTGGTGCTCCAGTTAAGTCATCCTTCTGACATAAGCAAAAAAATTTTAAAAATATGGGTAAGCTCAAGAAGAGGTCCAGAAGTGCCAAACTGGCTGCTCAACGCAAGCCCGGGGCTTCCAAGGACGACAAGGAGTTTCAGAAAATTGCGCCGTTGTTAGATAAGTTGAAGTCGGATGCCGTGAACGACCGTTCCATGGCTGTCGGGGCCATAAATACCTTGTGCGATACTGACCCAGAGATTCGCAAATTGTTCTTGAAAAATGACCTTGTTCGCACGGTATTGACCAGACTTGTGCACGACTCTAGTGATGAGGTGGTTGTGGAATCGTTTGGACTTTTGCGTAACCTGATCATTGAGGAAGGGTATGATTTGAGCGTCTTTTTATGGAGATCGGACATTTGGACGGTTCTCAAGGACGCTTTCAAAAAAGCGAGCGTTTCCATCGAGCATGTAAAGGATGACAAAGTTTCGGCGGAACAGCGCGGCCTGCTGTTCGACTACATTGAGAATATAATAGCTTGTCTGGGGTCTCTTTGCCTTGAGATCTCCACAGATATGTTTCATTCAGACGTTCTACCGAAACTCGTCTCCAACGACATCCTTAAGTTCATTATCGTGCTTATTGAGCGCAATTATACAAAAAAGGTGACGTTGTCAGCTCTGGAATTCCTGTACGACCTGTCTACGATCTCTGCCCCATTTATCGAAGCGTTTTCTCAAGATGAAAATATCAAGCAGATTCTCTCAGGACTCAATTTGTCAAACGATTTGTCCAAGGTGTACCTTATTGGCTTGCATTTCCAGACTCTGGAGTTTTCAAATGGGCTCGACGACAACCAGACCATACAGGTTGCTGATAATTTGCTTGCCGTCGCGAATAAGGTATCAGAGGAGAACTCCCGGGCCGAAAGCAGCATCAAGGTCTACGAACTGGTCCTTGATATTTTTGCCACAATTGCCGAAATTAAGGGCCAGGAAGAGCCTGTGAATACCAAGATTTCGGGTATGATCGAGTCACACGTGGTTCCCTTCCTAAGAGTGGTATTCGAACTTGCCAACGTCAAAGTGCTTCAATGCTTGACGAATATCTTGTGTTTTTACAGGAATGAAGCGCCGGAGAGTGTAGTTGAGCTGGTGAATTCCATCAGACCAGCCGTATTGCAGCAGCTTTCACAGAAGCTTGAGGAGCCAGATTTGGAAACCATCAATCTGTATCTCGGATATTTGGAAGTTTCCTCTGAGATCACGTCTGCAGACAAGCTTAGACCGCTTGCAGAGGTGCTGTTGAAATTTGCATTCCAATTGGGTGAAATTACTCCCGTTTCGGCCCAGATCACAGGCCATCTCTTGCACATCTTGACTAAAATTGGCAAGCATTCCGACGATTTGGAGCTGACTACTAGCATCACTAAATTCATTGTGGACAAGAACTTCGTGGAACCTATAACATACTACAACTCGACCAGATTGGGAGAGCTGCGCAAAAAACACCAGTATCTGATCGAGACGGTTCTTGTGGATTCGACTAATTCCATATTCGATCTCTTCGACGACGACTATCCGTACAACAAGCCTATTTACCACGAAGGTGGACTTCACCAACTTCTCAAAGATAATTTGCCTTACTACAAAAAAATATACAAGGCTATAGACAAAAACAGCGAGCCTCAGCTAAAAGTCCTATACGAAGAAGCATTTCAGAATTTGGAAAGATTTATTCAGTACAAAGAGGGCGAGGCTAAATAGACTTTTAATGACGTTAGTTGTTTGTATTAGTGCCCATCTATTCAGATGACTAGGATTTGATCATTTGTCTGGATTGGCGTACCGTTTGGTCTGCTCCCTGATCTTTTTTTCGTATGCAACACGGTCCTTGGTATAAAGTCTCCAAGCAGGTTCCTGTGCAGGAGAATCAGGGTTTGGTGTATTAAGTAGTTCCTGGACACCCAGCAATATTTGTTTCAGGGAGATGGCAGGCCGCCAATCTTGTTCTTCGTTCAATATCGACAGACACACTGTACCCGATGGATAGACATTTGGATGATAAAAACCAGCTGGAAATTTGACTTTTGGAGGCTTGGCAGGGTACTCTTCAGGGAATATGATGGTAAGCGGGTAAGTGGCGTTGTCCCAGAGTGTATTTGATTTTCCAGGGATTCCAGCCGTCCAGTTGAGCAGATCTAGTGATCCATCAGGAGCCTTCATGGGCTTCGCATAAAAACCAAACGGATGGTCTTTTCTCCAGTTTTTTCTGTTGTTAGTTGCCGGCAACAAATGTACTTACCTTTCCTGTTGTATGCGCTCAGTTCGGAGGTTTCTTTCAGCCATGCTTAATTTAATTTATTTATTTTCTAGTTGGCAGTGTAAAAATACTCTGTCATTTTAAACACTGCTCGTCTATCTATTTAGGCAAGATTAAGACTACCTTGGAACGCTCTTATTAACCATAAATGAGCGAGAAAAAGTCCGAAACACATTACTCAGACGACGACCTCGACGATCTGGATGACTTGCTTGATGACTTCGACGACGAAATTCTGAGTAAGCCGCCCGGAGCAACGCTGAAGCAAGATCAGGAGCTCACGATCGCACCGGACGAAGAGCCTAATTTGGATGATAAGGAGCTGTTCGGCAAACTGTTGCAGGAAATAGGTTCCCAGGACCCCGATCTCTCGAAGAACCTTGGCAGTTTTCTGGACGATATTGGCAAACAGAACACCGGGCCGTCGTCTCCTCAGCCGGCTACGAAGAACAATTTCCAGGACGTGATTTCAGAAACGATAAACCGGCTCAAAGAGAGCGGAGAGCAGGTAGACAAATCCATAAAGCAAGAAGACGGGAATGACGAACTGATTACTAATTTGCTCAAGTCGCTTGATCTTAATTTAGATCTTAAAGGTTTAGACGGGCAAAATGGGGGAGTCGAGGACGTTGGCAATTTATTGGTCGAGATGTTGGAAAAATTGTCGTCCAAGAATGTCTTGTACGAGCCATTAAACGACCTATACCAGAAATTCCCTGCGTGGCTCGAACAACCTGAAAATCAACAGGACGAGAATTTCTCCAAGTATCAGCAACAATACGCCGTGATCAGGGAAATCATCAGCACATTCGACCTTCCCGACCACGAGGATAAGAAGAACAAAGATATCATCAACATAAAATTGGAGGAGTTACAGGAATTAGGAATGCCCCCAAAGGAATTACTTAACGACGACCTAAAGTTCTTGAATTTCGGAGGAAACTCCGAACTGGAGCTAGATGACAACGATATCCCAGAGGATATTAACAAAGAACTGGAAGACACTTGCAAACAAACATAGTCTTGAAAAGTTTCTAAACCCTTAGAAACACCCCAAGACTATTGCAAGTGCCATCAGGACAAATCAGACATCCAAGGAAGTTAGGGCGGTCACGAATGCACCAGGAGAGATTTTTGGGTTCGCCCCTCCTGTGGGTGTGCATCTACCGAGGAAACTGCGAATGTTTATGGTAACTTTTCATCATTTTGTCCCAATGGCACCTGCAACAGAATGGTGCGTTGCATCAAATGGCAGACTTCCAAGTACATAAGACTTGATCATAAACTGCTGGTCAGAAATGTAAATTACTGGCAAGTAAAAAGCTCCACAAATACTCGCAAAAACGAGTAAGAGTAACGGGAAAGAAAAATGAATCACTTGCAAAAGTGACCCATATTCAGACCCTAGAGCGTTTCTAAACCCTGTCGTCATCGTCGCAATAAGATTGGGAAAGAAGAACTCGGTTTTCATCACTAAGCAGTCATGATAGTCTCATACCATTTGATGCAACTCTTCTACTGAAGAAACACTTTGCAAGGAAAATATTTCACAAAATTTTTTTTCTTTTATAGCTAGGTTTTTTTTTTCTAGATCCTTCGTTATGTAGCCCTGGCACGGCACCGGGTAAGTCAATCAAAGGAAAGCCTGATCTCCTTGAACCTTTCGTCGACCGCCCGCTGTTCGTTCATGTACTTTAATGTCCGATCAAAGTGTTTGTACGTTGATTCAAGGCTGGACTTGTCGGTGGTAGGCTCTTTGCTTGCGGTCTTGAAGTTGCCATCAATCAGTTCAATCAGTCCGTTTAGGTATTTCACGGTAACGACATCGTTACCATGAATGAAGTAGTATAGTGATTGGTTAAGAATCTCAATGAATAACTCCAATGAGGCTCTAGCGTCCAGAATATTGTCCGCAACCCGAAGTGCTTTTTGCAGACACTCAAGTACTCTTTTTTCGTCTTTTTTCAAAGAAATGTGCGTTGTTGTAGATTCGTCCACTTCCTGGGTAACCCACCAAAGATGTGAAGCAAGATACACGGCCCGGCATTGGTCTGTTTTTTTGAGTAGTTTGGATCCGTAGAGAGCGCATTTGGTGATCAATTTGTCGAAGTTTTCCATGTTTAGCTCGATCATCTTGGTGGACTCCATCAGTTTGTTGATAATTGTGATGAGACTCTGGTATTGCGCACGGGAATCCACCAGGCTTTGTTCGTAAAGCACAAATGATTCGATGAAGAAGTCGTACGATACATCCACAAGCGACACTTCGTCCGCAAGTTGTGCAGTCACCAAATTGAGGTTTAGTCTCAGGCTTGGATTGATATTTAGCTCATTCATCTCGCTGATAACACTCGTGATGAACTGGAAAAAGTGCGAGATTCTAGCTCTGTCTTCTCTGGTTTCAACTTTCTTCAACAAATGAAGCTTTCTCACAAGTTTGAGAACAATGAATACAAGTGTAGGATAAGTGTACTTCACCTTTGACTTCCCTAGACTTAAGTACTTCCTTGATAATCCCAGCAGCTCGAAATGCTTGAACGGATCAATGTGGTAGATTAAATGCAAGAATTTGGCCAGCTTCTCTTGCTGGAGAGTGACTTCAAGTGAATCTTGTTCTTCATCCGGCGACGAGTCCAAACCAAAGATGGATTGGTTCTGTGCTGTTTTCTGAGTCAAACCTAGATCCTTGGCAGTAGGGTCATCGTCAGCGGTGATCAGGTTCTTCAAAATTTCTAAGATCTTGTTGACTTCTTCTTCCGTCGTCAGTTTGACATCATTAACCAGTAAACAATCAATAATATCGAGACTGGCCGATTTTCTCACAACTGGTTTCTGCAATGAGAAAAATTCCAGATAACTGGAATCAAGTTTGAGGATAGATTTGATGCTAGAATATCCGGACATTGGCACCAGAAGCAGAGATTTCCAGTGGCTTTGTGCCGAAGAGTCGCCTGTTCCCGCTTCCCCAAATTTTTCGGCAGCATATTTGTAAACGCAATTGACGTTGTCAAAGTTTTCAGGATAGTAAGTAATGGAAAGACGGCATATTCCTTCGAGTATCAAGCAGAAATCCTCACTCGACAAGTCCGGTTTCAGCTCATTCAGTTTATTGATAAAATCGATAAACTTATCAAAAATGTCTGTGAGATTTAGATCTTTGAACTGCTCAAGGAAGTCGGCGTCGGATTCCCGCTGTTTGAAATCTATCAATCTATCAATCAAACTGATGAGAATAGTTTTCAAGCTAACCTGATCATTCAAGCTGAGTGTGGCGTTGAAGAAATTTTCCAAAGTGGCCAAGTGGAATTCATCTGGAAACACCTGAATAATGACATCCAATAAATACTCTTGGGCAATGACATCACGACATTGAATGATCTGTTCCAGCAAGACTGGCAAAATGTTTTCCTTGTAATATGTCTTATCAATATTTTCCAGTTGAGACAGACGTACCAGGTTTGAGCCCACCAAAATCTGAAGCTCTTTGCGCTCCATAGTTCTCTTATTGCGCTCAGAAGAATGTCCTTGATGTTGCAGTCTGACCCAGAGCTTGTTCATTTCCACAAAATTCGTGATAATGAATTGAATTGAGTCATTGAGATCGCCAGTGGATTCCTCCTTGTCCGAAACAAACTCTGTAGGCAGTAAATCCTTTGTCCTCTGCGAAAGATAGTAACGTAAAAACAAACCACGAATCGGATGCTGCACACCACGACACATCTCCATCATGTCCTTCATGATCTCCTTGAGCGGAGCATCTGGAATCGACATATACACTGTTCCCACTGTTATCATCAAGTACAATCTGGGTATGATATTGCCAGCATATTGGACCAATTCATATAAATCTGCCAGGTGATTATTTGGATGGTTAGTTTTCAGGTGCTCGGCCAAGATTTCCAGCCCATCAAAGACCATAATGTACAGTTCGTAGTACTGCTTTGGAGAAAGCACACCTGTGCGCAATTCGTTGAGAAAGGTCGAAGCGTGCTTGAGGGCGTCCATGAACTTGTTCTTTGTGGCCAGACACTTTTTCATGAGCGAGATCTGCTGACGAATCACTGTCGTCGCATCGTCGAGCGCTTTCTGCTGCTCCTGGAGGCTCACTGCCACATTTTTCGCAACCATTACGGATTGCACTTAAATAATTTTAACAACTTCCTATCGCTTTTAAGCGTATTTTACAGTATCGCTACTATCTGGTGTACGGGTGGTATTAAATTTCTTTCAGCTTTATTTTGGAGTCGTTCTGATGAAATGTGTAGGACACAAATGACGCTCTGGGTTCTTGATCAAGTACTGCTGGTGGTACTCTTCAGCGTCCCAAAATGTTTTAATTGGCTCAATTGCAGTAACAATCTTGTCGTTAGGGTACCACTTTTTCTGCGCGTACTCCAGAGCCTCCTTGGCTATTTTTTCTTGCTCTTCGCTGTGAGTAAAGATGGCAGAACGATACTGGGTGCCGATATCCGGGCCCTGAGCGTCAACAGTCGTTGGGTCGTGCATCACGAAGAAAAAGTCCACTAGTGTTCTGTACGACACCTTGGACGGCTCGAAGGAAACTTGTAAAGTCTCTGCATGATTAGTCGATCCGGTGCAAACCAGTTTGTAGTCGGGGTTTGAGGCAGTTCCGTTGCCGTAACCAACCTTTGTATCAATGATCTGGTCTTTGAAGTGCTTCTTGTAAAGATACTCGACACCCCAGAAACAGCCGGCAGCAACGCTCAGAACTTGGCTGGAAGGCGTGGTCTTCAGAGTCTTGGAGATGGCGGACATGGAAAAAAATAGAGGATAAATTTATTGTGGCTCGCATATTTATTATGAGTTCGGTTAAAACGTATACGGCCTACGCATTTGAGACTCTGTACTCAAAGTTGCACAAAACAGAGCCAATTTCGTTTTCCAAGTGGAAGCTTACTCTGGAAAACGACTCGAATGTGGTGACCGAAAAGTGCCCCTTATTTGTTACGTGGAACATAAAGCAGAGAAATGACAAGGTTTTGCGTGGATGTATTGGCAACTTTAGCGATCTAACGCTGCCTGCTGGTGTTCGTGAATACGCTCTAATTGCTGCTCTAGAGGACCCTAGATTTGAGCCTATAACTCTACGGGAATTACCACAGCTCTCGTGTTCTGTCACGCTGCTCAAGAACTTTGAGACCGGCAAAGATGCTCTTGACTGGGAATTGGGCAAACATGGAATCAAAATACTGGTCAATGGTAAAAAGTCTGCCACATTCTTGCCCGAAGTTGCCACAGAGCAAGGATGGACGAAAGAGGAGACTCTACAACACCTTGTTCAGAAAGCGGGTTACTATCAGACCAACTGGAAAGAGGCAGACATACATCTTACTAGGTACGAAGGGATTAAGGAGACTTTGGACTATGACACTTTCATGAGTTTACGGGAGAAACTGCAATGATCATATGGTTATAAATTTGGCAGGTGCTATTGGCTTTTTTCGTTTGATTTGTGGTGCACGGGTGATGGCTAAAAAAAAATTTTTAGAAAATATAAAATTTTTTTATCTAGGATAAGAACCTCATAGGAGAATATGTCTGACGAAGTGAGTATAGCGACTTGTCTTGTTGAAGCTTTGAAGCTAACCCGATAGGTCATCTGGCAGGTCATCAACCAGCAGTTCTGTGCATTCAAGATCAAAACGACCAAAGATCAGAACTTTTGCAGAAACGAATATAATGTTAGCGGCTTGTGCAACCGTCAATCATGTCCACTGGCAAATGCCCGATACGCAACAGTGAAGAACGTGGATGGAAAACTGTATTTATACATCAAGACTGCAGAAAGAGCGCACACACCAAAGTATCTATGGGAAAGAATCAAGCTGAGCAAAGACTACAAAAAGGCATTGAAGCAAGTGGATGACCATTTGCTCTACTGGAACAAATTTCTTATACACAAGTGCAAGCAGAGACTCACCCGGCTGACGCAAGTTGCTATCACAGAAAGAAGATTGGCTCTTCGAGAGGACGAGAGACACTATGTTGGAGTGAAGCCAAAAGTCAAGAGGAGAGAACAAACAAGAGAGCGCAAGGCTTTGGCTGCCGCACGTATCGAGAAGGCAATTGAGAAGGAGTTGCTTGAACGTCTAAAGTCTGGTGCATATGGAGATCACCCTCTGAATGTTGATTCCAAGATATGGAAGAAGGTGCTAGGCAAGGTCGAGGAGCACGAGGAGGAAGAGTCAGATTTCGACTCGAACGACGAAATTGAGCTGGAGACCGACGAAGAAGATGAATCGGATGTTGGAGAGGTGGAATACGTCGAGGCAGAGGACGATGAGGACGAGATGGTCGACATGGAAGATCTGCAAAAATGGTTGCAAGATGGCTCGGACGCGTCGTCGAGCGATTCTGAAGACGAGGATGAGGACCAGGATGAGCCTCAGAAAAAGAGAAAGAGGCCTCGTATTGAGATTGAATACGAGGAGGAACCTATGACCAATATAGCGGCATGAACAGTATAGTAAGAAGATGGCATAATAGAAGGATCGACTTGGCGTACTAATTAAATAATTTGGCAGGTTTTTTTTTTTGTCCAACGCGTATGGAGACTAGTCTTTTTGAAAATCTGCGGCTTCCGTCGGTCCCGCTTCCAATAAGCAACACAACCCACACATATCGGTCGCCTGTGCCAGTGAAAGTGCTGGAGTCGCCCAGTGAGCCAGTCATCTTGGGAGTCGACGAGGCTGGAAGAGGCCCTGTTTTAGGACCCATGGTTTATGGAATCGCGTACTGTTTGAAAGATTATTCCAGCGATCTCAAGTCAGTGTATGGATTTGCAGACTCCAAGACCCTCACGGTGGAAAGAAGAGACCAGCTGATGAAATCCATCATCGAGGCAGACGGAGATTTGTGTCAGAACGTCGGATGGGCCACCACGACGATGACTGCGAGAGACATTTCGAGCGAAATGCTCAAGCCACGGGCCATTGGAAATATCAACCTCAACGAGCAAGCACATGACGCGACGATTAAGCTGATTCAAGGAGTTTTGGACCAAAAGGTCAATCTAAAAGAAGTGTACGTTGACACTGTTGGCCCGCCTGACTCGTACCAGCGCAAACTGAGCAGTAGATTCCCAGGAATAAAAGTGACTGTTACCAAGAAGGCCGATAGTCTGTTCCCTATCGTGTCGACGGCATCAATTGTGGCTAAGGTGACCAGGGACTGCAGTTTGTACCATCTAGCTGGCGGAGCAGATTGGGGGTCTGGTTACCCTTCCGATCCGCGCACGTCACACTGGCTCAACTCGAACGTACATCCCGTGTTTGGATGGAACTCCATGGTGCGCTTTTCATGGCAGACTTCTCGCGACGCTTTGGCTAAAAGCGGCGCTGTTCCGATGGTCTGGGAGGACGAATTGCAGACAAGCGACGATTTTGCAAACGTTGCCAGTATGATGAGCAAGCCTGCTGGCGGGAAGTCATATTTTGTAAGCGATGTGACAGGCGAATGAATTATGGTCTGTGAGCAACTTGTAGGTCAACGTTCTCGTCCAAATACGTGCGTAGCTGGTTGAAAAGAAAGTATATCTGTTTGAATTTTTCCTCCATCTCTGCCAGTTGGAGGAATTTGGCGTGCATCTGCTGTTTCTTGAGCAGAATTTGTTCGGCGTAGCGTTTCTGGTCCTCAAGCTGTTGCTTGTTCAGCTCGATACATTTGTGAGACAGAGCTTCCAGAATGTTCAGAAGATCCTCCTCTGAGTCATCAACAGTGTTGCGCAACTCTTGGTTGTATTTTTTCCTGCTTATCAGAAGTTCTGCCAGTTGCTGATTCTCCAGCCTGAGTTCTTTGACTCGCCTAGTTTTCGGCGAAGGCGAATCCAGTTGCGTTTTGTCAATGGGTTTTAAATTGCGGTACTTGAATCTGCTTTCGTCCTCTGTTGGAAACAGACCCTGGTAATTAGCATTCAGTGAGGCGGAGATCTGATCTGTCTGTTTCCATATATCCTGTTTTATCTTGGCGTTCTCATTCAGCACTTCCGCCAGATCGTCCACCAGACGGTACAGGGCTCCATAATTCTCTGTGTTGATGACGTTTATCTCCTGGTTATACGAGGGCTGTCCCGATTTGCCGTCAGGAGCGAGATCTTCAGGAGGCATGCTTAAAAAAAAAATTAAATATATTCGGGCTAAATAAATTATTTCTTATTTCAGAGCGAAACTAGCGACCGAAGTACTTTCTCTCTAGTGGTCTGGTGACATTGTAGGCGATGAAGGCGAAACCGAAGGCAAGCTCGAATCCAATCTCTGCACCGAACTCTCCGATTTTTCTTCCAATGACACCGGCGTACCAGGTCTGGTCCATGCCGACGGCAGTACCTGCAGCACCGCAACAGAAAGCGAACGCACCCGCGTATCCTGGGTTGAGAAGCTTCTTGTTGTTGTAAATCTCCATGTTGTAGCCGCTGAAGCCTTTCAGGTAGAAGAAGTGCTCGGAAAGGGAGATGGCGTCGTAGATAGCCAGGTAGTATCCAATGATGTTCATGAAGTTCTCAACAACAGACTCAAAGTGGTAGTATGCCGGGATACAAATGGCCAGGGTAAGACAGTTTCCGACAACGGTCCAAACGACTCTTGGCACCTTGGCCAAAGGCGACCAGAAAGCCTGGGCTCCTAGAGCGATGGAGTACATATTTGGCAGGTTGTTGCAGACGGTCGAGAGAGCAAGCAGCACACACAAAAATTCTCCAAACCTGTGAAGCGAGTGCTCCACGAGAATGGCGTACACCAGTCCACCAACCGAGTACTCGCTGTACAAATCGGCGTAGGTCTGGTTGGTCTTGATACCGGTGACGGCAGCAGCACCCAGAATCATGGTGAAAATCAGAGGAAAACATAGACCACCGAGCACAGAGAAAAAGATTCTGTACGGGTTGGAGTTTGGCTTCATGTAGGTAGTGTAGTCGGCAGCGTATGTGGTCCATCCGGCAGCGAATCCGAAAATGGTACCTCCAAAGGAGAGTACGCTACCGGCGAAAGTTTCGCCGGAGCCCCAGTTGGTGTAAGTTCCGTCGTCGTTAGGAATGCCTGCCACAAAGACATCGTCGATGGACAGTCTGGCGATGATGGCGATGAAAACGACAACGTTAGGGATCCAGGACCATTTCTCGTACGCGTGGATGACATTGTAGCCGAAAAAGGTGACGATAATGGTCAGGATGATGATGATCAAACATCCGGCCCACGCTGGTAGAGCATGGTTGTTGACGATGTTGAGCAGCTGGGCAGAAGCCATAATGTTCACTGCACCCCAACCAACACACGCAACGACGTTGATGAAGGCAAAAATCCGCATCGCAAGATCTCCAACAAGATACCTGGAAAGCACCATCTGTCTGAGACCAAACTTGGCTCCGTGGATGGAGAAGAAGGCCACCGGAATGGCACCAAGGATATTGAAGAAAATAATGACCAGAACAGAGGTTCCAAAGTCAAGACCAAAAACACCGTAGGACAAACATCCAATGTTGAAGGTGGCAATCACCATGTTGGCAGAGAGCCACATGGACGCACAGGTCCAAAGAGAGCTTTGGGTTTTTTCTTGCACGGGAATCATTTCAATGCCTCTTGTCTCACCATGAAACATACTCATGATGTTGGCGTAGAAGCCAGAGAGTCTGGTCTTCTCCACCTCGGAGGTCTCTTGGACGAAAGGCTCGTCGCTCAGCGACTCGTCGATCTTCTTCTCAGGGTCTGGGGCCATTTTGTGCTGATTGAACGGGCAGATAATGTTCGTTTATATAGAAAATTTTTTACCCACGATGACATGCGGCCTGACAATGGGAGCTGCGCAGCGAACAATCCCGAAAGCCCTACGGCCCTCCTTTATCTAATATCTGTCTAACAAAAATCTGCAGCCGCAGCGTTATCTACAAGGCTGCACACGCGGCGAACAACAAGGGTCCGCGGCACGCCTCGGACGGCACTTCCCGTGCTGGTGCACGGGTGTGGATAATGATGCGAGCCTCGGCAAGCGGGTAGCAAAAAATACGGTGCAGAGATGTGGATACCGTTTTATATTCACTTTATTTGCATGTCTTTGAAAGAGAGCATAGACAAGGCCACGTCGGCCGAGCTGACCGAGGACGATTTCGGGCTATTGCTGGACGTCGTCGACATCGTTAAGAGCGACGCCGACACAAACATCGAGGAGTCTGTCGACATCATTAAAACCAAGCTGGAGTCCAACAACGCCAACGTTATTCTGCGCAGTGTGTCGCTGTTGGACTTTTTGGCGGAGAACTGCGGCGCCATGATGCGCGGCCAGATTGCCAAGCGGTCATTTGTCAACAATTACCTTGTCAAGCTGGTGAACGACCCGAAAATGCACAATTCCATCAAGTACGCAGTCATCAAGGAGATCTACAAGCTAAGCAAGAGTTTCAAGGGCGATGAGTCACTCCGTGCGATGGAGGACAGTTTCAAAGAGCTGCAGAAGAAGTATCTGTATTTGTGCCAGCAGGCGGTTTCTGAGGTTGACGGCACTCCGAAGCCTGCTAGTGGCGAGGAGGACGAGGAGCTTAGAAAGGCGATTGAGATGTCGCTGAGGGAGACGGGCCCGCCGTTCAGCGAACGCCAGAGCACTACTGTGGCTGAGCAGGCGTTCAACGTGCCTGCTGCGGCGCCAGAACACGCGCAAGCCCCAGCCCCAGCCCCAGTTCCTGCTCCAGAAAAGGTGCGTGCTCTGTATGATCTGCAGTCAAACGACGACGATACGCTCTCGTTTAAGAAGGATGACATCATCGTCGTTGTTGAGAAGGTCAACGACGACTGGATTCGAGGCTGTCTGAACGGGAATTTGGGCATTGTGCCTGTGAACTACGTCGAAAAGGTGCCGCAGGCGACAGAGCGCGAATTAGCTGAGCTGGTGACGCTTCTGGATAACTCGTTCAACGTGGAGGTGCTGCTGTCAAAACTGATCGATCTGAAGACGCGAGTGGCCTCGCAGCCAATCTCCAGCCAGGAGTTCGAAAGCATATTGATTAGAGACCAGATTCCGGGCAAGCTCGACCAGCTTAGCCATACAAGAGAGACTCTGCGCCAAATATTGGATCTGTACAAGCTGAAGGTGCTGGAGCTGCAAAGTATGCAGAGAAACGTCGATGCGAGTGTGGAGCTGTACCACCAGCTGCTGAGAGAGGCGAAAAATAGCCAGCCGCTGCCGTCCCCGAACCCGACCACGTTCGGGTTCAATCCCCAACAGAGCCAGTACCAGATACAATCTCCGCCTTTTTAGAGAAGCTGATTCCGTATTGACTAGCCAATTGCTCAACCGACACGAGATTCTGTACGCGGAACCTCTTCACGTCGTCGAGGATGTCGTTTTTCGAGACAAAAATGGCGCCCAACCGTTCCACAACTGCGCCACCATCGCTTAGAACCACTTTTTTACTCTCACTCAAGATCTGCAGTTTGTATAGCACAAGAACCACGATCGACAGTTTGTACTCGCTAAACTCAGAAACGTACGACGGCTCGGGCGTGGTGAGAATCTCTGAGTACACCACAGAAAGCTGTTCCCAGAGTCCGTGCAGCACAATGCTTGCACACTGCTCAAATTGCAACGATGCCAAGATAGCAGCCAGTGTCTGCATTTTGAACTGCTGCACACACACGTATTTGACGCGAGAGTATATTTTGAGCTGTGCGACGCTCAGCCGCGGCAAATGGACCGGCCGGGCAAGATCGGGAGCCAGATCCACCACACAGATCTCTCCAGGCGGCCACTCACGTTTTAAAATGTCCGCCACCAGATCTGCCAGCGACTCGTGGTGTAGCTGCTCGATCATAAATAAAGCTGATTATTTTTTAATATTATTTACTCCCCAGACCGATCTTATTTTTTCAAAAAAACATACGCCAATACAGCTGGCATTTGTTGTCCTCGAGTTGCATGTCTTTTGAAGCGTACGAAGACGTGACAGGGCTGCGGTTTGCGTGGAATGCGCTGCCGCAGTCTCCGAACGACCTCAAAAACTACGTCGTGCCGTTCTCTTGTCTGTACCAGCCGCTCAGACCTATGGAGAATCCACTCTTGTTAAACGGGCCTCCGATTTCCTGTCGTGCGTGCCGGGCTCTGCTGAACCCGTACTGCCAGCCTGACCTGCAGAGCAGGACGTGGACTTGCTCGCTATGTCGGCTGCGCAACCAGTTTGCTCACGAGCTCGCCGACCTGCCGTTCGAGGCTCGTCCCGAGGCTGTCAATTACGAGTACATATTGCCGCCGCTGGCCACCCAGCAGCCTTATGTGTTCCTTTTTGTCGTAGATCTGTGCCTGGAGCCAGAAAACCTTGCTGCTTTGAAGGAAAGCCTGTTGGTGGCAATGAACTTGATTCCCCCAGATGCCCTGGTGGGCTTTATCACGTTTGGAAAAAATGTCAACGTCCACGAGATCGGCCATCAGGACTCGAACTCGAGCTACTGTTTCAATGGGCTGAAAAGCTACAATGCAGATCAAATAGAGAAAACTCTGGGCGTGCTTTCTGGAGACCTCAAGGCCGCCAGGAGACCCGTCCAGCATCAGCCTGAAATGCCGCTAAACCCTGCCAGCAGGTTTATCCAGCAGCTGGCCATGTGCGAGTTTCAACTCACCACTTTAATCGAGTCTCTAACCCCAGATTCGTTCCCTGTGGAGAAATACCACAGGAACCAGCGTGCCACGGGAGCTGCCTTGAACGTGGCCACCAACCTGCTCTCGTCCACATTTGCCAAGTCTGGTGCCCGCCTAATGCTGTTTACCGGAGGTCCCTGCACCTACGGCCCGGGAAAAATTGTGGAAACCGCATTGAAAAATCCAATCAGATCGCATAGCGATCTCCAAAAAGATCCGGCCATGCTCAAGCAATACAAAAAAGCGGCAAAGTTCTACGAAGAGCTCGCAGCCATTGCGTCCAAAGCAGGTCACACAGTCGACATATTTGTCGGCTCCTACGACCAGGTCGGCCTTGCCGAAATGGAGTGTCTCATGCACCGAACGGGAGGCACGGCGATCCAGAGCGACGGGTTCTCGACAGCCATTTTCAAACAGTCCCTGCAACGATTTTTCAACCGCACCCCTGCAGGCACCCTTGAGTTCGGCCTCAACGCCACGCTCGAGATCAAAACCACAAATAACCTCAAGCTCAGTGGTATCGTCGGTCACGTGACCGCGCTCAAGCACAAGACGCCGTTTGTGGCGGACAAGGAGGTTGGCGTGGGCGGAACGGACACGTGGAAACTCGGCGGAGTCTCTGTGCATTCCACGTACGGCGTGTATTTCGAGCCTGTCGTTGAGGTTAGCCAACCGTTCGGGATCATACAATTTATCACCAGCTACCAGCACTCGGACGGCACGCGTAGACTGCACGTGACCACCAGTCACAAGCCAAGTCTGCAACCGGGGCAGAATTTGATTGATTTTTTCGACCAGGAGGCTGCCGCTGTGCTGGTTGCTCGTGAGGCACTGTACAAGGTGCTGAGAGACAACTCCACGGACGCCATTCGGTGGTGCGACAAGATATTGGTGGATCTGTGTTCCAAGTTTGGAACCTACAAAGTGGGCGATCCGCGCTCGTTGGTGCTGTCTCAGAATTTGAACCTCTTTCCGCAGTTCATGTACCACCTGAGACGGTCCAATTTCATCCAAATCTTCAACTCGTCTCCGGACGAAACGGCGTTCTACAGACACTGTTTCCTGACTGAGGAGTGCATGAATTCGCTCATCATGATTCAGCCGACGTTGACATCGTTTGAGATCGAGAAAGAGCCAGAGCCGGTGTTGTTGGATTCGCTGTCGATTAGACCAGACAGGATCCTGCTCCTGGACACGTTTTTCCATCTATTAATTTTCCATGGCTCCCAAATAGCAGAGTGGAGAAGACAGGGGTACCAAGACCTGCCAGACTACGAATACTTCAAAGAGTTCCTGAATCAGCCTCGCGTGGAAGCTGCAGATATCCTTGTTGACCGGTTCCCACTGCCGCGATTTATCGACACCGAGGAAGGCGGGTCGCAGGCGAGGTTTTTGATGTCGAAGTTGAACCCAACGACGTCGTACAAAAACGGCGACGACTTGCACATTCTGGCGAACGGCCAGACGGACAGCGGCGCCGTGATCCTCACCGACGACGTGAGCTTACAAACGTTCATGGAACACGTCAACAACGCGGTGGTGAAGCCGACCTAGATACAAAATTCAGCAAGCTGAAACTTTGTAAGTGTATATCAAAAATTATGAGACCCACACTCCTCCAAAGGGAAGAGCTGGCGAGCCTGCCAGCAGCAGGTATGTGCAAAGCACACTGGACAGGCCCGATCACAAGGACTTCATGATCTCCTGTGATCTCCCAAGGTAAGTATGAAAAAATATTTTTTGGGGACGGGGCCGTTTATATAGTGCTGTGTCGCCGGGTAATCTTTGGGGCAAAAAAACCAAATACGCATTTTCCAAAAATGAAAATAAAATAAATATTGTCTTATGCCTTCGTTCAGAGAGGACAATTTCCTGATAGTCCAGCCGGGCTCGCAGAATACGCTTGTGCGATTTGGGATTGAGGATGTACTTAGTCCACCTGCGTACAGTATTCCTACGAAAGTATACAAAAATGCACAGGACACGGCATACTACACCATCAAGCCTCAGGACGAGTCGCTCGCTGTGTATCCCATTGTGAAAGGCGAGATTGTCGATGTTCACGGGCTAAATTTTCTGTTCAAGTGTATTGCTCGCTCGATTCTTAAAGACCAGCCGGTGTTGCTCCTCAACAGCATCGCCTTCACGCTTGTGCAGACCTCCAACAGATGGTCGAACGAGACGATCGAGATGATCACAAAGTACGTTTTTGAAACTCTGCAGTTCGGGGCCTTCTCCATCGTTCCTGCCTCTCTGTGCTCGATGTTCTCTTACGGGTCTCTGTCCAATGCTTGTGTTGTTGACATTGGCTACGAGAAAACCGAGATCACGCCCATCCTCGACTACCAGGTGTACACTCCGGGAATCAAAATCATCGACAAGGGCGGAAACAGTATAAACGATAGATTGGGCAAGATTCTGCCAGACTTGACGAGCGATCAGGTGGAAATGCTGAAGCGGTCAGCGATTTTTGAAGTTTTGAGTGAGGAGGATGCCAAAAATTCGTTCTTCGGCGCGGAGCAGCTGGTGGAGAAAAAAGAGGAGGACGACGGTGTACTGGACGTGGCGGCAATTGTGACGAGCGACAAGCCGACCCGGGAAATCCTGGCGGAGAAGGAGAAGGAGAAGCGCAAGAGCGGCAAGGCCGCTACAGAATCAAAGCCAAACAGCGAGCTTGAGACTAACACGTTTGTGGATAGCGAAGGCAATGTTGTGAGCGTGGGTAAGGAGCGGTTCCAAGGCTGCACAGACCTGATCGAGAGCATTGGAGCGGCTATCCACCGCACATTGTCGAAAATCACAGATCTTAAAAGGGCGCAGGAATGCTACGACAACTTGATCCTAGTAGGCCAGACGAGCAAAATCATCGGATTCAAGGAGGCGCTCGTGGTGCACCTGTACCGCAATTTTGTTGTCGGACAGGGTGCAATGTCTGCCCAAAGCGGAGCGTTCCGCGACACAAACAACATGATTCAGGACCTGAACCTAATCCAGGTGCCGAAACACGTCAAGCTACTGAGTCGGCCGGACTACTTTACCGAGTGGAAAAAGACCGGGTTCGAGGACTGCTCGTTTCTGGGCGCACAGATACTCGCGAAGCAGGTGTTCAACTCGCACGCTGTCGGGGGCTCCTTCCTGCGCGAGGACTACATGGAAAAAGGCCCGATTGGTATTTGACACAACAGGTTGTAGTATACATACACTAATAGGACTCAATCCCCCCGCAGTCTCCTGGCAAGATGGATGTCTTTCTGCATGATGGTGACTCGCTTCGCGTGGAGCGCGCACAGGTTGGTATCCTCAAAAAGATGCACAAGATACGCCTCGACGGCTTCCTGCAACGCCAGCACTGCGACCGACTGCCATCTGTAGGTGCTTGTTCCGAACTCGTCCTGGACGATTTCTCTGACGAGTCTAGCAAAGGGTAGTTTCCTGATAAGCAGCTCTGTGGACTTCTGGAACCTTCTGATCTCGCGCAAGGCCACAGTTCCGGGCTTGAATCTTTTTTTCTGCGTTTTGATTTCTGTCGGGTCGCCTGGCTGGTTTCTCGCGAGCCCAGAGCTCAACGTCGAGCCCGCCTTGACCTTTGGCGTCTCAGAGCTTTTAGACGGTGTTTTCTTGATACTGGCTGGCGAATTCTTGAAGCTTGTGCTGGAGCCCATCTTGGGCGTCTTTGGCGTTGTCGACACCGGCTTGTGCTTATTTAACCTGGCCATTGAAACAATGCCCTAAAGTTTATCAGGACAATTTTTTGATTACCCCTTTGGAAATAATTAAGTGCAGTGGCTGGTCTCAAAAAATATTTAAAAAATTAATAAATTTCTTCAATATGTTTTCACCTACATAATACAAATAAATGCACAGGAAATGAACAGTCCTATTTCTCGGCGACCTCTGAGCCCTGGGAGAAGTTTGAGAATGCATCTCCCGCCTCCTCTGTGGTCTCTTTCTTGGTCTCCTTCGGTTTAGGAGCGGTCTTAGAAGCTGTTTTGGGAGAGCCCTTCACCTTCTTCTTTGGCTTTGGTGGTTCCTGGGTCATAAACTTGAGGAACCGTTTTCCCAGACCCTCCTTGCCCTTCTTAGATGGCTTTTCGTCCGCAGCAGCATGTTTCTCGACTGCAGCTGGCTGGCTGGCAGCCACATCTGCCGTTGGCTCCTCTGGCTCCTCCGGCTCCTCTTGCTGTTCCTTCTTAGGCTTCACCAGCTTCGGCTCGTCGTCCTCGGTAAACCCATAATCCACTGCTTCCTTCTTTGGCTCTTCCACCTCCACTGCCGGCGGCTCAGGAATCGACGCGTCGTCGAGCTCGAATTTGGAATGGTCGATCGTCTCCTCGTCGGAAACGTCGCTGCTGATTTCCCTCTGCAGATGCTCCGGCAGGCTCGAGTTGATGTTCTTCTCCTGCTCCTTGTGGGACGTTTTGAGATCCTTCAACTCGGCAACGAGATCCTTTCTCTGGGCCTCAAGTTGGTCCTTCTGGTTCGTGAGTTTCGATCTTGTCTCCAAATACTCGTCGTACTCTCGTTTTTTCTGCTCGTACTGCTTCTCGGCCTCCTCGTGCACCCGGTCGCTCTCAGAAGCCACTTTCTCCGACTCGCTCGATGCCGCCGCAACCGCAGCCTCGGCCTCGGCGATTTTGGCGGTGATCTTCTCCAGTTTCTTCAAAGTCGACTCCAACTTCGCACTAGCAGTCTCGTAGCGGCCCTTGTGCTCTGCCAAAAACGCATCGGCCTCCTCGCGCTTCGCCTTGAGCTCGTTCCACAAAGCAGTCTCCTTCTCGCTCTCCTCCACGAGCGGAGCCACCTCTTGGTCCTTCTCGGCCTGGATTGCATCCAGCTCGGCCTGCCTCTCGGCGTCTTTGGCATCCTTCACCTTCTGGAGCTCCGCCAGCTTCTCGTTGCGCTCGGCGTCCACCTCCTGCTTACTCTTCTCCTCCTGCTCGATCTGCTCACGGAACTGCTGCTCCTTGGCGTCCAGAGCGGCCTGCTGGTCGGCCTTCATCTGCGCCTGCTGCTCTTTCAGCTTGTCCTTTTCTTCCTGGAGCTTCTCACGACGCGAGGCCTTTCCGGCCTCGCGTTTCTGCTTGGCATCGAGCTTGGCCTGTTTCTGAGCAGCAAAAAACTCTGCCTGCGCCCGCTTCAGCTCTGCTTTGCGCTGCTGTGCAGCCAAGTTCGCCAGACGCTGCTGCTCCACCTTGTCGTCCAGATCGGACAGGATCGGACTCACGACCGACGACGCCATGCGGTTGATCTCGTCAATGCTCAGCAAAAGTCCACCGCCAACGTCGATCTTGCCGCCCGTCTCGCTCTTGCGCTTCTCAAAGTTCGCCTGCGCAACCTGCAGGGCCTTGATGTTCCACTCCCGGTTACCGAAAAGATTGTCCTGCACAGCCTTGTTGTCGATTCTGTCGAGCGTGGCATTGGCGTTGCTGATGGCCTTGATGAGCACGCGGTTGTCAATGAGTGAGTTGCGCGCCAGCGTCGCGCGCTCCTCCGCCGCATAGTCCCGTCTTGGGTCGAAACTGAGCGACGCCAGAGCACCAACCGACGCAAACTTCTCGTTGTTCAGGTTGTCGCTCGCCGTTGGAATGCCGTACAGTCCGTCCCTGTTCGGGTTGAGTCTGGACGACATGCTCTTGAGCGCGCTCTCCTTGGCGGAGTACGTGATCTTGGAAATGTCCACCGCGCCGTTGGCACTGGTGTACGCCTTGGCCGTGGTGAGGCCGGAGCGGAAGTCCTGGTCTGGGTTGACTCTGGAGTTCATGGTCTTGGTGGCCGAGTCGGTGGCCTTATTGAGGATGCGGCCGATGTCGATCACCTTGCTGGCCTCATACGCGCCGCGCACGGTGGTGCCCGGGGTTGAGGAGGCATGCAGGTTGCTCATGGTGGTGCGGCCGGAGCGCACGTCGTCAAAGTCGTACACGTCTTGGAGGGCGGACTTGCCGGTGGCGGGCGCAGGCTTGCGCAGCACAGACGATGCCGCGTCCTGCGACAGCTCTGCATCGCCGCCATCTACGTCCTCCTCGTAGAACGGGTACTTTTGGGACTTGGCACTGATGGCTGCGTATTCCGCTTCCGGTGCAAAGTTGTTGCGCTTCCATGCCCTTGGCGCAGAGTCTGTCTTTGCAATTAGAGCGGCAGTGGCGGCCTCTGCGGACAATTCTCTCTTGTAAGGGTGCACAGAGAGATCGGAAGAGGAGGCCAGCAGGGCAGCGGTGTCTGAAGCTGAAGGGTCAACGCCAAGATTGACCTTGGCTGGGTTGTTGTAGATTCCGTACTTCAATTTGGCTCTGTAGATAGCCTCCTCGCTGAGCGGCTGTCCATTGGTCTGGTAGACGCTCTGGCGAGTCGATTTACTCGTGATGGAGGGGGCACTGTCCTGATACGACAGCATTGAACAAAGGTTATCGGGGAGAGATGAAATTTGCGTGGTTGCTCTTTTAGAGGGGCTGTGGCGGTGCAGGTTGAGGCTTGTAGGGACGGGGAGGCGGGCAGGACGAAGGAGATGCTACAACAAGAGGTATACGGGCAAGAGATGGGTACGATAGTGTGCTGCTAAGGTGGAGAGGGGCCGCTTGTGGACCATGGATGAGGATGTTGTGTGGATGGGGGGCCTCCACTGGGGCTGTAGTGGGCCTGTGGCGTAGTCGCCGCTGTAGTTGCCCCTTTAGGAAAAGTGGACTGCATGTTTCGGGAAGGTCAAACAAAGTGCACACGGGTACCATGGCCGGGTAACAGGCCACGCTGGGTGATAATGTGTCACTTACTGCGCCACCACGCCGCAAGCAGTCATGTCGCTGCGCGTAGCCTGACAAATCTGATAAGAAAATTATATAAAGCATGGCAAATGCCCGATCCGGTCACAAAACATAGCTTCTTGTTGTTTTCATGGACACACCCGACTGGAAATTCAGGCATTCCACGCGGTAAGAAGAGCATAGGGCATGGATTCCAGAGACACTCCCACTCCTTTGATGGAGCTAGTATCCGCTTTCGGATACTCAGACCTAGAAATCGTTGAACAAAGAAAAGAGTCGCTCGTGTCGGATCTGAAGGAGATCGATTTCAACGCGGGCGACTTCTTGCACGAGATCCAGTACGATGACCTCAACTACTCCGACGTCGAATACGACGTCGATATTGATTTCGAGTGTTCAAGGTTGTCAAACACACCTGAAACATCGCAGCAGAGATGCGCTCCGGACGAAGAGGACATGCCGGAGCTCACCATCGACCCGTCAAAAGTCGATCTCAGTGGCTCGAGCCACGCAAACAACTTCTCGCTAGCGTCCATCTATCAGCCTGTATATTCCAACCTATTGCCTTCTTCACCAGTTGGTCTTGGCCGATTTGACACGTCTTACTCTGCTTTCCCAGACGACTTCCTTACCGAGTCCCCGCCGGAGACACCCATCTCCTACCGCGGCTCGCCTGCCATGGACACTTCGCCTGTGGAGGCCAAAACAGAGTACCTGGACGCCAGTGACGACAATTCGGCGTCGGCACTCCACTCTAAGTCCAGAATCACGCTCAAAATCCCTGTCAAGCTGCCTCATCGCCCGCTCACCCAGCCGGGCGGCAAGCTTGTATGCGAGGTGGAGAACTGCGGCAAGCAGTTCAAAAACCGTGCTCTTTTGTCACGTCACATCAACTGTGTCCATCTTCATCTCGAGCGGTACGTATGTGAGTTCTGCCACCGCAAGTTCACCAGGTCGGACCACATGAAGATCCATGTTGGCAGAATGCACCAGAACAAGAACGGCGACTCGAGAAAACGCAGCACGAGCAAGACTCGCCGCAAGAGATAATTGACCTTTGCATATTCCTGTTCGCCGTCGCACCCGCATCTTTGCATATCCAAGCCCATTGCTGTTTCAATTCGTCATTGCAGACCCGGCCGTCTGCTTCACGTCATCTTTGCTAGAACGCGCGATCGCATCCATTCCATGCGGGCAACATATACTTTATAATCTAATACTTTAGCATACGCAGGACATGTCTGTACTAACTCGCAGAACGCCTTGTTCCATTGGTTTATCCTTTGATTCTTTCGATTCTCACATGGTAGTTTTCTATCAAGCCCATTGTATTGATCACATCGCCATTCATCCCTAGGTACATGTACTGATTTCAACTTCACTAACAGCTAGCTTCTTGTCACTATTAAACCAGTATTATCATTTATTCATTCTATTATTTTCAGTATTTGGTGAGTATACATTTTAGCCGAAGCAAAGTATTAGTTCATTTGGTCATATTGCAACGCCAGCTCGTGCAATTTGCGGTCCAGAGCATGGAGGAAATGATACGTGAAGTAGAGAGGCTCGTCATTGGGGAACCCAAACGGCGACTTTTTGCCCAGCCAAAAGTCGGAGCCCGTGTTCAGGTCTGTCAGAGAGAGGAACTGGCTCCAGTCCTGGAATGAGTACTTGAAGTCGGGTTTTATGTTGGACAAAAATGTGGATTTGCGCAACTCGATGATTATTTGCTGTATCTGGCTCATTTTGGAGAGCAGCGGATCGTTTTTCTTGCGGAAGCGAGGCTTTAGTGATTCATGCGCGGCGAGGTTAAAATCTTTGCGGAGAGCAGCTCGTTCGCTGTGCTCGGGATGGTGATAGCTGGAGTCATTATAACTGGCCAGCTCGGTAGCAAATGAGGAGGCAGAAAGGTACTCCTTGGTGCTGAAGATGTCGAGGTTGGAAGCTTCTTTTAGGTTCTGTAGGTGATGGAGGATGGCCTCGTGGGAATCTGATTCGTCCGAGTGCGACACGTTTGTCTTGCGCAGCATACTGAGATTCTGTATTGTCTCGAGCGAGCTGAAAATGAAATCTCCAATGTTCATAACTAGGATGGTCATAACCGGGATTGCGGCAATCGCCCACACACAGAAAAATGAACGGCCGCCGCTCGTGGTCGGGGCTGGGACGCCGTATCCGATCGTGACAAAGCACAGGAATGCAAAGTAGCAGCTGAGATGATACGCCCAGCCTTCGTACACGGTGAACATCAACGAGCCCAGGAGCCAGAACGCCGTCCACGAAGTGAGGATTGTCAGTGTGCTGAAGACGCGCTCATATCGCATTGCTTTTCTACTGGCATTTTTCATGCGGTTAAAACTCTCCTGATTCGAGAGGTTTGGCGGCGCATTTTTCAGCTCGAGACCGCGGAACATTTGTAGACGGTGCCAGTAGAACGTGGAGGCAGACGAGAACATGACCAGTTCCCTGATGGTGGAGATTATCAGCCCGAACGCGACCAGGCCGACAATACACCAGAGCAGAGTGAGTGTCTGTGCACCGCTGGTCTGTGGAACAAAGTCACCGAGCCCGATGGTGAGAATTGTGGTTATCGAAAAATACAGGGCTTCGCCGTACGACACGTGCAGCAGCGCCGTGAACATGCCAGCCCCCCACATCATCCAGGTCACAAAGAACATGGTCTGCAAGATGAGCGTGTTCTGCACGCCGTCAATGTTGAACACCGGCGGGTACTTCTTCAGCAGCACGCCGAGTATGTTGAGACTGAGCAGCACAAAGTTGGCAAAATGCAGCAGCACTGTGAACACCGCAAACCAGAACCCGTAAGAATAGGAATACCTCACATAATGCTCGTGGCGAAGAAATTCCACATGGTAGATGGCTACCAGGAGCATGAGCATGATGCTGGCCACAAACCAGCCTGCGATGGAGACTATCTGGGCGTAGTGGTAGTTCATTTTTCTGCGGTAGTTGAGCAGCAGGCAAATATTCGCCGCCACCCCGCACACCATGGAGATCGTGTTCACCGTGTAGCACCAGCTTTCGTCCGCGCCTGCAGGCTTGCCCGTGGCCTTGTCCTCCTTCCAATTGCAAATCACGGCTGCCACTGAAAGCAGGTTCGACAGCGGGCCAAGACAGCCGCAAATCAGCGGGAAGTACGACGAAAGCACAAACCAAACCACAAACGTCGGTTGTCCAGGCCGCACTTCCAGGTTTGCCACGTTCCAGTCCGCGTTGTTAAGAAGGCTGTCGTAGTACTCTTGTATCCGGGAAGTCATGCGTGCGATAGGAGCAGGCTCCTCCATGGTGCTTTCTGTCAGCGAGCGGAAAGCCGAGTCAACAAACCCGTCCTCTTGGAGCGATTCTTGTGCACCCTGAACTCCGCTCATTGGTCCGGGACACTATAAATTAGCATGTTTTAAAAAATTAATTAATTTTTCTCTAAGTGGTAGCGTTGCGGATATTCACCAGGTGCTGGGAATTTTCAAGAAACTCCAATTCTTGCTCAATGAAGTCACAGTAGTCCAGAGACGTCACGCCGGCAACACGCAGATAGTTGAGATCGATGGCCTTGTCGCAGAAGTGTTTTTTGATGAACTGCCATTGACGTAACTCGTAGTCAAAGTCGAGGCCAGACTGGTCGCTGTACATGCGAACCCGTTTGCGCGCGCCGCCGTTCGTCACAAACAACAAGTCGTCCTTGCGCAGACTCACGGGGTCCAGTTTCGGGAAGTTCGAGTGCACAAACATCGGCCGGCTATTCGTCTTGTTGAACCAGCCAGTGAACGTTCGCGCAGGGTCGTACACCACGTCTCCGGCCCACCAGTCGCGCAGGCGACCGATAAACGACGCCTGACGTCGCTCGTGCTCCTTTTCGCGAGCTGAAAACCAGTCTTTGTACGCTGCTACCAATTTGTAGTCCACCACCGGATCGTACTGAATCATGCCGACTCCCGTGTAGTGCTCCTCGGGCTGGAGTTGCCAGTAGCCAATGACATCCACAGCCTTGCGCACATGGTAGAAGGGCAGTCCAAAATGCTGCGCTGCGGCCACAAATGTCTCCTTGTCGCCCTCGCCAGCCCCTCCCTGCGAGAACAACGGATAGTACTGCTGCGGTCCGTAGTAGTTGTAGTATAGCGCCAACAGCAGCGCGCGGAGATGCGTGCGCTTGTCCACGGCGATCTGGCCCGACTCGCTCGAGGGGTCCGGGAGTGCGCCAGCGCGGTCGTGCAACGGCATGCTCGAGAACGCGTGACCAGTATCACGTGCATAGTATTTGTTTGGCGTCACGTCGTCGATGTTGTTGCGCACCTGTTCGTTGCCGAGCTCGCGGTCGACAACTTTGTAGTACGTTGGATGAGTGACGCGGCGCCAGAAGTCGGGCCACGTGACCATTCCGTGCGAAGTAAACGGCTCGGACACGAAAATCGCGTCTGGGTTGGCTACCGGAACGTTATCTGAGTCCAGAAACAGCACCTGTTCAAAAGAGGACACCAGCAGAGCCAGGATTTTGTACTGGTAGCCTCTGATCGTGTATTTGTGTTTGCGAAACTCGGGCACGCGCTCTGTGAGCAGCACACACTTGGCGTTGAGGTCGGGCAGCACTTTTTCGCAGAGCATTTCTTCGTACTCGGCTTCCGTGGGGAAGATTAGTTCGACGGGCAATTTCGAGCCCGTGGCGCGCAAGTTCTCGATCCCGAGCAGCGATAGCCACGAAAACTTGCCGCCGCCAACAAACACAATGCCTCTCCCCTCGTAGAGGCCCTCCGGATATGACGCGGGCAGGTCTCTGACCACATTTCTGTGCGACACGGCCAGATCGGCCACCATTTCGGGCGGTACCTTGAGGCAGTTCAGCAGGTACTCCTCGCTGAGCAGCGGAACGCCAACGGTGTCGTGCATGGCGACGTTCACCGCCTTGTACGCGCCGTACTCGCGTTTTACCAGCACTTCCAGTGGCATGCCCGAGCCGACAGCCACGCCCGGTGTGAGCTCGAACCCGGTCCTGGGCTTGTTGGCGAGAATTGTGGCCCAGATGTCCTTGAAATATTTCTGGAACTGCGTGTCTGTTTTGGCAACCCCCACGTAGCGCGCCGGCTGCAGCCCTTGAGAGTTGCGCAGCTCACTCAGGCTATGTTCGTACTCCAAGAGTTCGTCCAGGCCCGCCTCGCCGGCCCGCAGCCCAGAAAAAGGCCGGCTCAGGCTGGAAGACCGCAGATGTTGCTCGTAATAACTGAGTCCTCGGCGACTCCGGCGGGGCAGCAGCAGCCAGGACACCAACGTCAGAACCACGGCCACCAGGGCCCTGAAAACCCCGCGCCGTCGCAGAAGCCGAACATAGGACCCCATTATCACTTGTTTATTCCGAATTTGTCAACTTTGTTTCCGCACCCGTGCACCCGCCTGCCGCCCAAAAAACGTTCGCGACATTTGAGACCTCACTTATTCTTTGCTTATGGAAGTCCCTACACGTAGACGTCGGCAATCTTCCGTGGGCAAGATCAATCTCGGAGACAACTCGGTGCCGTCGCTGCGCACCATGCACTCTGACAAGGACGTCAAGACAACGGCCCAGCTGCATAAACAACAGCTGAACAAAGCCACAGACTCCAGCGACGATCTTGCCGTTCTAGACAAAATCTGGGTCTCTGTCAAGATCCTGAGCTACAGACACCCGTGGCTGCCGCCGCTGGTGGTTTTGGTTGCCACGCAGCTGGCCTACTGGTTCTCCAACAACTACACTTCGTCCAACCCTCTGCACATGTTTATGACCATGTCGTACCGTGTTCCGGGCACAAACCCGCCGCTGTATGAGAAGGGATGGAAAGACTTTGCGTTTGTTGGGTACATGATGGTCTTTTTCACGTTTTTCAGAGAGTTTCTGATGCAGATCGTGCTGCGGCCGCTGGCGCTGCACTTTGGCATCCGCAGGGAGTCCAAGATCAGACGGTTCACGGAGCAGACATACTCGATGTGCTACTACGGCGTGAGCGGCCCGCTGGGGCTGTACGTGATGAAACAAACGCCGATGTGGTACTTCAACACCAGGGCGTTCTACGAAAACTACCCGCACCTGGCGAATTTCTACCTGTTCAAGTTCTACTATCTGGCACAGGCGGCGTTCTGGGCGCAGCAGAGCGTGGTGCTGATCTTGCAGCTGGAAAAGCCCCGCAAGGACTTCAAGGAGCTTGTGTTCCACCATGTCGTGACAATGCTGCTGATTGGCCTGTCGTACAGGTTCAACTTCACCTGGATGGGAATTGCCGTGTACATCACGATGGACATTTCGGACTTCTTCCTGGCCACGTCCAAGACACTCAACTACCTGGACTCGGTGATCGTGGGCCCGTTTTTCTTCCTGTTTGTGGGTGTCTGGATCTACCTCAGACACTGGCTCAACTTCCGGATTCTGTGGTCGGTGCTCACCGAGTTCCGCACCGTGGGGCCGTTCACTCTCAACTTCGCCACGCAGCAGTACAAGTGCTGGATCTCGCAGCCGATCGTGTTTGTGCTGATCTTCGCGCTCCAGCTCGTCAACCTGTACTGGCTGATGCTCATTCTGAGAATCATGTACCGGTACGTGTTTCTGAACGTGGCCGAGGACGAGCGGTCCGAGTCCGAGTCCGAGTCCGACGACAAAAAGAACAACTAGCTACACCATATTCACAAAGGCCTTCCTATATACACGGCACTCAGGCCTCAAAGCTAATCTGCGACATGGGCTGCTCAGCGCTGGCACCGTGCTTTTCCTTGTACCTGCGCACGCGCTCGAGTCTTGTGCGGTAGCCGCGCTCCGCAGCCTTTGCCAACACCCCACATATCAAGTTTGTAGCCCTAATAGAGTCGTCGTTGGCTGGAATTGCGTACGTGACCAGCGCCGGGTCGCAGTCGGTGTCCACGATGCCGACGCTCGGAATCCGCGACTGCGCCGCCTCGCCCAGCGCGGTCCGGCTGTCCCGCGCGCTCAGCGTCACCACCAGGTCCGGCTTCAGCACGCACCGCGCCTCGAAGTCCGTCAGGCTTCTGCCCGACGGAAGGTCCGCCATGTCCACCTCCACGCGCGGTTTAGCGTTCTGCAGACTGTTGGTGATCGTGCCCGGCACCCACTTGCTTGCAACGTACACCCCGTTGCACCGCTGCGCCGCCGCCCGCACAGACCGCAGCTGGCCCTCTCTCAGCCCGAGAAATAGCACCGTGCCGCCGTTTTCAACCACACCTTCCACCACCTTGGCTGCCCGTCTCAGGTGCGTCACCGTCTGCTCCAGATCGATGATGTGCAGGTCGTTGTAGACACCGTAGATGTATGGCTGTGTCGAGTGCTTCCAGAGTTTCGTGAAGTGGCCCAGGTGGGCGCCGGCGGCCAGCAGTTTCTGGACGGTGACCTGGTTGGCCGACGGCGGGTTGGTGATCAGCTCGTGCGGCCGGTAGACGCCCTTGACCTCTGCCCCCAGCTCGCCCAGCACCTTGTCGTGGTACTTCTGGCGCACCACGAGCTCTGGCTCCGAGTACGGGTCGCGCTGGGGCGTGGGCACGAGGTTCGGGTATTCGGCGATCATCGACCGCGGCGACGCAAACTCGTCGTGCTGCGAGCGTCCCAGAAACGCCTTAAATAGCTCTCTGAACTTGCGCACCGCCAGCTCGTCTCTGTTGAGCGTCGGCAGCGGCGTCGAGTTGAGCAGCTCCTCGACCTCTGCTCTCGACATGTGCTTGAGGTCCTTGATGACGTTGGGGCCAAGATTGTCGGCGGCAACCTCGCCAGCTTCCACAGGGGCCGTGCTCTTGACGGCCGAGTTGCGTCTTGCCACGGTGGTGGACAGAAGACGCCGGAAGTGCACACTCATGTTGGTGAAAATTTTGAAGAAAAAGCATCCATACACGGGAAAAATAAATATTGAAAAATACAAACATGCTAGTGCGCTACACGAGAGTGGCACGGGCGCTGGCGCGCGGACTTGCTACCAAGCCGGAGATCACTGCCGAGTCGGACTTTGCGTTCCGCAAGTCGCACATCGCAGGCCTCCCCACAGCCGAGCAGGACTCCCGGTTTTACCCCGTCTACGGGGACCTGGTTGCTGGAGATGGGGCCGTGGAGCGTGTGGCCAGCTTTGTGAGCCGGTTCCGCCCCGTGTTCGACGCGCGGCCGGAGCTGCGTGTCATTGGGGACGCCAAGTTCATTTTGAACGGCAAGATCGCCAGTATTCGCCGCGCTGGGAAGGGCAGCATGTTTCTCGATCTGGTGCAGGACGGGCACAAAGTGCAGGTGGTGGCGAACCACAAGATGATGGGGCTCACAAACGGCGAGTTTGCGGACTGGCACGGCCAGTTCAAGCCAGGCGACTACGTCTCGTGCACGGGCCATCCAGGAACCACCAACACGGGCGAGCTGTCGCTGAAAGCGAGCGAGCGGCTGCGGCTCGCCGCGCCGGCGCTGCATCCGGTCCCGCCCGCTTTCAGGGACCCGGGCAAGGTGTATAGCAACCGTGTGGTCGATTACCTCGCGAACGGGCGGTCGCGCGAGGTGATGATGGCGCGCGCACGGCTGGTATCGACGCTGCGGCGATTTTTGGAAGAGCACGGGTTCATGGAGTTTGCGACGCCGATCCTGGGCTCGGGCAACTCCGGCGCCAACGCTACGCCATTTACGACAACCAGCGTCCACGTCAAAAACAATAGAGACGAGCCGGTGCAGCTCAGCATGCGCGTGGCTCCCGAGCTCTGGCTGAAAAAACTGGTCATTTCTGGCTTCGACAAAGTGTACGAGATTGGTCCGGTGTTCCGTAATGAGGGCGTGGATGCGACACATAACCCAGAGTTCACCTCGTGCGAGTTTTACGCAACTTTCACGAGTCTGACACAGACAATGGAGTTTACCGAGAAGCTGTTCCAGAGACTCATAGACGAGCTGAGCACGCTCGCAATTTGCCGAGATAGGTGCAGCTGGCTGCAGCAGAGCCTGTCACGTAACGGCGGCGAGTTTAAAAAAATTGATTGCCTGCAGCAGCTGCCTCTCGAAACCGGCAGACCGTTACCAGACTTGTCCAGCGAGGCACTGGTTCAGTATTTCCAGGAGCTTGGTTTGCCATTGCCAAAGGTGAGGTCGCCTCAGAAGCTGCTGGACGAACTCATCTCGGTGTATTTGGAGCCGCTGTGCCGAAAAGAACCAACGTTCCTTTACAACCTGCCAGAGGTGCTGTCTCCGCTGGCGAAATCTGCAACCAGAAATAATTTTAGTGTTTCAAACAGATTCGAGCTGTACATCAATGGCACAGAAATCATCAATGCATACGAGGAGGAAAATAACCCGTTTAAACAGGCAGCCAAGTTTGCACAGCAGCTCAGCGCACGCTCCCAGCACAACGACACAGACGCCATTCTGCCAGACTCGGCATACGTGGAGGCCATGGAATGGGGGCTGCCGCCGACGACGGGGTGGGGAATGGGGATCGAGCGCGCAGTGATGTTTTTCACTGCGTGCGAGCGCATCGACCAGGTGCTGCCTTTTGGCAAGCTCCCAGATGTCTTGAAGCAGTAATTGGCGGTGCGCGGTAAACGCCTGCTCGCGGCGTCTCCCGTAGGCTGACATAAGCACAGAAGATAGCAGTGTTCCGCCTCGCACCGGCGCACGGCAACAGGCACCTCGGGGAATCCCGAAAAGGCAGGTAAACGAAAAACACAATAGCGGGCCCCAGTGCCAGCATAGATTAGCTGCAGCACACGCCAATCACGGCCCTCAGCGGACAATAGGCCCGGCCACATCAAAAAAATGGAATCCTGTCTACTTGAAATTTTTTCACCCACTTTTGCGATAATGCGCACGCGTGCAGGCTGTTATCAGCATGGAGTGTGCACCCTTGGAATATGTATATATTAACTAGAATTGGCTCTCTTTCTGATCCAAGCATGTCTGTGTCTCGAGTTGCCCGTCGCATTGTGCACAAGTTCTCCACTAAGGAAGGACTACTTGGAGATTACGATTATGCCTATCTGTTCACCCCACGTTTGCCATTTATGAAGGGCGCAGAAAAAGTCCAGCCTTTCTTTGGTCTTGACGACGAGATCCCCGTCGTGCTGGGCTTTCTGCTCGGCCTCCAGCACGCCCTGTCGATGCTGGCCGGTGTCGCCTCACCGCCAATCATCATTGGCGCTCTCGCCAACCTGAATGCAGACCAACAGCAATATCTGGTCTCGTGCTCGCTCATCATCTCCGGTGTGCTGTCTGCGATTCAGATCACCCGTTTCAAGATCCCGTACACGCCCTACTACATTGGTACCGGTCTGGTTTCCGTTGTGGGCACGTCGTTCGCCACCATTAGCATTGTCAGCAAGGCTTTTCCAATCATGTATAACGCGGGAGTCTGTCCGGTGGACAGCGACGGCACGCAGTTGCCATGTCCGGACGGATACGGTGCCATTCTCGGCACGGCAGCCGTGTGTGGTTTGCTTGAAGTGCTGCTCTCGTTCCTGCCTCCATCATTGCTGCAGCGTATATTCCCCGCCATCGTGACTGGCCCTGTTGTGCTGCTCATTGGTGTGTCGCTGATCCAGTCCGGATTTGAGGACTTTGTGGGTGGCTCTGGCTGCATGGACGCCACCAACAGCTGTGCCAAGGGCTACAACTGGGGTTCTGCGCAGTTCATCGGGCTCGGGTTCCTGGTGTATCTCACCATCATCCTGTGCGAGAAATGGGGGTCCCCCATCATGAAGTCCTGCGCCGTGATTGTTGGTCTGTTGGTTGGCTGCATAGTCGCCGCCGCATGCGGCTACTTCTCGCACGACTCTATCGATGCCGCCCCGGCTGCCACCTTCATGTGGGTGCACACGTTTAAGCTGTCCGTGTATGGCCCCGCCGTGCTGCCCTTCCTAGCCTGCTATATCGTGCTCATGATGGAGGCCATCGGCGACATCACCGCCACGTGCGACGTGTCCCGCACCGACATCGAGGGCCCCTACTACGAATCGCGCATCCAGGGCGGTGTCCTCGCAGACGGAATCAACGGCATCATCGCCGCGCTGATGACCATGACGCCGATGTCCACCTTTGCGCAGAACAACGGTGTCATCTCCATCACCAAGTGCGCCTCCAGAACCGTTGGTTACTGGTGCTGTTTTTTCCTGGTTGTGATGGGGGTTTTCTCGAAATTCGCCGCCGCGCTCGTCGCCATTCCTAAAGCCGTGCTTGGCGGCATGACCACCTTCCTGTTCACGTCCGTGGCCGTTTCCGGTCTTAAAATCATCGCCACCACCCCCTTCACCAGAAGAGACCGCTTTGTGCTCACGTGCTCGCTCATGTTCGGCTTCGGCGCCACGCTGCTCGCCGACTGGTTCGACAACGTCTTCACGTATGACGGCGACAACCACGCGCTCTCCGGCTTTTTCGACGCCATTGTTCTCGTCATGGAGACCGGCTTCGCCGTCACCGGCTTCATTGGCGTCATTCTCAACCTCTTCCTGCCGCAGGAGCCAGACAACATCGATGCCGCGTCCGAGCTCATCGAGGAGCACGTGATCGAAAACGACGACGGCCGCGTCGAGGAAGGCTCGTCCCAGGAGAAAAAGGCAGCTAAATAGATATAATACTCTCGTTACTTCGTATGCACTGGCCTTCTGAGGCTCTTTTTTACGTTGCTCCGATGCCGTCTGCTCTTCAGATGGATCGCGTACTGCTCCCCGACAAACAGCGTCGGTCGTCCCGTTTCGTCCACACACGTCTCGCAGTAGTGGTGCTGCCAGTTTGTCTCGTCCTTCCCAGCCTCCCCAGGCACCACCAGCACTCCCGACAGCGTCTCTGGCACCGTCAGTGCCTGCACAGGCGGGGAGCCGGTCAAAAATCGGCGGCAAACGTCCACTCCGCGCCGTGCCACGTCCTGCTCCCAGTTTCCAAGTTCTGTAGCGTCCAGCACCACCACCTGGCCGCCGTTCGGCCAGCCAAACTGCTCCTCGCGCCCCAGCTCGCGCGTCAGCGTCCTGGAAATCCATTTCACCTGCCGGCGCGCATACCGCCGCGTGTTGCGCTTCATGTCCTCTATGCAACCAGCCAGCCGTCCAGGGCCTTCTTCCAGGTACGGCAGGAATTCCTTGTACCCAATGACCTGCCAGACACCGCGATCAAGCGCCATCTTGCGCTCCATCTGCGCACGGAACGCGTGCATCGCGCGGATCTCGTCCAGCGCGCCCTGCTGCAACATTTTGTCCACGCGGGAATCGAGCCGCTCGTCCAGCACGTCCTGCCGCGCATACAGCCAGAAAAACAGCATCTGGTAGCGGAGCGCCGATGTTGTCTGCTGCTGCTGCGACCGGTACAGATCAGACGTGCGCTGCTTGGTGGAGAAGTAGATCTCGAGCGCGCGGCGCACGCGACGATGGTCGTTCGGATGGAACTTCTGCGCCACGACGGGGTCTTTCTGCTGCAGAGTGCGAAATACGTCGTCGGGTGGGCCGTCCAGAATCGCGCGCTCAGCCTCGGTCAGCGGCTCGGCCGTGGCGGTATCCAGGGTCTTGTTTAGAAAAAGCAGGCTCTGAAGATAATAGTGCGTGCCACCGACCAAGATGGCGGTTTTCCCGCGCTTGTGAATATCTGCTATTGCTGCCATGGCCTCCTGTTTGAACCTGTGAATGTAGTACTCCGTATCCCAGGGCACGTGGTCCATCACATGGTGCGGTACACCTTTTCGCTCGGCCACGGGGTGTTTGTTGGTGATCTGGTCGAGGCCGCGGTACATTTGCATGGAGTCGGCATTCACAATCTCGCCGTCAACTGCGCGCGCAAGCTCAACGGCAAACTGCGACTTGCCCACGCCGGTCGTGCCAATGACTGATATGACCTTGCAGCTCATCCGGAGCATATATTTTATTTTTTTTCGTTTTTTATGTAATCGCCACGACAAATTTTTTTTTAATTTCGACATGTTGAAAAGTACGGCACAGAGCACCGGATTGTTCCGTTTCTTCACCACCTCGCGTGCTTTGGCAGCTCCTAAAGTCAAGAGGACGCCCGAACAGCTGCGTGCGCTGCAGAAACGGGCGGAGAAAAGAGAGGCTGCCGTGGCGAGAAACGCCAGACGCCCCGCCGTCGAAAACCCTCTGTACATGCCTGTTCCCACGGCGTTGCGGTATCTGCGAGCAGCAGAAGTTGGCCGTCCCACAAACGAGGCCGTGATAACCCTCCAGGCGCGGGTCGTCTCGAAAAAGGGCGTGGCGCCCCTGCAAGGCAGCATCAAGTTCGCACGGCCGATCACAGATACGCAAATCCTTGTCTTCACGTCCGACGAGGCAATGCAGCAGAAGGCTCTTGCGGCAGGCGCGAGACTGGCTGGCGGCAAAGAGCTTGTCGACAAGATCGCGGCCGGCGAAATCGACCTTTCTGTCTTCGACAGAGCCGTCGCAACCCCGGATATGGTTTCTGCGCTGCGGCCCGTGGCCAGAAATCTGGGGCCCAAGGGACTCATGCCGGCGCCCAAGCGGGGCACTGTGGTGGACGATGTGGCGAAATACATCGAGGACAATATCTCACTGCAGCCATTCAGACAGAGAAACGACCACATTGCGCTCACAATTGGCAGATGCGACTTTTCCGACGAGGACCTCCTAAAAAACGTGATTGCGGTGTCGGAGGCCGTCAAGGCGGCAGTTGCGGCATCGCAGAGCAAGTCGCCCACCATTCTGGGCCAGACAGTGCTTTCCACCACCCACGGTCCAGGCATCGTGATAGACTTTTAGCATGTATATATCTGACTGCGTCGATCGGCGCGACGCACTAAATATTAAAAAATGTCTATTTATTTTGTCATGTCTTTTGTTTCTGGCGACAACGTCGCAATAAGACGGCAGATCTTCAATTCGATCCTGCTGCTCTGTGCTTTTGTCGGCCTGCCTCTGTGGTATGTCACCACGTCTGTGCACCGCGCGGAGCTTCCTGCTGCCCAGATATACAGCCTGTCGTCCCAGCTGTCGTCGTTCGTCAGTTACGAGATCCCCGTGTACGTGGAGGTTGCCGCAACTGCCTCAGGCGTGGTTGCCGAAGCACAGCAGCATTTGGACGCATTGGTGAAGTCCTACGACCTTCCAATCTCGTGGAACATTGTCCTCAGACAGGGCCCTGGAGGACCCAGCGACTACAAGGTGGAGCTTGTGATGGATGAGGAGGCGGATAAAGTGTACGTCTCCCCGTTCGAGGACCGCAAAATCAAGCTATACACGTCACCTACGGTGATCAGCAACAACAAAATTGCAGACCTAGTTGCGCGCACCTTGGTGCAGGACGTGTTTGCAGACGAGATCGAGATGTTCGCGCGCTACGACCAGCCGGCATCGGCAATAAAAATGCCCTACTCGCCCAAATACCACGTCACTCTGTCGCTGTTACAGGGTGGCAACGACCCCATCGCCTGGAACATCGAGCAGGCCGCTCCTCTGTTCGAGAACTACCTGCACAGTCTGTCACCGTACGCGAACTTCACGCTTGATTCGCAGGTCCAGCATTACGAAAAACTCTCCGACAATACAGCATTGCGGTACGACGACGACCACAAGGCGTTTCTGCTCAAAGAGGCCGACACGTCCACATTTATCGACTACTCAGAGTGGGGCCTCGACCAGAACACAAAGTCGGTGCCGGTGATCAACTTTGTGGCATACGTTCCTGCGGCGGCCGTGCGGCCTATTCTGATTGAAAATTCGGTGTCAAATTCCTTCATCGTGCCTCAATGGGGAGGCGCAGCAATCCTGAACACCGATAAGCAGGTGCTCGAGTACGACGACCTGCTGCCCGTGATGGAGATCTTTGCTTCGCAGCTGTTCCAGCTGGTGGGGGCGCCTTCCAAGCCGAAGTCGCCAACAATCAGAACCGACATCCTCACCAGAGTCCAATCGTTGCACAACATGCACAAGTCGATCGACAACCTCATCTCTCTGTGCAAGCTGTGTCAGCAATTACCTAATATAAGTGTTCCTGACAGCACGCGTGAACAAGTGGAACAGGCCATACAGACAATAATAGAAGCTGCAGCCGCAGCCAAAAACGGCAATTGGGGCTTTGCCAACTCTCTGGCAGCCAAGGCTTATGTGCTATCGGACAAGGCCTTCTTCCAAAAGGATATGGTACAGCAGATGTATTTCCCGGAGGAGCACAAGATGGCCGTGTACACTCCGTTGCTTGGACCCTTTGCCACGATAATGTTGCTGGGTCTTATTCGGCTGGTCAACGAGGAACGTGGGAATGCGAAACCCAAAGAGGCGTAAAATAGTCGTTGCGCTGATTGTGTCCAGGTTTTGTTTCAAGCCGCAGGTCCGCGTAAAAGAAAAAAAAAAAAACCTGTCCCAGGCGGCCTAAGCGAAACAATTATATAAATTTTCCAGTCTGCTAGTGTATTTGATATCCAAATGTTATTATCGACGGTCCGCCAGCGGGCGCGTCTCAACTCCACGTATCTTGTACGTGCAGCTGTTATTCTTCTTGTTTTCGTTGGGCTGGCAAATGTCTTCTGGATCAAGAGTTCTTCCGCTCCGAAACCACAAGAAGTTCATCAGGCGATCGACACAGAGAACACAAAACACGAAAACGCCACGATTCTGAGTCTGTGTCGGAACGAGGATCTGAACGGGATCATCACGTCAATCCAAAATCTGGAGGACCGTTTCAACCGCAATTTCAAGTATGACTGGGTGTTCCTCAACAATGTCCCCTTTTCGGAGGAATTCAAGACAAAGGTTTCCAGCATGGTGTCTGGCGAGGCGAAATTTGGCCTCATTCCTGAGGAGCACTGGTCGTACCCTTCGTTTATAGATCAGGAAAAAGCCAAGCAGGAGCGCGAGCGGCTGGCCAGCATGGGAATCATTTACGCCGATTCTGAGAGTTATAGACATATGTGCCGGTTCAACTCGGGCTTTTTTTACAAGCACCCGCTCTTGCAGCAGTACAAATACTACTGGCGCGTGGAGCCGGACGTGGATTTCTACTGTGACGTCGACTACGACCCGTTCAGGCTGATGCGCGAACAGCAGAAAATATACGGCTTCACCATCTCGATCTACGAGTTCAGAGCCACGATAGCTTCGCTGTGGGACACGGTGAGGGCGTTTCTGAGTATGAATCCGGAGGCACAGCACTCCAACTCTCTCGTGGACTTCATCTCGGACGACAGCGGCGTCTCGTACAACTTGTGCCACTTCTGGTCGAATTTCGAGATCGCAGACATGGATTTCTGGCGATCCCAGTTGTACGAGGACTTTTTCAACTATCTGGACGCTTCGGGAGGCTTTTTCTACGAGCGCTGGGGAGACGCGCCTGTGCACTCGATCGCCGTGTCGCTGTTTGTCGACCGCGACAAGATCCACTTCTTCGACGACATAGGGTACAACCACGGAGTGTACTCGATGTGTCCGCTGGACGACAAAGTGTGGATCAACAACCGATGCAGCTGCAACAAGGACTCGGACTTCACGTTCCGCGGCTATTCGTGCGGCCAGCGGTACTACAAGGTCACGAATCGCGCGCTGCCTCCGAACTGGAAAGCTTATGCGGATCTATAGCTTTTTTTAGCAATCGCCAAGAACCTAGCACGAAGCCGCACACTGATTCTCCATCGTAGCAGAAGGTGCTTTTTTTTCCACCCTCCTCGACACGCCGCACGTGCACCAGGAACACAACCTTCTAAGCCCGCGTTCCTGGCGTGCTGGCCGGTCCAAGGCGATCTGTCGCCCCAAGCCAAGCCTCGCCGGATTGTTTTCGTTCGCTAAGAAATTTCGCCCGTACACGATATTTACTGCGTTCACAAGCCACTATAGTTGATATATTATATCTCGAGAACCAGGCACTTGTTTTTATGAGACTTCGAATGCTGCGTTCCCCACGATTGCGGTTTTTCACCCTGGGCTCTGTGCTGGCAGTCCTGCTGATCACGCTCGGCACAGTGGACCGGACGCAGCGGTTCCAGACGTCTATTAAGGACCTCACCAAACACATGGAGGCTTACAACGGCACGCCTGTGCCGTTGGATCAGACGGTGCCGGTGCCGGAGCCGGAAACAACCAACGAGCCTGCCAAGGAGCAGCAGAACGACAAAGACGACAGCGGCGAGTCCCCGCTGGTCACCGACCTCGAAGTCACTGGCGAACTGCACAGCAGTGAGGTGCAAGCGTCTGAGCCCGTCCAGCAGATCCCAAGAAACCCACTGGAAGGCACCAAGCTCGACAACCCCGAGAAACGCAACCCCGACAAGGCGCCGCTGCCGCCCGGATACCGAGGATCGATGACCAACGAGTACAAGCCGTACGAGCAGATCCGAGTGGTGAAGGAGAAGTTCGGCAACCCTGCCAAGCAGAACGCCACGATGCTGACGCTCGTACGCAACGAAGAGCTGTACGAGATGCTGCAGTCGATTCAGCAGCTGGAGAGCCGGTTCAACAGGAATTTTCAGTACGACTGGGTTTTTCTCAACGACAAGCCGTTCACACACGAGTTCATCGAGCAGACCTCGGCAATGGTGTCGGGGACGGCGCGGTACGGAATCATCCCGTACGAGCACTGGTCGTATCCGGACCACATTGACGTGCAGAAGGCCAAGGAGATCAGAGAGTCCAGAGAGTATGCGAACGTGGCGTACGGTTCGAGCGAGAGCTACCGCCACATGTGCCGTTTCAACTCGCTCTTCTTCTACAAACACCCGATTATGGACGATTACCAGTACTACTGGCGCGTGGAGCCGTCGATCGAGTACGGATGCGATATCCTGACCGATCCGTTCAAGTACATGGTGGAAAATAAAGTCAACTACGGGTTCACGCTGACGCTCACCGAGTTTCCCAAGACGATTCCGACGCTGTGGAAGACGAGTTTGGACTACTTCCTGCGGCCCGAGGTGGCGGAGCAAATACCGTCAGACGAGGAAAACCTGCTCTCCTTCATCTCGGGCGACAACGGCCGCACGTACAACCTGTGCCACTTCTGGTCGAATTTCGAGATCGCCAACCTGGACTTTTTCCGCAGCCCCATGTACGAGGGCTATGTGCAGCACCTGGACCGTGCGGGCGGCTTTTTCTACGAGCGGTGGGGAGACGCTCCCGTGCACACGATAGCGGTGGCCAAGATGATGCGGGCGAGCGAGACCCATCTGTTCACCGAGATTTCATACAAACACACCGTGGCGGGCTCGTGTCCGCTGGACGACGCGTTCAGACGCCGGGCGCGGTGCACGTGCGACCCGGGGCTGGACTGGTCGATCACGTCCGGTTCGAGCTGCAACCTGCACTATATGGACGTTGCGCACCAGCCACACATGGCAGACTACGAAAAATACAGAAACCTTGTGGCTGAGCGGGAAGAGCAGCAGCAGCAGCGCAAGAAGGAGGAGATGGAGCGTAGAAAAGAGGCGGCCAAGCAGCGGGCAGAGGAGAGACGCCAGCGGGCAGAGGAGAGAAGACAGCGCAAGCAGAAGGAGAAGGAGGAGCGGCTGCGCGCTGCCAAAGCTCCGGCTGCCAGCTAACATGGCCTTTGACTCGACACGTTGTATATACTTGCATGCCCGCTTGCCTAAATAGACTGAAATATACTATGCCCAATGCACCTCAGTAAAGACGATCTATGTCGCGTGCTTTTTCGCATAATTTTTCGCGTTGCAGCGGCCGCTTACCCTCTTTTAGGTGTCAAAAAAATTCTTAAACTGCTATCTGTTAACAAAATGGCACGCGCAAACGCTAGACTGATTAGGTTTGGAATCTTCGCCTTGGTGCTGGTGTTCTGCGGCTACATCCTGACCAAGGGATCGTCGTCGTCGTACACCATTTCCCCAGGCCTTGCGCCAGCGGCCGGCTCGACCGGGTCGACCGCTAACGACGCCTTGTCGAGTATCGCCCAGCCGGCCCAGCCGGCCCAGCCAACGGCCGAAAAGGATGTTGACAGTGCCGTTAGCAAGCCCAAGGAGACTTCTGACGTTGCTGCTCCTGCTCTCGGTGGCAAAGAAAGAGCAACCTTTGTTTCTCTGGCCAGAAATCAGGATCTTTGGGAGCTGGTGGGCTCGATCAGAGAAATTGAAGACAGATTCAACTCGAAATTCCATTACGACTGGGTTTTCCTGAACGACGGCGAGTTCAGCGAGGAGTTCAAGAAAGTCACCTCCTCCTTCTGCTCTGGAAAGACCAAGTACGGACAGATCTCCAAGGAACAATGGAGCTTCCCTCCTTGGATTGACACCGACAAGGCCGCACAGGTGCGTGAGGAAATGCGTGAGAAGAAAATCATCTATGGTGACTCCATCTCATACAGACACATGTGTCGGTACGAGTCTGGATTTTTCTTCAGACACCCTCTGCTGGAGGAGTACGACTACTACTGGAGAGTTGAGCCGGGTATCAAGATCTACTGCGATGTCGACTACGACGTTTTCAAGTTCATGAGAGAAAACAAGAAATCGTACGGCTGGACCATCTCGCTGCCAGAATACAAGGAGACCATTCCTACGCTGTGGAAGACCACCAAGGAGTTCATCAAGGAAAACCCTCAATACATTGCCCACGATAACCTGATGGAGTGGATCTCAGAGGACGGCGGAAGTAGCTACAACGGCTGCCACTTCTGGTCCAACTTCGAGGTCGGTTCTCTCGACTTCTGGAGAAGTGAAGCATATCTCAAATATTTCGAGTATCTCGACAAGGCTGGCGGCTTCTTCTACGAGAGATGGGGAGACGCACCGGTGCACTCGATTGCCGTCGCTCTGTTCATGCCAAAGGACCAGGTGCACTTCTTCAACGATATCGGCTACTACCACGTTCCGTTCCACAATTGTCCTATCGATGAGACGATCCGGAAAGAGAAGAAATGCATGTGTGCTCCTACTGACGATTTCACATTCAGGCCGTACAGCTGCACGTCCAAGTTCTACAATCTCATGGGACTCAAGAAGCCGGACGGCTGGGAGAAGTATGCTTCTTAGATGGTGCACGGGTGGCCCTCTTTTTTTCTTAAGGCTTACGTAAACTGCGAAACGATGGTTTTCTACATTTTATATTTTAGCAGTATTGACTAGTGCGTTACCCTTGTCAAATGTCGGAGACTAGTGATGCTACGCCGCGCGAGCCTGCCGAATTGGCGAAGACGTTGCTGGTGCTCGAGGAGGGGGCCAGGGACTGTCTACAGTCCAAAGATTACATCTCGTTTTTGACAATCCTGGACGTTTACATAGGTGAACCCAATCTGTACAGCGAACAGGAACGCGAGCAGATACTTCAAAAGCTGCTGGACATTTTCACCCGTCACCATGAAATTCTGTATGAAATTGGCTGGGATCTGCCTGTGCTTCTTCTCAAATTCTGCCACGTGGATCACATGCCACGTCCGTTGGTCGAAGTCAAGTCGCTCGTGTACATTATGAAGATTTTCGACACATTGGCACATTATGGCAATCCGAAGGAGCTACTATTGACCGGGTGCGAAATCATACGCGACCTCAGACTCGACCTAGATGCGGCCGAGACCGAACCAAGCGAGACTGCCAACCCGTCGCTCATTGTGAGACCCCATGAAGGAATCCGTACGATCAAGTTCCACCTGATGCTGGAGCTGGTGAATACCAGTTTACGCCGCAATCAGACCATATATCCATCAAAGTTCCTGGGAATGGTTGTTTCTGCCTTGGTGAACTTTATGAAGAATCCAGACCAGCCTATGACCGATCTCTCCGTCGCACGTCGCGTCTACACGTTCACTAGAGATTACATCCCGCCGGACATCCCAAACACAAATACGGACTCGATACAGGACCTGACAAAGCTGGTTGATCAGGAAAATTACCTCCAGCGGAAACTGCTGCTGCTGCTTTTGTCTGTGGCGGCCGAAACAGCCTCTGCTACGTTGGCTTTGGAACTGCTTTCGGCAGTGTATCCGAATGTCCGACCAATGAAAGATGGTGACCATGTTCTCTCGCTCGAGTTTCTGGGACGCTTTGTGAGTCTGTCAATGTGTATGGATGTGGAGCTGGATAAGTCTTTCGGCGAGGAAATCTGCAAGGCAGAAAAAGTGTTTGAAAATGCTGCAATAAGCGAGAACGAGGATATTTTCAAACTTGTTATTGAGAACTACAACTCGACAGAGTTCAGACAAAAAGACCCGGAGACAATTCCCGTTTCTGCCGTCGCTTCTATTGTGCTCTACACGTTTAGTCGGTTTGTGGAGGGAACGCAATACAAAACTCCGTTGCCGTCGTTTTTGCAACTGGTCAAGCTACAATTGTGCATCCTGGTCCCGTATCTGATGAGCACCACCAATGTGCACGGAGGAGCCATTGTAAGTCTGGTGATCTTAAGCATGTCGGTGCTCGAGAAGGAAGGGTTTGAGTACACCAAGGAAGAGAAAACTCTTATTCTGGGCTATCTTCAAAGTCTGTCTTCTCTGTGTCTTGAGTTCTCTGACCCCAACATCCGCAAACTGTTCTACTCGCTAACAATGAAAGTGCTGATCAACCTGAAAGAGCAAGACGCTTACGACTTTGTGATCGACACCCTGGAGAACTGCTCTGCGGAGTCTGTGAGAACGTCCATGATTGGAATTCTCAAAGACCTCTTTCTCCGCACAAAACCAGCTCCGGTGGAAAAGCAAATGGAAAATCTGCAGCTCTCTGCTCCTTCGTTGCCACCTCGCGAGTTTAAATACATCACATTCACACAGGAGCGCGGGAACAAGATTCTGCAGCTGCTGGACACCGCAATAGAGGAAACGTTTGCGGAGGAAACTGTGGACCCGGTCATATGCAATACGTTACTGGCGTACATCAACCTGATCCTGTCGGTCAAAAAGTTCAACAAGGGCGATATTCAAGAGCGTGTCAGCACCATCAGGAGCCGCCTGTCAAAACTGGACTCGTCGCACCAACAGCTCGTCTACTTGATCGAGTTCAGCATCGACAAGGCTGCAGAATTCTATAAAATATAATTATTCTGTTTATAGCCACTAATAGTTAGTACCACTGCTCAGATAAGTGATGAATGTTGGAACAGATAGTCTCTTCATGCGCTTCAGAGTGAGCTGAGAAAAGGTATCATCATAACAGGTGTACTTACATAAAAGAAAATATGCTAACAATTTTTCTCCAGCACTAAATTTTCTGAAAAAAAAAAAAGAGTACACTCCGGGTAATGGCGCAGGTTACGCAGGAGGATTTCAGCTGGCTTCTGAGCCGACCCAAATCCGCGTATCAGCTTCTAGATGTCGATACCAATGTACAGTCACAGGACCTGCGACGCGCATATCGGAAAAAGGCGCTAGTATTGCATCCCGATAAAAATCAGTCCCCAGATGCAGAAGAGCAGTTTAGAGAGATCTTGGTCAGTTACCGAATACTGGAGGAGCCAGAGTGGCGCAAGCGGTATGATGAGCATCTGACAGTAGAATTGGAACGGCAAAGGGCAAGGGCACAGCAATCAGCACATCAAAAGTCGTTAAAAGAGCAGCTATTATATGAAGAGTCTAAATACAGGCAAAATCAATCCACTGCCAAGTACCGACAGACAAAGATCGAGCAGCTGAGGCGCGAGACGGAGCAGCTGCGTCGAACAAAAATGAAAGAAACAGCCAGCACCGCCCTGAACATCGAGACGGACAGGTCACGATTTCCGTGCAAAGTTCGTGTGCGATGGAAAAGCAAACCTCAAATAACAGACCTTGTGAGCGTTGAGGTGGTTCAGCAGCTAATGGAGGTTTTCGGAGAAGTCCTCTCTGTGCAAATGAATTCCAGCACGGATGCTATTGTCACGTATAAAACGTGGCTGTCGGCAGTGCTGGCAGCTACGCACGATTATTCGCAGGTTTCGGACCTCTGGGACGAGTCGGGTCTGAAACGGATGGCAAGCCTGCTGCGTTCGGCCAAACTGGAGGAGTTCGATGATGCCGGAGACGGAAAACTGAATTTTGATGAATATGCAGGCCTTAGCATATACAAGCTAAGCAAGCTTGTTCGCTAATCGCTGTCTATCACAATGGTTTCCGGAGACCGTGCCTTATCTTTCACTGCAGGGAAATTCTTGTTTTTATCCTTGCGCTTTTTCGCACTCCGCAACGACTGTCCTTGACCTGCAAAATGAGGTTTGTTTGGTGTTTCCTGTTTCTGCTCAAATCCGTCCTCATACACCTTCACCGGGAACCCGAAAAACAGGTATCCATCCGGTAAGTGTAACGGTTTCACAGGACCGTTTAGGTCGATATCCGCTGTATTTATAGAAGGTTCTGCTTCCTTTGCTATTTTTCTGCCTGACAATTTGACACCGTCCCCTTGGAACTTCTGTGTGCTTTTATTAGCTTCTCGAATAATCTCACCGTAATTTATTTGCTGTGCCATAGAGCCTGTGCCTTTCAGAGATGGCTGCGACAAAGCTTTGGTTTTGTTCTTTTTCTCCTGCTCCTCTTTCAGAGCCTTGTAATCCGGCTCCACGTACCCAACGGGCGGGGCAAAATCCGTCTCCAAATCGGTTTCAATAACGCAAATTCCGTGCGATGGGCTTTCTGGCTTGACCTCTAGTATTTTGATTTTGTATATCTGGTCGTTGTAGTCTAGCTGGATTATATCTCCAACTGTCAATGTGGTAAATTTCCTTAGTGCGTTTTCCAGGACGGCTTTGGGGTCACTGATGTCCAGAAAGTCGACGCTTTGGGGCTCCAGCATCACAAAGCTTCCTTGGGGAAGGTCTGCGGTTTTGATGTTGACCAGTGATCCCGGCTCGGCATCAATGGTGTCGAGCATCCATTGTGGCAAATAACAGCGGCCCTCTTCAGCTGTGAATTCCAGCACCCCACTGTGGGTAGATTTCCCGGAGCTTTCTGAAGTAATGGTGAAGAGCATGGGATATCTAATATGTAGCATTGTCAGTTTGTGAAGTGCTGATTGGGGTAGAAAGATTTTGCCCCCGTAGTTGGCGTCGTCTTTTCTGCTTACATCAGGCATCATTGCGATGGGATAGCAGCGAAAGTAGTCATCGAAACCCTGCAACATTGGCAGTGTTGGCTCGCCAAAGCCAAATCCAAATCCAGAAAACTGCGTTAGAGTAGCATTCACCCTACTTACCATTAGGAGACCGATGAAATATATTTATTAAAAGGAATATTTTTTAGGTGTTTATTTACTCTATTTATTCCTGCTAAATGGAGGACGAGGACTTTTTACTTGACGACACAGACGCATTGCGCGATTTGATAGATGACGAGAGTGAGACAGATGAGGCCATAGTGTTCTCTGACGATGAAATCATTCCTGAAGACGACGATCCCGATGACGAGGATTTCGAGGTAGAGCAAGATAATTTCGGGTTCAGCGACGAGGAGCTAGACGAGGAAGATATCGACGAGGACTTTGAGTTCCGCAATGCACTTCGAGAAGCCAGGAATTTCAAGCCCAAGCCGGCAAAGGGCAAGAAGACTCGCGGGTTGGCTGCGATGAGACGGAGGATGCGCAGAGAGGAGCTTTCACCAGAGGTGAAGCAGCTTCTCTCTGAAGCCAACGAAGCCTTTGTGCGCAATGATCTCCAAACTGCACAGAACTTGTATCTGGAAGTGGTGAAGCTCGACAAAAATAATTTCAGTGCTTACAAGACGTTGGGAGAGATATACAGACTTCAGGGAAATTACAACAAATGCTCCAACTTCTGGCTATTGGCCGCTCATCTTCACTCATGGGACTTTGAGTTCTGGCGCACTTTGGCAGAATTGTCTGTAGAGCTCGAACATACCCGGCAGGCCGTCTACTGCTACTCAAAGGCTATATCTGCCAGCAATGGCAAGGACTATGACTCGATCTTTGCGAGGGCTTGTCTGTATCGCGAGCGTGGTCAGTTCAAGCGAGCTAGCGATAGTCTGCACAAGCTACGGGCCATCATGCCTCAAGAGCCCAAGATATACCGTGAACTGGCGAAAATATATGTTGAGGAAAATCGCGTCAATGATGCAATCAGCATGTACACCAGGATTTTCGAGGAGAATGTCAAATTTCGCCGCGGAGAAAAGACCGAGCTGAAGACCATTGCGTTTGACTGGTCTGAGCTGAACATTCTGCTGGAGCTCTACGGGAAGAAAGCGGCCTGGAACGTTGCAATCAAAACACTCAAGCAGGCCTCGAGATGGATCCAACGCCGGGAGTCGCAGATATTTTGGGACGATCTGCCATCTGTGGATGTCGAATTTGATGATCGCCGATTTGATAACCAGAAATTCCAGGCCTTAAAAACAGAAGAAAAAGATAAAGAGTACTCTCTTCCCATTGATATTCGAGTTCAGCTGGGACTATTCAGATTAAACTCAAAAAATACCGACGAAGCGCTCAGACATTTTGAATATGTTCTGAGAGAGAACATTCAAGAAACTGCTGATCTGTTTCTGCGCATTGGCTCCGAGCTGGAAACTTTTGGTTTATATCACGAAGCATTGCGATATTTCTATCCTGTGTCAGGGGTTTACGAGAATAATCCTGCTGAGCTGGTCCTGAGTATTGCCAAATGTCTTCGAGAGACAGAAGATTTCGAAAACGCAAAGGAGGCTTATACCCGTCTTTTGGAGCACGATCCAGATAACGTCGAAATTAAGGTGGCCTTGGCCGAGGTCTACTTTTATCTTGACGACATACAGAGTATGAGCAAGTTGTATAAGGAGGCCAGAGAGCAGCGCAGCAAAGAACGGGCCAGTGCGCGCAACAACCTGCTGAAAGATTCTGAGGACGAACAGGAAGAACGGGACGAAGAGATGAGCGACGAGCAGAGTGCAAGAGACTCTGAACAACTTGCGTTAATTGCTGAATACCCGTCTTCACGGAGATTGAAGAAAAAGAAGGTTCTTCCTTTGGATCCCGAGCTTCTGCATAAGAAGGAGCTGAAATCGACCACTCGCATCAACGAGCAGTACGTGCGCGCAAACAGGCTGCTCGAGCGACTGGAGGACGACGCCCAGTCTCTGGGACACGAGAGACACGCGATTGCGTCGATGTGGATAGATCTCGTTTCTGAGCTTATCGAGGTTTTCTCTACATACCGCTGCTTTTTTTCCTCCGACAAGGCGAAGAAGTTCAACAGCGGGCTGCGTCGTAGAACAGAAAAACTGAGCATCGATCAGAAATTGTCGCGACTTCCTTATCTGCAGGACGAGATAATTTTGTCGAAGGAGATGGACTCGGGAAGGATTCCTATTCCTCAGAATGAATTCAAGGGCATTTCGTTTGAAAAGTGGTTTGACTTGTTTATGAAGTACTCTCTGATGATTTCCGAGTACGAGGGAAATGTGGAGGATGCGCTTTCAATCCACGAAATAGCGCGCCACATCAACGTTTTCAAGAAAAAGGAGCTCACGATTACGCTTCTTGGTCTTTCTGTTGGTTTTATCACCAACGAGGTCTCCGTCATAATGAATCATTTGCGTATGCTGATGAACGACTACCAGTTTTCTGTGCCCGCATTGAAGACCTTCTTGGCCGCCTGCAAGCCCACAGAGTTGTTTTACCATCCATACGTGGACGCCCCAAATCAGAAATATATTCTTCGTCAGATCAAGACTCACGATTCGCTCAAAGAAAAACGCGATATTTCAGGAATGGCAGCTATCACCAATACCAATGTTGATACGGAGAAGTTTCATCCGCTTCTGAATTACATCTACTCCACCTTCCTGTATATGAACAAATCGTATACCGCTGCATTGACGTACAGTCTGAAAATATACAGAGACTACTACAACGATCCGTCGCTGGTGTTTCTGATGGGCCTTGCAAACCTCCACCGCTCGATGCAGCGACAGACGATCAACAAGAATTTTCAGATAATCCAGGGTCTGACTTTCATGCTGGAGTACGCACAATTGCGCAGGGCTGGAGGCGGCTACGAGATGGAGATTAATTACAACCTCGGTCGCACCTTCAACCTTCTTGGGCTGAACACACTGGCTCTTCAGTTCTACGAACAGGTGCTATTGCTTGATGAGCCTGATGACGCGTATAATTTGAAATACGAGGCAGCCTATAATAGCTACCTGATTTATTGCTACAATGGAAATTTCAAACTGGCGGAAGAATTAATGGATAAATATTTGTGCGTATAATAATTTGTATTATTATTTTAAATCAAATATTTCAATGGAGTCTATCAGCGCCGCACTTCACTCGTATATCCGAGGCTACGACAAAGATAGGCTTTCTAGAGAGCTCGAGCGAGCGGAGGATCCCGTAGATATAGGGCTGGTTAGGTTTCAGGCGTCAGACTATCTCCAACAACTCGAATGTTGCAATCTGTTATGGGTAATTAGGGGGCTAATTACCGAGCTTTCAGCGTCTTTGGGCGGTGAGGTGGTATTTGACAGTGCTGTGAGCAACTATAAGAAATTGCTGGCTAAGGTCAAGGACTTAAAGGAGATGATAGCCGGCGAGGCCATAATATTGACGGAAATCAACAAGCAAGCAGAGGCCTTTGGGGTGCAATTAAAGCAGGAGATGGTCTCGCTTTCTTCAAACTATATCAGTTTCACAAATGATTCCCTGCGGTATAAAAACGAACACAATGATCTGAGTTTCCTCGATTATCTTAGTTGGAGCTACGAATTTTGCACCTTGACGGAGGACGAGTTTATGCACTATTTTGGTTTCAATAAGCTTTTTGGCAGAATATTATCTGCGAACATGGGTCGGGCAAACAAGCTGTCGTATGATGGAGAACAGATAGTTCTTGAATTCGGCAACCAGACAACGTTTTCTGGGTTTCTTCAGAGCGTCGAAAATACTATTAATTTCTTCAACCTCTTTATGGACCACAACAGAAACGCTGAAAAGAATCATCTTGGAGCCATCAAATTGAACGTGTCTAAACTCCTTATGGCAGCACTAAAGCAGCGTATGTTTGACTCTGAGAACATATACTCGTTGATCTTGAGCAAATACGGGGCCGGCGACCGCAAGACAATTGGCCAGTTGCAGGTCATATCCGAGCTCTTAACTCAAGATGGGTGGTCAAGAGATGGTTCCTGTGATCTCGAGTTCTGGATTGACGATCTTGTCAGCTACTGGGTGGAGACGCTGGTTGACAAGAAAATTGATGAAATAAAAGAAATGGCCATCAGTGGCGAACTCCGAAACCTTGAAAAGGAAGAGCTATGTGAGAAAGATGCAGAACCAGCAAACGAAGAGGACTGGAACGACGAATGGGACAAGGACTGGGATGAAAACTCAGAAACACCAGAAAGCGCAAATGAGGTCGCAGACGAAGACGGCTGGGACGCATGGAATGAGGACTGGAAGGACGACAAAAATGATCTAGGCGTCAAGTCCATCTCAACAAACAGCAAGTCGTCGAATGTCTCCGCCACAGTGAAATACTCCAGCGTTTGCAGTTGGGTGAAAAATTTGGTGGCAGATTATTACAACAACTACGAGCAGCTTAGGCTGAAAGCTCAGTCTGTGGAAAATGCAGAGCATTTGTTCAAGCTGAATATCAAGAAGCTTGTGATGTGTTATTTCATGGTGGTGAGCGAGTCGTACAGTGGCTGGGTCTCGTTTTACACAGATTACTCCAAAGTCATTGACGATCTAGCTGTCAAGTACTCTGTGAACCTAGAGTCCTGCTACGCCTTAAGACAGAGGTTCCGTATTCAGCACGTTCAGCAATACCTTGAGGCAATATTCAAAGCTATCCGTCCGCACGAGGATGTTTTGTTCCATGACAACAGCTACGAGAACAGTGTCCGTGAGCGCCACTCTAAGAGTCTGCTGCGTGAGCTGGACCAGATTTTTGGTGAAATCAATAAAGATTACGTGAACGGAACGGGAGTGAACAACGTTCTAGTGCACGAGGTGGCCAGCTCGATCGTCACCCAGGTCAGTGGTTATTTGAGTCAGATGCTTGTTTCGCGCACCAGCATCGACTCTGACGAGTCCCAGATTCTCTCTGATACGCTGGCCGGCTTTTTGCGTCTCCTGGTGCCTTCTGAGCTGCCAGAGCTGCGGAAGCTGCAGAGCTACCAGAAACTAGAGCAGGTAAAGCTGGTGCTAGACTCTGGACTGCGCGAGATCCTGGACAGCTTCTACGACGCTAAATTCTTCGAGCTGGCCACAAGCGAGCTGATAGGACTGGTCAAGAGCCTGTTCGTGGACTCTTCGCTGCGCCAGAGCGTAATTGACGAAATTCTAGAAATGAGAAGTAATTGAATATAAATATATATGCTCACCAGTCGAGCTCGCCGAGCGACTCGGGGTTCGAACCCTGGCACTCAATTTTGGAGCACAGCTCCTCCAGCTCCTGGGCCTCGCTGGAATTCTGCTTGCCCCCGATGCTGGCCGGGTTGATCTCCTTTCCTTCCTTCTGTTCGAGCTCAAAGTGTCTTTTGACCATGTCTTTCACCAGGCCCTGGTAGTGTAAGACTCCGCGCTCCTTGAGAGGGTGGAGGTATCCCGTGGAATAAATACCCTGGTTCAGGTTTTTCTGGGTCTGGACGCACAGATTGAAGTCCTCGATCTCGACCTGTTGCAAGAAGTCGACAAAGTCTTTTTTCTTGTCTTCTGCGAGTCCCTTCTTGGTATAGACGTCATACTGCAAAATAGTTCTCGATGGCGCAATTGGCAGCACTCTGATGGTGTAGAACGCTGGAGAGTAACAGTTCACACCGTTGGTAGGGAACAGATAGCACCACAGACCGTTGAAAGTTCCTCCCGGGTTCTCTCTGGTCTTGACGGTCTTCTTTTTTTCCTGCTTCTTTCTTCCAAAGCCAAACCAGGACGATTCGGTGTCTGGGTCCTCCTCCTCAACCTCTTCAACTTCGTCCTCGACGATCTTCGCATAATGGCGACAGTAATTGCCCTTAGGAACAACCTTGTAGGTTTCCATCTTGAAGGCAGAATTGAGGCCGGGGTGAGCGGTCGGACAGTGGTAGCACTCCTGGTAGCCGTCCATCAGGGTCTTCCAGTTGAACTCGCCGTCCAGCTCGTACGACATGTGGTACTCGTAGTCGTCAAAGTCGTACTCGGCCATTTCCTGGTCGAGTCCTGCGAAAAATTCCTCGAATGGAGTGTACTGGTCGGTGTTGTCGAAGTTAATGAAAACCAGGCCCTCCTTCGTGGTATGGCTTCTGATCTCAAACAGGGAATTGGCCTTGGGGTCAAAGCCCTCGACCTCGTTGAAGTGTGGTGCCTTGGTCAGTAGGCCGTCAGTGTTGTAGGACCAGCCGTGGTACTTGCAACCAAGCACAATTGACGATCCCTGCTGCTTTCTGACCACAGGATAAGCCCTGTGTCTGCAGACGTTGTGGAAGGCCTTGATTTCGCCGGCTTTGGTCTTGATCAGGAAGAAGTTCCAGCCCATAAAGCTGTAGGAAAAGTAGTCGCCTGCTTTTTTGAAGCGCTGCTGGTGGGTGACAAAAAGCCAGGACCTTGCAAAAATGGCTTTTTTTTCGTAATCGAATACTTTCTGTGAGGTCCACCAGGAGGCAGGCAGAGTGTGCTCTCCTGGGAGAAGCTTCTCGTCAGCGGTGTCTTGTGGAGGTGGAGCTGGTTTGGCAACTGCGGCAGACATTGACAACAGCAAAGAGCAAGGGCTGGCTGTTTTATAGACGTGCGGAATTTGCACCCGTATCAGGAACCAAAGATAAGAGAAATGTAATTCTTTTTTCGGAAATTATTTCAGCTGATAGCACGGAAATTTATTTACAACAACGACTTGCAATACTAATTCCGGCAAGATCTTTCACCTTCTATCTCTATAACTCATCCTTTATACCTGCTTTCGCTGGAAATAGAACCGTGTACTGGATGAACAGGTCGCCATACTCGTCCACACTGTTAGCCACGGGCATTCCGCGACCGCGGATCCTCTCGACCTCGCCGCTCCGCACCATTTCGCCTGGCGCACGCTTTAGCAGCACCGTGTTATCATAATCATCAAGAAACGGAATTGTGCGCTCCCATCCGCCCCATAATGCCTCTTTCAACGTCAGAATTTCCGTCCTGTATAGATTATTTCCGACGCGTCGATAGCCCAAATTGCCGGCACTGCTTTCCACAATCTTGACCCGTAGATCGCCCGCATCCCACTCGGGCGATTTGTCAGACTCTCCCCGGTACACCTCAACATGGTTGCGGGGCGTTCCTGGCTGCAAATGGAAGTTATATTTGCGGTCGCCACGAACAACTCCTTGGCCATGGCATTTTTTGCAGTGATGGGTAATTTGATTTCCAGACCCCTGGCATTGCGGACACGGACTCTCAAAACGCTGGAACATTCCAGGTCCGAGCTGTCTCTTAACTACCACACGGCCGCGGCCGTTACATTGCGAACACGTATGGGTCTTTCCGTCCTGGGATCCCGACCCAGAACACTTGTCGCATATATTTTGCATCTGCAATGAAAAATCCGTGTCAAGCCCGTTGTAAAACTCCTTCAGTGTGAATGTTAGCTCTGTTGAGGTGTCTGCGCCTCGCGGTCTACCACGGCGCTGCTGATGGCCGCCAAAGAAATTGGCAAACATGTCGAACGGATCATGATGCTGCTGCTGATGGCCGCCCCCCTGGAGACCCTCGTGGCCAAAATTGTCGTACGCAGCACGCTTTTCCTTGTCCATAAGCACCTCGTATGCTTCGCCGATCTCCATGAACCTGGTTTGCGCCGAGTCGTCACCGGGATTTTTGTCTGGGTGGTATTTCTTTGAGAGCTCTCTATACGCTTGTTTGATTTCCTTGTCACCAGCATCCTTCGAAACTCCGAGAACCTGAACGTTAGTCGTACTAAGCCTCGCCACTTACCTCGTAGTAGTCCCTCTTGGCCATCACAACAATGGCAAGAAGAAATAGCGAGAGAATCCCCCATAAGCGCATTTTCTGTATTTCTATAACACGTCAATCCATTATAAATATTTTTTTCTCGATATTCGTTTCTCCGGGCTGTGCTCTGTAATAAGCGCACAAGATTTTACTATTTGATCTAGCTATCGTCAGATGCGGTCGATGCCCCCACCTCGATACTCGAGGTACAGAACAGCGAAAAGAATCTGGCGATCTATCATCAATTTGCTATCCACAGGCTATGTCTCGGACTCCTCAGCTTTTCTCAATTTGCGACACAACACCACCAAACCTAACCACAAAACAAAGATCCGCAAGTCCAGATGGACCAAGAAGCCAACTTCGCGAATGAAGCTTTCTAACAGACTCTCCAACAGAGTCATCCAGGAACTCACCAATGAAGAAAATAGCGGCGAGCTTATTAGTAACATGTGGTCCTGGAGCTCTCTGTGGCTCTCACTCTTCTCCTTTTGGAAGTCTCCCGACGTTGGTTCCGCTCGCAAACAGTCGCGGTCCGGCGTCGGCAACTTCAACGTCAATCTCTCCATCTAAACATTGAACTTGAGCCATTCCCAGTCCCCGGCAAATGTCTCGCCCATTTGCATATTATCCGACTTGAAACTGTCTGTGCGGATCGGCTGGGGAGCAACTTTTACCGTTGAGTTGTGCTCTCCCAGTTCCACTGCGGCACGCTTACGCTTGTTGCGCTCGGTGGCTTTCGGTCCAGACGCGGTATTGTTGAGAGGACGAATGACACCGTGCAACTTGAAAAAGAGGCCGCAGGCGTTACACAAAAGCCTGTTGTCCGACGTTTTACGCCACAAAGGAGTCGTAGACGTGAAACAGTTTTCGCAAATCGGTTGCTGAGAGCTCTTTGCAGAGGCCGGCGTCACCGTAGGCACAGACCTCGTGCTTGCCGTCGTCAACGTAGGCGACAATTTGTCGTAAACTGGTCTGTCGCGACGATCTAATGAAACTTCCAGAGTGTTGATGTAATTGGCCAAGCTGTAGTCCGACGAGGTCTTCTCCTCTTTGATAGAACTCAAAGGCTTTTCCTTGTCAGACTGCGCGAAATTGGTCATCTCCATCATCTCGGACATGTTGTCGTCGAATTTCAAGAAATGGTCCACGTTGAAGTCGTCATTTTGCCTTCCTTGGGAAGACGTCTGCGGAAGAGTCACGCCAGACTGGCTATGGTGCGTCTGCGAGAACTGGAACGGCTGAGCGGCAGCGGTCGAAAATATTGAATTAGTATTAGAAGACAGTGAATGGCTGGTCTCTGGTGAAAAGTAGTCGTTAATGTCCATGCGATCTTTGGAATCTATTGTAATCGGGTCGGTTATGGAGAATGTTGGTTCGTGTTCCGTCGAGGATATCGATGAACGGAACGGTTCAGTGGCAGAGCGGACGTCGGGGTTGACCCCGTACTCCTCTTTTGAAATTCTGCGAATGTGCTCGATGTAGTCGAATTCCGGGTTTTCAGGCGTCTCGGCACTCAGTAACGATTCCGGCAAATGCGGCTTTGTCAGGGATAAATTGTTGCTCGATTGCGAGTCTGAATATTTGTGAGTGTTGCGGACCACAGAGGTCTTGGTGATTTTGCTGGTTGAGTCGGAATTCCTCCGACGCTTAACGTTCTCGATACTGTTGAGTCTCCAGGACAGGTTCAGAATGCGCTTGTTGTTAGGCAAGAGTGTATTTTTGTTGTTGAACATGCGCCATATTTGCAGCGAAGTGTTGCATTGCTCACTGAACTCCCTTTCAATCTCCTTTTTCAGAAGCTTGACATGGGAATCTGATTTCTGAGCCGGAACATTTGTGTATTGCATTTGCTGTGGGCGAAAACGGCGAAAGCGGGTCAAAATGTGAACTTCGATTCGTCCACCGGCAGTTTGGGGTGGTGTGTGTACTAATACGTGACTTGAACGTGAACTTTCGTTTCGGTTTTTGAAAACACTATCAGTTTTGGATTTGAGGCTTTTTATAAGAAGCCTCCGCCAGAGGATGTTGCATTGCAATACTCATAATCGTCTGCACAGGAGCTGCAGATTTTCTGTCTGCAGATTTTCTGTTTCGATTGTCGGGGTAAAACAAATATGCACAGTGTGCGGATGGCCAATTATTCTGGCGCACGGATTATTGTTGTGCTGAACAAAAGATAAGGCAATTGGGAAATTACGATTGTATGAATCTTATAACCCTTCGGTCTGATTGGCCTATCGTGCGCTAAGCTGGCTCTTGTACTACCGACCTATTGTGTACAGAGCTTATCGAGGGCCACAAAACAGGGCGGTGCAGCCACCCCTGTGATTGTTCTCGGTAAAAAAAAAATACACATTTATCACGTCGCTCCTGGCTGGCCCGTTGGCCTGTATTTCTTTTTGCCCAACTACTGTAGCAAATTTCTTATCAGATCGTAACTCATCCACTGCACAGCCATCGACGGGCAGATCTTCCAGATGTTTGCTGGCAGCCCTTTGTACAGTCCTTTGTACCCTTCCTTGCGCACGATTTGCACCAACGCATCCACTGTCGACTTGTACTGGAATCCCATTTCTCCACCCCCCAGCGTCGCCACTTGGAACCTCCTACGCAAAACGTCCATCGGATAAATTATAGTCTGCCCCACCCCGCCGCTGATGGCCCCAAGAGTGAGCGCGATGGCAGGGTTTTTGCGGTGTTGTTCCGGCACCAGCTCCTTCATGCTCTCGTACATTGTGAAGTTAAGAGCCGTGTAGGGCGCCACACCCCACGAGGTCGGCATAATTCCTCGGTAAAGCGCAGGTATACCTCCCTCGTTGCGATAAATATTCACGAGACTCTGCCACATCCCGGGCGGCTTCTCGATCGGGGCGCGGCTCTTAAGGTTTCTGAGCTGCGCCGTCTGGACAGAGAGCCTCGTCTTCACCAGATCCATCGGATACGACACCAAAACCGACAAAAATCCGGCAACCGTCCCGGCCACCAGTCTGCTTTCTGTGCTGAGACTGCCGTCTGGCCGGGCTAGAAACCGCTTCATGCGTTGGTACGACGCGTACTGTACAGCAGAGTAGGGAAACACGCGAATGCAGTTGATGCCATTTCCTCGATACAGCCCCCTGTATCCTTCCTCTCGCCATATCTGATGCACCGAGCCGAAAACACCTTGGTACGAATTTGTTGATCCCTGGACCTGCTGCAAAACCTTGACACGCTCTATAGGCGATACCGCAGTCCGTGATAGTGCTCCCGCTATGCCTCCGGATACCAGCGAGAGAGCCGGTTCCGGCAGCGAGAACGCAGAAGTTTTGTTTTCCATTTGAGAATTGTCAAGATTTTTTCAGATTCGACTTTACCGTATCGGAAAATATTTCACCCTCGACCCAGGCGGGGCAAATACTGTTTACATGACGAGTGCTACGTAAAAGACATTCCATCAAAAATTTGTGCTAAACATTGCGAAAACTTATCAATTACGTCCATATCGTACGGGCGTCAAAAAAGCCTGACTGTTGTGTCATGTGACTGCAGTCGGGTGACCGCACTCGAAAGCGCAACAGCCACAACACGCAAAGATTCACGGAGGGAGTCCAAAGGGACACTGGATGCCATCTGACCTATGCGCTCACAATTGTACCACCGTTCACCTTTTTTCCCGTCTTCGAGATGGCCTGCAGCACTGTATCGTAGTCTAGGTCGCTAACCACGTCGACCGTCTGTTTCTCGAGGGAGATCTCAACATTCTTTACTCCTGGCAGCCGCGTGAGCACACGATTGATCGCATTAGAGCAGCCAGAGCAGGCCATTGTGACATCGAACTTGTAGTGTTTGGCAGACATTGAAGAAATTGATGGAATAATTAATTATATGGCAATTTTCGGTTTTTTATATTTCTGCGCAATAATCTCTCAATTACTAATATCACGAGTGGAGGCAGGCGTGTGATATATAAGCTGTCCTGCTGGACGATAGTTTGTAGACATAAGGAGGAATGCAGAAACCTGATACTGTGATGGGACTCGAAGTCTTACTACTTCAGCTCTATTGAGGCTTTTCCTTCTCATTGACCACTCTTTGGTGCTACGACGCAGAAGTTTTTATCCCATCACCAGTCTGCCACTACAGCACAAAAACTAATGTTCAAAAGTCAATGACCGAAGGAATCAGGAGTCATCCACCGGAGATACACTTTCGATTATTCTTCGTCCACTATATTCGGCCGGTCCGTGTCCCAGACCCCAGAAGCCGGAACGCGGGTGAGGCAAGCCAGTAATGGAGTCCAGGCCGGTTTCCGGACGAACTATGCACCGTCGCAGGCCATTTCGTCCTGCCCAATACACAGTAGACGTGAGGAAATTTGAAGATGTAGAAAAAAATTTTTAAGGTCGATAGTCCCACCCTGCTCCGTGTGCACACCCCTGCCCTGCCAACCATATTCTGCTTGTAAACTGGATCCCTCCTTCGCCGAATTTTCTTTTAAGTCAAACATTGTTTGGTACGACCAAAATTTGCGCTCGCTGGATCTTCAACAAAGGCCTGCTCAAGTAATTTTGATCCTTCTTCATTGCTAACGGCCGTTCCTTGAACAACCTTGTGTTTATTATGACCTCCCGTTACAACGTGCTGTCAATAGGGGCTCATCCCAACCTGGCCTTCTACAACTGGCGGTTGTTTAGCTCCAAAACGTGTGATCTCACGGTGGTCAGCCCCTCTGCAAAATCAAATAAAACCTTCCAGTGGAATTCTTTGCAGTTTGGCAATTCCAGGTACTCGCTGTCAACGGTATACGAGTCTCTCGATTTGTATTTATCCAACACAGACCTCTCCCGAGCCAAGATCGACTACATATTCGTGTCTGCCACGTCATTGCAGGATCTGGCTTTGGTGTTTGGCAAACTGGCCAAGGTGGTTGTGGCACAGCTTTCCGTCGGTTCGGTTCCAGCAATTATCGTCGAGTCCACCAATTTTGTCAACTTGGAGCCATTTGTCAAGCTGTCAATGCAACTCGACGCAGACGTTCCAGTGCTATCCATAATGTCTGACTACGATATCCGGCTGGTGGGAAATAATAACTACCAGGTCTACAAAAGCAAAAAAGAAAGTGACTTGCTATACGTAGGCCGCAGCGGTACGGAGAATGAATACACGAAAACCGACATCAAACTTATCAAAGAGATATCGGACCTCTTTGAGAGTGCCGGAATTGACGTCTACAAGCTCAGCACCCCGGTGGAGTTCCTGTCGTACCAATGGAAATTTGCACTTCCCAAAATAACTATTGAGCCCTTGTCCATATTATTTGAAAAGCCTTTTCCAGATCAGCTCCAAGAACAAATTTTGGCAAAACCCTTGATCTCGGGGCTGATCAAGGAGATCATCAGTGTCATTAAGACCATGGGATGCAAGCTTTTCAAAAGCTATGACAGCGAATCCTCCATGCTCCAACGACTGGGCCAATTATACCCGGTCGTTGACCTCAGCCCCGATTATTCGGAGGCCCCAAAACTGTTTTATGACTTCTACAACCAGAATGAAATCTACCTGGACCTTCTAGTTTTGCAGCCGATTCTCATTGCAGATGACTTCCACATCAAGACTCCATACTTGGAATTCTTGTACGCGATGATGACACAAGCATGCACCAGCAATGTTTCGACCTTGGAGAACCCAACATCGATATTCTGGTTGCGCAAAAACGCTGAAAATATCAGACATCTGAAACTGCAGCAGGACGAGCTTTCAGTGAAAAACGCCTTGAAGGAGAAAGAGATTGCGGAGTCGGAAAGAAGGCTGGCCCAGCCTGCAATCCACTCTGCCGCGGCTCATCCATCTCCTCCAGCCTCCCAATCAGACAATAATGCATTCAACTTTGAAAATAAGGAGTACAGCCAGCCTAATAACCAAAGATCATACCCTACGAATTCCCAACCTGCTGTGGCATCCAACGGCCAATATGTAAATGAAGCTGTTGCTCCGGACCAGAATATGGAAACTGATCTTGAAGAGCTTTCCGAAATGGCCCGTGCGTATGTGATTTCCGACCAGACGCAAAACCCTCAAGTACCAGCAGGCGGCTACCAGCCAAAACCTATTCCAAACATTTTTGCCCAACAGCGGGAAGCTCAGCAAGTCCAGCCACAGGCCCAGCCTGCGCAACAGTACCAACAGTATTTCCCTCCGCAGCAGCAGTATCAACAGTACTACCCGCAGCAGTATCCAGTCCAATCTGTTCAACCTGCTCCCCCACCTCAAGCGCAACAGCAGTATCCTGCTCCACCGGCAGGCACAGAGTACTACAATGGATCGTCTTCTCCATCTTACCTTCCCCAGCAAGCGCTTCCTCACGGGCTCCCTTCTCAAGGATTGCCGGGGCAGCAGCAAGTTGTGGGGCAAAAGGCACCTGCTGCACCTGGAAGAAGGCAACATGTACCAATGTCTTATACACAGGACAACTTATCGATGATATCTGGAATGAATGGCCACCAATCTACGTACGAGGGACAGGATTACTACGGGCAAATGGCCAGGCAGCAGAGCAGACAATTTAAACCTACATCCAGAAAAAACCGCAAGTCCACAAACTTACTTAATGGTGTCGCACTTGGAAACGACACCAGAGGTATGCCATCAAGACAATCCATGATGCTCGGACCCTCTCAAAGTTCTGGCATGAACAATATGCAGCAACCATACCCTATGAGGCAAAGCTCCTCGGGCACTTTGAACCAACTGACGAGGAGAAGTCAGACATCTAACGGACTAGGGATCAACGGGCCATACAAGCAGCCAAAACCGCAGCAGCCACAGACTGCTCCACCTCAAAAACAACCTCAGCCTTTTGCTCCGCCGGAGTTTGCACAAGCACCTGCTGCCATTACTACGGAGTCTACAGCGCATCGCGGGTCTGGCTCTGGTTCCGGCTCTGTGTCTGGTTCCGGCTCCGAATCCAGTTTGCCTGCTTCGTCTCAGGCAAACAACCTGGTTCCGGTCCCAGAAGCGACACCAGCTCCAAACACACCAGCATATATTCCTCCGGCTAGGTCCGAACCAAAAGTTACCGAGAAAAAGAAGAAGAAGAGGGGTTTTTTCGGCAGGAAGAAGTGATACATTATGTAATTCCTAGGTTATATTATTTATACTTGGCAGTGCATCTCGTAATTTAATTGAAACTTGTAGAAGTTGAATAAGCTTCATGTCAAGTGCTCGGCTGTCAAGGTTTTGGGTCTGGCGGGGCCCGAAAGCTTTTTACCGGTTTTCCTCATTCCAGTCCAAGACGTCAGCTGTGTCTGAGCCTTTGGGATACCCATATTTTTGCAAGAAATTCCGCTCTGAGATTGATTTGTTCAAAAAGTATTTCGCATCCGATTCCAATGGCAATCTGGACTTGTTCAGAAACTTGCACAGATACAATAAGAATGTGCCAAATAAAGAGCGTCTCTCACTGTTTGTCACCACATTGAAACGCAACAAGCAGTTTTACGACTACTTGATGCAACAATTGAATCCCTCCAAAACATCGGATGATCCTGTATCACCTCCCGCGGAATCAGGGCAGCCAGAAACTATTGGCTCTCTTTTGACGAAAGTTAAGGAGGTCCCAAAGGCTGAGCCAGAGCAAAGACCTGTAGCCGTTAAGAAGAAGAAAAATAATGCCTCCTTCAAGGATCTCCTAAGTTCTATCAACAAGATCCAGAAAAAAGATTCCTATCACCACCATGAGCTTCCCAGAATGACAAATTTTACCCCAATGCCCTCGTACCGCCCTTTCATTATGAGCGTAGATCAGGGTCCTTCTGAAGCTCCTACCGAGTTGGAGTCGTTTTTACAAGAGGCAAAGCATCAGAATGACATGACGCAGGAACAATTATTCAAAAGCGTACAAAATTATGAGTGGGCTAGACAGCAGACTTCCAAGGACCAACGTTCTTTTGAGGCTGGCAATTTCTTTACCCCTGTGCTTGTTCCAAATACTTTTGTTCCAAGCAGTCTCTTTGCAGGACAAAACAACTCAAATATAGAGTTATTCCCTTCCCTGACGTCAGAAAAACAGATGCCCAAGGGATATGAGTTCATGATACTGCATGAAAATGGAAAAACAGAGAAAGTGCGAGAGTATGATCCTCACGATTTGGAACCTCACAAGCCCAACGTTTCGCGACTATTATCCCAACTACGGTCACCAGAAGCTTACGTCAGACATATCAATAAGCTGATAGCTCAAAATTGGCATCTCCTAGAGGGAGATTTAGATAAACTTGTATTCTTCAGGAAGAAATCCACCAAGTTCTATCTATGGGTAAGAAACAGTCTGGCGGTGGTTGGTTTAGGCTTTCTCGGTATCCTTGGCCTAAGCTATTTCGTGGATTCCGACGAGATCACACAGCTCGCAGACTTCAAGGACGCCAGGAAAAACAAAGACATTACAATGACATGATATCCCCAATGCCTGTTTATATCGATCTACATAGCAGATTTTTTCACCACATTGAACATCAACGCGGTCAAACTGCCTCTATCCCCATTCCAGTTTCTCAAAAGTTTCACCGTCTTGGGATCGCGCAAATCTGGAACACTCCAGCCGGTCTCGTAAACGTGGACTTCTTGTTTCCTGCGGATTTCGAGCAGATCTTGTCTTTTTGATGCGGGTCTGCCTGGTCTTCTTTGTGCTCGGAGCTCTTCCAGCTCTTCATCATCGCGCGAAATGAACTCCTCAATGAATTTCTGGAGCTCTTCAAGACTAAATTGCGTCTTGGAACTATATTCCTCGTTTTCTGTGATGATTTGTTGGAAATATGTGACAATCTGCAGCTCGTTAGACTTTTTCTCCTGCTGGGCAAGCTTTCGTTTTGCTAGATTCTCCTCTCGGAGAGTTGCACGCGATAAAAGTTTGGCTCTGCGGCCTTTGGGATGCAGAAGCTTTGCATTCTTGAGCTTCTTGTTGACGCTGGCGAGACTTTTAGGCATTTTCAGTTCGATAAAAAAAAAGTTTAGAGATAAAAAAAGATCCCGGCACAGCCTTGAGTGACATTCCGTCCGGGTAAAAATAAACACGACTTAAAATTTTGCGAAGATAGAAATTTGTTTTAACGAAGCGAAATGGTCCAACGTTACACCGAGGAAGAATTGCTTGCTCTACAGTCTCACGGTGTGCTTCCTACTGGCATTGATCTTACTTCATTTGTCCAGCTGATTGATGACGTTCGGGAAGCCCTGAGAGAAGTCGATGACCAAGGGCTAAGAAGAAAATCGTTCACAGGCTTCAAGAAGAGACAGCCAAAGGAGTTGAAACAGACCGACGAGGAGGGTTGGACCTCATTTGTTACTCCAAAGCCAAAGAAAAATGCCCCTCAAGAAGACAAACAGGAAATCAAGCAGCACACAATGAAAGTCAAGACCAGCAGTTCCAAGATCTCTTCTGGCAAAGCCAGCGTGGATACTCGGGACACTATTGCCATTACTCAGGTGTCCAAGTTCAATGCGTTTGATGCTTTGAACGCTGAGGACGAAGCTATTGAAAGCGATGAGGAGTGATAATATAAGATTAATGTACGTTATGAACCGATTAGAAACAATCGTAATCTTATGCAGTGAGCGGGCCGTTTCCGTTTTGGACCGTTTGAGCGTCTGCATACTCGTTTTCTGAGTCGTCGCTAAGGTCTAAGTCGCTGATGCAATATGCAAGACCGCTTTTCGTTTGTCCGAAGTTGGGAGCCGATGTCTTGGTTATGCTGTATTTGTACAAGCTCTCTCTACTGGACGGGCTAGCACTGTTGCCAGAAATGATTGAGCGCAGGTCTCGTAGATGAGTTGAATTCAAGTTCATTTTGGACGACGTGTTGGAGCGAGCAGTGGAGTACTGGAAGAGCGAACCGTTGCCAGCAGATCCTGCAGCTGACCGGGGCAGAGAGTCGTAAGGAAGAACAATTGACGAGGAAGAATGGTTAAGAATCGAGTCTGTGGCGGTGGTGTTTTGGCTGAGGAGCATTTTGGGAGGCGTTCTGATGACGACAGGCGATTTTTCGGGGCTAGCTTCCTCGTATCCTGCTGCATGGAGCCATGTCTTGAGCTCTGGATTTGCGATAAGCTGGGCAATCAGCTCACGCGACGAGAGGCCCAAACTTGTCTCTTTGACGGCCGTGTCGTCCTGGGTGATGGCTGGGAACTCTTTGTACCACAGTCCCGCCTCAACCAAGGCATGTGTTTTGGAGGCAGCGGTCTGTGACAGCTCTTGCAAATTATACACTCTTGCAATTTCAGCGATTATCAGCCAGTTGAGCGAGAATTTGAAATCCTCAGGGGAAGCGAACCACTCCGAGATAAAGTTGAGGTAGTTGACCACAAAGTTTGTTTTCATTGTGTGTACCAGCTGTATAAGTGTTTTGTAGATCTGAGCGTTTAGATCAATAGTCGAATTGGTTGCAATGGTTCCAATAAGATTCAATAGTAGCAGCAGGGCATTGTCCGTTTTGTTGCTAATGCAGCTTTCATAGTTTGGTCTAGAAAACAGTTTAGAGTCGGCCTCAAACGAGTAGAATTTATCAATCAGCTGGAACCACTTCACTTGAACCCCCACCTTTGCTTCCGGACTAACAAAAGATGGCACATTTTTGAAATCTATTGTGTAAAACAAGAAATTGAATACGCTGATCCGATATGGAGATCTTTTATAATCAATAAGACTGTCTCCATGCACGCTCTGAAAAATTCCTTCGATATTAGAGATAAAGATATCCGAGATCTCCACAAATTCGGACGCCTGAGTGAAACTTTCATTCGTGTTCATGATCTGGTAGTAGATTTTTTGAACCTCTTCCAACATGTCATTGATCTGGTCATTGTAATAGATGTGAGTTCCTAAGCTGCGAACAATCTCAATGTATCCATTGTTGAGCGACGTGGGATGTCTGGAAATCACAGCTTCTCTTTGGAACCTCAAAATATCGCTCAGTATTTCCTTCACCGGCAATCCAACCATGTTGACGTCCTCCGATGAGAGGAGATTCGATATCAAGTATGCAATGGTTTCTCTCTGCGCTGGGTCTTTGCTCGTGTTCAGATCCAAAATGAACATGGACACGATTCTATATCTGAGCTCGATATGGGTTTTTTTAGCACACGCTTCAATGAGTCTGTTGAACCAGCTGACTTCTCTGGGATGTTCAATGATGTATTTAACGAGCGCCTTTGTGGTCAGGTCCACTTGCTTTTTGGCATTTGTGTCAAAAAATGACTTCAAAGCGTTGATTGCAAGCTCTTCTATAGATTTTTTTTTGTCCCGGTTTTCGGGGCCCGTCAAGGTTTTCATCAGCCGCAAAGAATTGTCTCCCTTGTCCGTTTTGTCTAGAATCACGATGATACACTTTTCAATGAGCTTGGCGTTCTCAAAGTTGCTAACATTGGGATCGACGTATTTAGATACAACTGTAGTCGAGTCCAAAGATAATTTGGACCATTCGTAATCACGCGAGTTAGCTCCGAGGCTAATGAAGTTGGAAACGAGACGCAAAAAGTTCCTCAGCAAATCCACGCTGCTCGACAGAATCTGTTTCTGGTTCTGCTGGATTTTGTTGCAGAAATTGCTAAAGATTGATAGTCCTAGTTCGCATGTAGACAGATCTTTAATTCGAACAACTTGGGATAATATGTCAATTATATGACTTGCCATGATCCCCAAGTCGTCGGAACATTTGGTGATGAGTTCCTGTAAAATGAACAAAGTCACCTTAATATGACCAATGCGATTATGAGACACGTCCAATTTGGTCTTCTTGTTGAGAAAGATGGCCACTTTTTCGAGCTTCGTTCTTCTAGTCGAGGCATAGTACAAAAGATAGCTGAGCTCCGCGTTGTTCGGTTTTGTCTCATTAAGCGGCAGCTTCTTGGAAGGATAGCATTGGAGAATGAGCTTCTGATGCTTTGGGCGAAAATTTGGCAATAACGGCATGCTCCATAAACACAAAAGTTTGAATTGAAAAAGCCAGGAAATCCTTTTTTGCTGAACCGCGCCCTGCTGGCAGCGAAATAAATATGTAATAATTAAAATTGTGCTTTAATTTTTCTTTAAATGGCCCCCATATACGTGAAGGGAGGAGTTTGGACCAATGTTGAGGACGCCATTCTCAAAGCTGCGATTTCGAAGTATGGGCTAAATCAATGGGCTCGTGTGAGCTCCTTACTGGAGAAGAAAACAGCCAAACAATGTAAGATGAGATGGCAAGAATGGCTCGATCCAAGAATCAAAAAGCTCGAATGGACCAAAGAGGAAGACCAAAAATTGCTCGAGCTTGTTCGACTCCGCCCAAACCAGTGGAACAGTATTAGCATGCTGATGAATAGAACCGCAAACCAGTGTATCGAAAGATACCAACAGCTGTTGGATGATAATCTGGACGACTCCGACTTACGGCTTACAGGAAACATGCAACAGGCCGCTTTGGGCGCAGATTCCTTAAACTTAAACCCCGAGTCGAAACCTGCGCGTCCTGACTTTGAGGATATGGACGATGACGAGCGTGAAATGCTTAGCGAGGCCCGTGCGAGACTGGCCAACACGCAGGGCAAAAAGGCGAAAAGAAAGGCGCGGGAGAGGATGCTTGCTGAAAGTCGACGTGTTGCAATTGTTCAGAAACGTCGAGAGCTGAAGCAGGCAGGCATCAACTCCAAGTTCCGCACCAAGAAGAAGTTTGCTACGCAAATGGATTACAATAACGATGTTGCATTTGCCAGGGAGCCGGAAGAGGGCAGGTTTGATACCAGCGAGGAGAAATTGCAAAATCTCAGAGCACGACACGAATTTGATGACAAAGCAGAGCGCAACCAAGCTCCAAATCTGGAGCACGACAAACTAGATAAGAAGCGACGGAGACAGGCCAAAGAGGCTCGCACGACATTTCAAGGAGCAGCTCAGAGTTACGACGACGACCTTGAGTTTAAGAAGAGGAAACTGGAGCTCAGTGCACCAGAGGAGGACCAACAAGTTGTGGATATTGACGCGAAGATCAAGGATGCAACCAAGGATCTAAATCGTGCAACGCATGAAAAGTCTATTTTATTTACCAAAGCTGACGAGGAGCAAGAGGAGGAAAGCGATCCATTGGAGCCAAAAGAATCGCTGAGTAGCAAGCTGGCCAAGCTCCCTGCCCCGCTGAATGACTTTGAGATTGTGGACAGCGACAGCGAGCAGGAGGAGCCGGCGCCACAGCCGGAACCCAAAATAGAAACTGTGCCGGTGCGGGATGTTCCTAATGCGGAAACAGCTAATAAAATCTCCGATTTGAAGCTCCCTGCTCCTGATCGCAAAAGCTTGTTGGAATTGGCCAAACAGTCATCCGGGGTGGACAGACTGGTTCTGGAGGAGATGGTCCGTCTTGTGGAAGGCGAGGTGTCTGGAGTGGAAACCCCAGAAATTGTGGAAGCAGCTATAGAAGCTGAATTATCAGCGCTCGATTACAATAAGTACGTTGCAGCGGTGGAAAACAGTTCTGCCACAGACAATGCAGAGCAGCTACTAAAGAACATCAGACAAGTTTCGGAACAGTCAGGTCAGCTGGAGAAAAAGTTTGCGGCCTTAACTAACGGTTATCTCCGCAACCAGGCTGCCCTCTGCAAAGACATAGCCAACAAGTACGGGGTGCTCAGTGACTTGGACAGAGAGTGTGTTGTGTACGAGCAGGTGAAGGGGCTTGAGGAGCGTGCAATCGAATATAGATCCTCAAGCTTGCAAGAATCAATAGACAGAATGACCGTTGCCATTGGCGACGCCCAGCAACGTTTACGTAACAGAGCATAATAGAAACTTTTTTTTTCGTAGAATTGCCGACGTTTCTCGCACGACACAATTAAAATTTCCCGCGAAATATTCTTCCAGAACGGCACTACGAGTGCAGACCCGCTGGGAAATGCCGTTTTTGGACATTAAAACGGTCATCCCATGCTCCCTTAAATACATTAAATATAAATAAGGAGAACATAATTCGCCCAGCCTTTAACTCAAGATGGTTGCGCTGTTATCTCCATATAGTCAGGACTCGTACACGAGTCCTCTTCTCTGCTCAACGCCATCCTTGCAATGTCTTCTGCTCAGCAAGCAGGCCACTAGTTTCCGGTCCCACCGGTCTCCCAGTTCTCTGGACTCGCTCTCTTCCAACACCACCAATAGCACCTCCAGCACTTCCACCAGCAATGACTCGCTGGAAGAGTTTTCCACTGACGAGTGGCAACTGGACTCAGACACAGAGTATGACATGAACAGTTCTATATCACTCAAGTCCAGCTGCGTGCGCAGCGAGTGCCACGAGCACCCTCTGGAGGAGGACGATGGGGGCATTGTGAATCTGAAAATGCCTGCCAGACAGCCCATCCTGCCTCCGCAGCCTTCCAAAACCACCAAACTGCTCAAAGCAATAAAAAGTTTCAGGAGGTTGCCTAGCACCTCGGGGCTCCTCCAGTTTAACGAACGAATGACAGACGACATATTGCCAAAAACCAAAGCTCCAGAGCCAGTGTCGATCCCTTTGCAAACCTTCAGTGTTGAATCGCGCTTGATGAAAACACAAAAATCATATACCCCCGCCTCGCCAATTCGTGCCCGCGAGCCACGGATCAACTCTAATTTCCTTAGGGTCTATGCCCTGGATTACTGCTGCAAGAATGCTGGATATCTGCAGCTCTCCGACTACGAGATCGATCTTTACTACCAAGAGTACTACGAGTCTGGCATGGAATCCTTCGACGAATACCTAGACGAGGCAGGATACGAGCTGAGCCCTGTGCTGCGTCAGCGGCTCAAACTGGGTGTGCTCGCAAAACAAAAGCTGTGGAATGGCGTCATCCTGCCTCCGCGCAACGACCCGATCTGCCATGTACGCGAAAAATACGTCTCGTGCGATAAACGAGCAAACGCCTTAGTGCGCACGTCTGGCAAGTTTGTGCCCTGGCTCAACTTGCAAGACTTCGATTCGAACAACAAAAAATGTGTGCGCCCGAACGGCCACACTGCCAATCTGACTCAGTTCACCGTCAAGGGATGGTGCAACGAGAGATGGCTCGCTAAGACCTCCTAATTTGCATCACGTATTACATAATGCCTTGGAATATATTGCTTATTTTATTCTTTCAACTTTGTCCAGTGTGCCATGTTTAGAGTATTTCGTCGTTGTCATTCGACGCTCGGCTTTGTGTTTGACATCGACGGCGTGCTTCTCAAGGGCCAGAATGCCATCCCTGCGGCAACAGATACCCTCAACACGTTGCAGGCCCAAAAGATACCCTTTATCTTACTCACCAACGGGGGCGGCGTGTTGGAGTCGGCCAGGTGTGAATTTATCTCGCAGAAGCTGAAACTGCGCTCGCCCCTGCTGTCGCGGCAAATTGTGCAGTCCCACACGCCGCTGCGCACTCTCGTCAACAAGCACCGCCGGGTCCTGGTGGTGGGTGGTCCAGCCGACTCGGCCCGAGGGGTCGCCCAGGAATATGGGTTCCGCGAGGTGCTAAGGCCCATCGACCTGATCAGAGCCAATCCGAAAATCTGGCCGTTCCACAAATATACCAAGCAGGAGATCGACGAGTGGTCGTTAGAGCCAGAAATCAGCAAGGTGGATGTCAATGGAGAGAACGAGCCAATCGACTCCATTATGGTCTTTAACGACCCGCGCGACATGGGCTCTGATTTCCAGATCATCATGGACTTGTTGAATTCAGAGGGTGGGCTGTTGGGGACACGGCGGACTTACTCGTCGTCCACGCCGTCGGTGCCTATCATTTTCTCCAACAATGACCTGCTGTGGGCCACCGATTTTAAGCTGCCCCGGTTCGGCCAGGGAGCTTTCAAAATCATGATCCAAGCATTGTACCAGCATACAAATAACGGCCAGCAGTTGCAACAGCTCACTTTGGGAAAACCGTACAAGGTGACATACCAGTATGCTCATCATGTACTGATAGACTACTATGAGAATCTCCAGAACGCGGATTTCGAAAGGCCTCCTTGCCTGCCACAGTTGAACGTCGCACCAGCAAAATCACCTTTCGACAGGGTATTCATGGTTGGAGACAACCCGGAATCAGACATCCTGGGAGGCAACTCGTACAACTGGGACACTATTCTGGTGAGGACGGGCGTTTACAAAGACGGGGATTTTGAGCAAAACCCAAAACTGGCAAAACCAACTTTCGGAACCTTCGATAACGTCCGGGATGGTGTGTTCGCTGCCCTAGAAAAATACGCATGATATCAAATACATTAACTCATCTAATTAAGCGGGCTCGGCCTCTATGATCTAGACCTTGGATGCGACAGTCTGTTCGCTTTGAAGCTTCAAAGCGTTTCTCTCGTAGCTCTTCTCCTTGCAGCTTTGGAGACCTTTGCACTTGTGACTCTCTAGCAATCTGTGCTTGGAGCAGAACTTTCCGTTGCAAAAAGAGCAGTCGCCCACCATCCGCAGCGGCGCAGAGTTGCACGATTCAAAGCTGCACTTGTTGCTCTTCTTGCTGGACTTTCTTCTCACCTTGGTCTTGGGCTGCTCGACAACAGTTGACTCATCATCGGACAGAGCAGATGACGACTCGTCGATGCAAGTCAGATACACAGTGGAATTCGAGTTCTGTGTGATTCCATAGGACTCCAACGACTTGGAAAGCTCCATCTTCTTTCCGGAATACCAGACCTTGACTTTCGATTTGTTAACCCCAGAATCTGGAGGTAGGGCCACCACGGCAGCCACCTTGAGGTCCCCCACAGTGGAATTATCCGGAACGGTGACCTGGAACGCTTGGTCGTTGGACGATTTGACAGTAACCTTCATTTGCTAACACACTAATGGGAAAGAAATTGTTGTATGAACATAGGTTCTAAATATTTTGCCACCCTTTCTTTTTTAAAAACATAGCCACTAATAGTGGCGCATCTGCTGCCGGGATCTGACTCAGAGGGTGTGATAAGAAGAACATAATTTTTTGGCCCTCCGCTTTCCGGTGTACGGGTGCGCTTACCAATTTTCTGGCCCCTCGTTAAAATCAATTTTGGAAAATTTTAATAGCAACTGCGACATGTCTGGATTCCAAAGAACAGAGGAAAAGCAAGAGTCCTTCACTTCTACGCCGACGTTCAAGATCCTACTAAATGCAGGAATCTTCATTGTAAGTATCTTCTTCTCATATTCTCGCTAACTCGCAGGCCGGCGTCGCACTTATACAATCGCCCGTCATGGACATGTTGGTCCCTCAGTTCTAACGGAGGGCCCGGAGCGATTTATCTGTGAATAGTCATGCACAATGCAACAAATAGATGGTCTGAATGGCGTGTATGTTGTGTAACTTTAAAAGGATGTCTAATCTTCTTGCAAGTCCGTAGTCCGAAAGCCACACCGTGCGCTAGCCCGCAGAGCTCAGATAGCACATGAAGCAAAGAGTTTACAAAACTTTGGTCGTCAATACCACCTTTCCAGCGTGTTATAGTACATAGAATCTGTACACGGTGCACTTCGTTGTGCGTCAGCAACGGGCTTTATCTGGAGGAAAAGACAACAAACAAAGCGTGCAAAATACCTGGGAACCAAGCAAAGCAACACAGGACAATGTTAATGAGCAACTGCATGCCCACGCCCCTCTCCAAGAACACAGCAAGCGGAGGAAGCAAGATAGCTGAGATTAGACGCGATTGCTAAATGTCACTTACCCAAAATGATGGCAACGATCTTAGAAGAATCCATTTTCTATCGAAATCGAAATGATATAGTTCTATTCGTTGTTAAAGAGAGAATTAAATTTAAAAACCTGCTAAGAATACCGCAACGTTCTAATAATCCAAAATATTTCCCAAGACGGGAAAAAAACAATCCCTATTGGGCGGAAATGGGGATGTCATAAGATTAAACTTTTCACCACAAATGCGTCTATTTGGGCAGTTTGTCTTCTCCTAATACGCCGATTATGTCGTGTAATGACGTTCGCACATGAGTCTCATGGTATCCTTCCTCGATGAGGTATTTTTGGCCCTCGTCGAGCTTACATAAAACCTCGCAGGAGTATCCGGTCACCAGCAATCCTGGAGGCCGGCTTTCCACAGCCTTCAAAACATCGATCAAATCTCCCAATCTGGTGCGGATCAGACGCTGGTCTGGACACGAGGCTCTTTCCACCACACACACGGGCAGATCTGTGGGCCATTTTCTGTCATATAGCAACGGCAGAATATCGACCATCTTTCCCAGCGACATCAAAAACACCACTGTTCTGTTCGACTGGAAAGCCGGCAAATCGGGCAACTTCCCCTTTTTCCCCGTGCCTGTACAAACCAAAACCTGGTCGGAGACGTCTCTGTGGGTAGTAGGCACGGTGGCAACAACCGGTGCTACCAGCGCCGACGTGAGGCCCGGCATCACAACAGGCTTATAGCCGTGCGAAGCAAAGAAATTGTACTCCTCGCCGCCGCGACCGAAAATGTACGGATCTCCCTGTTTGAGACGGACAATGTGTTTTCCCCGTTGGAGGTTTTCGATCCCGATGTTGAGCAGCTCCTGCTGTGCGTTTTCGGCATTGCCGGGGAATTTTCTGGCGATGAAAATCTCCGTTTTCTTAGGAATAATGTCTATGATCTGCTGCGGCACCAGCTTGTCGGCCAGGATAAGATCTGCATTGTAGATCTCGTGCAAGGCGCCCACCGTCAGCATCGACAGCGATCCCGGTCCCGATCCGACCAGAGAAATGCGGCCCTTTTTAGTATCGTCCTGTCGTTCCACCACAGGCATATTTGCGTAAGCATCGGTCAGATCAGCAATGGATATGTCTGCGAGCTTGCTGAGGGGATAGTACTCAATTATCTGCGAAAGCCATCTAGGTCTTTTGGCATCCTTGACGTCATCCAGAATATCCTCATCCTCGCTGTCAATGAATTGGATCCTGCGCTTCAAATTGCCGATGTTGGTAACGATCCGGTCCAAGTTTTCAGGCAGCTTCTGAACAATCTCTCTTTTTAGCCGGTTCGCCAGCTTGCAGCTCTGGTGCGTGGTTGTCACTCCTAGCTGGAAATCGCCCTTCTTGTATGTAGATAACATTGTGAACGACGAAAGTTCAGACGAGTTGATGGTGTTGATCGGAATTCTCAATTTCTTGCACCGCTCAAAGAGTTGCCGCTTGATTGGGTGGTCGCTCTTCATCGTGACAAAAACCCGGTCGACAACGTTATCGACTTCGCAGCGACCAAACGTCTCCAGATCCCGAACCTCGACCTTCTTCTGCACAACTTCAAGCTCCTGCTGGTTGAAGAGCGCATTGTTCAAAGCCTGCACTGCCAAGTTCTCGTTGACGAGGATCGGCTTGGCCCCAGACGCGATGATGTTGGTGATGCGGCTGATGACCACGCGCGACAGATTTTCTGAGTCGTCGATGATCAGGTGGTGCTCGCCAGAGCATTCGTGAGCACACAGAAACTTCATTTCTTGCAAGGAGAACGTTTAGGGGATTGATTTTTTTTTTTATACAATTTGCACGTGTCACGTGACCATATCAGCGGAGAATAATGAGACGGGGAATGAAATGTGCGTTGATAGGTGCTGGCGGAGGATAATCTGTGGGCATGGAGCAATGGCGAGGATGATAGGATGGCAAAGCCAGCTTTGTAGGTTGTGTCCATAGTGTTGATGTTCATATTGAGAAACTGTGACGCACATCTCTACATCTTCTCCTGATTTATTTATTTATGTCAAATTTTTATTTTTCAAACTATGGCTCCTAAAAGACCGTTGGGCTTTGGAAAAAGCTCCAAGGCGAAGAAGAGCAAGAATGAACCAGAGCCCGAGGAGGCTCCAGTGACCAACGAGCTAACTGTGGAGCTTCCGCAAGAGGTGGATGCTGACGATCCTCTGCGCCAACTCGAAGGATTATGGCTTACGTGGATAAGATCAGATAAAGACAATGAGTTGATCTTGAACGGCATAGTTCACGAATGTGACCGTCTGCTGAGGAACTGTAAACAGAACGGTGGGAACGAGGACATTGAACTGACTCCCTTGTTTTATGCCATTTACGGCAGGTCTCTAGCCGGTCTGGCCCAGTTCAACGTAGAAGAGAGCGAAACTAGCGTTACCGAGTACTTTGATAATGCCATTGAGCGGATCGAGGATGGTATGGACAAATTTCCCGGAGAGGAGGTGCTTTTATTTGCCAAAGCGCAAATCATCATGGATAGAATACCTTTGGAGTATATTTCACAGATGGACATGGAATCAACCAAGACGAAGTTCCCAGATATAGTTGAGATGCTGGACGAGGCCACAAAATTGCTTGAGTTGGGCACGAAGACGGCGGAGTCGAAACAAAATTACAGCATTTTCAATGGTAGCACAGTGCTAGATATATTAGACTCGCTTGACGACTTGCTCGATATTGTGGACAACTTTGGCCGCAGCTACGAAGAAGGCCTGGATAGCGACGCGGAGGAGTCAGACGAGGAGGACATTTTGCCCGAAACTCAGTTACCCTCATCGCATCCGTTGTACGAAATTAGGAACACGGACAAATACGACAATATCTGGCGTGAGGCCATGCAGGAAAGCCTCAGTCTTTTGGACAAGAACGAGAAGCCCGACGCGGCCATTAGACGCAAACTTGTGAAAAAGCTTGGACAGTCCTACTTGATGGAAGCAGAGGAGCCTATATCCATATTTACGACGCTGGAATATGACTCCGACGCCGAGGAGCAGGAAATCAACGGACTTTCGGCAACTGCCGCCAAGGGCGTGGCACAGAAGCTGGTTCGCACGGCTATAGAGTATCTGGAAGGGGCCTGGGATGAGGAGGACCCGCAAACCTGGGTAGATCTTGCGGAAGCAGAGATCTCAATGGGTAACCTCTTCGAAGTTGGTGGAAGCGACCAGGAGGAGTGGTACGCACGTGCAGAAAACAAGCTCGTGCGGGCCAACAATGCCACGCACGGAAAGTACGAGGAGGTGCTGGAAAACCTGAGAGGTAAATAATTCACCAGCTGGAATGTAAGTGAAGCAAAAAACATAAGTAGGGTGCACGACATTTATTGTAGGAATGTAATATGGACTAGCGTTAAGGTTTGGGGCATGAGTGCCATTTTGGCATGCTTAACAGCAAGCGTCGTTTCAGGTTAGTGCCTAACACTGATTAATAGTGAAATTGTGCGGAAACAGCCCAATTAGTCCGGGCAGAACGCGTCGATGTTTATACACTTCTGTATTGGGCAAAAGTAAATATTTTCGCCAATGGAATCAGCTTACCCGATGCAGAAACCGACAAGATTGAATATGGAAACAGACTAAGATGGAACAATAAATGAAACATTGAGGTGCAGATCAAGAAGGTTGCAACAATCGCATTTCAAGGATTATTGAGCAATATAGCTGTAACCCAAGCATGGAAAATTATGGTACCTATTGTCAAGGAAGCAAACCGGAAAACTAAGCCAAAATTATCTTCAAGGCGCTTTCATATTTCTAATACGATACATCGATTTTTACATGCTCTCTGACCTTCCATACCATCTACATTAATCTATCTTGCAAAAGCACTGTCATGAACATGGACATGGAGGTTGACTCTCCCAATTACAACCAGTCGGATACTAGCGCAGAGGCCCAGCTCCAGGACTCTCCGTTGCTAAATGCGTCTGTCAGATCCCGGCCTCTGCGGCCTGCAACCCACCAGCGCACGAACTCGCTCAAGAGACCACTCACGATGTCGCCCAAAGTGGACTCCCCCACTTGCTCTGTGCTGGCGGCTGACTTCTCATCCAATTTCCATGTCAATCCCGGCCATCTCGCCAATCCTAAGAAGATTCTTCTACCAAGCATGATGGGGGAGGAGAACAAGGAGAATGCGAAAAAAGTGCTCTACCGCAAGGGGAAAAGACTGCCGGCGTTCAAGTCCGACTCCCTCGCGTCCTCATTCTACCACCACCGCTCGAACTCGTCTTCGTCGCTAGTCGTTGGCTCCCAGTCGTCCATCTTCCATAACCGTTCAAAGTCTCAGGTGGACACCTCTACACCGATCGCTATACCTCCGCCTACGCAGGTGTCTCCAGAAACACAGTCTATCATCGGAAACAGCAGGCTCAAGAAGAGCTTTTCGCTCATCAACCCCCAATACCATAGCTTCAACCCGACGGAATCGTCCTCGTCGAGCGAATACGAAGAGTCCGATCGCGAGGATGAGTTCGGCCGCAGCGAGATCGGGTCTCCGTTGCAGCAAAAGAACAGGTCGCACAGCAGATCGCGCATAGAGCTCAATTGTGACATCAAAAACAGGCTCCAGCGCGCCACATCGATGATCCAGCCTTCTGGGCCGGCTCCTAAACCCAAACTTTTCAAACTGTCCACGTCCAGTTTCGATGGAGACACGGGCGCTCTTTCTGCCGGGACCAACCAACTGACTAACACAATCCACGAGCTGAACTTTGGCACAGATGGGTTTCCACTCGAAAGCAGGCGTATTGACAATTTGCATCTGGACGAGTCTCTGTTCGATTTTGGTCCAGGAAATTCGGTTCTGTCCAAAAGTCCGGTTTCGACCTTTTTCGTGGACAACTGCGCGCTTCCGCGCATCAATGTTGACCAGTTCCACGAGATCCTGGTGAGTTTCAAAGAAGAAGACAAGCAGACGGGGAAAAACAAGTATCGAGAGTACTTTGACGAGCTCATGGTTGTGGACTGTCGATTTGAGTACGAATTCAAAGGAGGCCACATCGACTGCGCGCTGAACGTGTCGTCGAAAAAAGAGCTGGAGGAGCTCTTGCTGGGCCAATCGGTGATCAAAAAGACCCCGATGGAGCATACAGCCGAATGTCGCAAGCTGCTAATTTTCCACTGTGAGTTTTCTTCGCACAGAGGCCCGCTCATGGCCAACTTGCTCCGAACTTGGGACAGGTACCTGAACAAGGAGTACTATCCGCATCTCTACTATCCGGACATTGTCATCCTGGAAGGCGGCTACAAGAAATTCTTTGAGAAATTCAATGGAGTGCACTGCTATCCGCTAAATTATATTGAGATGCACGATCCTCAGTTCAAAGACGAATGCGAAAATGGACTGTACAAGCTGCGCAAAGACTCGAAGCTCAGCCTCAACCGCAAGTCCTCGTTCCAGGACAGGCCAGGCTCACTGTCGTTGCGCAAGAGCTACACGTCGACGTCCGTGCTGAGCTTTGCCGAGTCGACCAAGAGCAGCACCAGCATCTTCAGTTTTTCCGAGTCCAAGACAGAAATCAGCGAGCTGGGCGGCGACGGGGAGCTCGGTGGTTTTGGCAGCAGCATTGATCTCGACGACTTGTGCGATGAGTCGCCAATTTCGAAAAAAACCACCATGCTGAAAACGTCTCCTGTCTCCAAGCCCAAATACGAGGAATTCAGAAAACCACAGAGCCCGCAGAAACTGTTCAAGCTGCCCAACCTGCCGCATCGCAAGACCCTGCATTTCCGGTCCAAAACAGTGGGCTCGCTCACTTCTACGCCCCCTCATTTCCCCCATTTCTCCGACCTGACGCGACGGTTCGAAAAGCACGTCGACACGCCGATCATCAAGAAATAGACATTGCATAACGGAATGTATCCGACTTATTCTTTGTAGCTGTGGCGGAGCTTGGCCTCCCGGCATTCTCTTCCTCCCAGCGGAATGGGGCCAAACCTGTCCAACGGCCAGATTAAATATGTCGCTTTGCCTATCACGAGCCCCGTGCTCACGGGCCCGTATGTGTTCGAATCTATCGAGTGCACGTTGTCACCCTCGACCCAAATATGGTTCACCGGCACCAGCACGCGCGACCGTGTGTCGGGGTACCGCGGTACCACCAGATCTCCCTGCTTGGCCTTTATTCGCTTTGTGTAGATTTTTTCAGGGTCTATGGGCGACCGTAGAAAAACAACGTCGTCAACCTCCAGATTATTGATGTTTGTGACCCCCCACTTCCACAAGAGCACGTGGTTTCGAGTATTGGGCGATTCTGGTGGGTTGAAGGTGGGCTTCATTGACATTCCCTCGATCTTTCCTATATAAGCGACATGTTCTGTCACCACGTAGACCACGGGAACCCAGGACAGAAAAGTCAGACACATCCTTAGCGAGTACTTTGCAAGCGGCATGTGCTGTTTGAATGCCGACATTGTAGAACCGTTGGTGACACTCCCGGCACCACAAGAACAAAATAAATATTATTTTTCGCTGGAAAAATCCCTAATTAAGATCATTACTAATATGCCAACTGCCGTGGAAAACGAATTTGAGGTAAGTTAACACCCCATCAAAGCGCCAATGCTAACAACAGGCTGTCTATGCCGTCCCGTTGCACTGCGAATCCTGTGTGAAGTCCGTGACCGAGGCCCTGAAGCCCGTTCACGGCATCTCCAAGCTGGACGTGGACTTGGAAGCCCAAAAAATCACCGTCAAGGGCCATGCTGCGCCTTCCAAAATCATTGAAGCAATCCAGAAGACTGGAAAGGACGCCATTATCCGCGGGACCGGCAAGCCAAACTCTGCCGCCGTCGCCATCCTAGAGTCGTTTGATGAAGCCGATAAGCAGGCCCCTGTCAAGGGCCTTGCCCGTATGGTGGCCACCAGCCCAGACGAAATGTATGTTGATCTTACGCTTAGTGGCGTAAAGAAAGGGACGTATTATCCAAGTATTCGAGAGAGCGGTAACATTTTCAAGGGAGCCCTGACAACAGGAAAATCGATATACGACTTCCCGCCTATCGAGGCAAAAACCAGGGACGGTGAGCTTTACAAGTGTCAAGAATTTGTCAAGGTGCCTTTGGGAATCTCGGGACTGATTGGCCGCTCGCTTGTTGTTTCGCATGAGCCAAAGAACGTCTTTTGGGAGAGCCTGTGCGGAGTCATCGCGCGCAGCGCAGGTGCTTGGGAAAATGACAAATATGTGTGCTCCTGCACTGGCAAGACGATCTGGCAGGAACGCGTTGACGCTGTGGGTCGCGGAATCTCGAATTAACGTAGGAATGAATGATTTACTTAGTATAGAAACGCATATTACACTGTCACGCTGTCGTCAATAAGGTCATCCTCCGTTAATTCGTCCATCAGCTCTTTCTCGTTGGCGGCCCTGTTTTTTGGGTTATTGGAGCTTGCTTTTTTCGCCTCGAGCTCGTTCAGCATGTCGTCGTAGTCCGCGCTGTAGTCGTCATCCAGTGGTCTTTTCGCACTGCCTTTTTTTACGACGTCATTATCCTTCACCAGTTTCATTTCTGGAGCCTCAGCAAGATCCAATTCGTAGTCCTTGTCCCGTTCCTGTTCTGGAATACACTGCAAGATCACGAGAGAAAATAGGATGAAAAATATTATGTAGCCGATTAGCTTTCTTTGTGGAGTAGTGAAGTAGTTGCGTGGGAGCATATCGACACCATGACGCTTCGGCGTCATTGAATAAGGGCGCGGAAGATCATATTTTTTGCCGTACCCTTGCATTGCTGAGAAGCTGAGAATATTAGACAGAAAAACGATAGGTTATGGAGCCCTCCATATAAAAGACAAATTACACCTGATAAATTTTCACTCGTATTTTATCCTGCTCTCTACATTTGGACGCTTCATCTATAAGGATACAGATCAACTGTCCAAAGCAACTCTACATGATGAATATTTTTGAAATGGGAATCTCTCTGACCTCGTTAAACAAACAATGGAGATAAAACATATATTTCGTTTCTGACTAGAGCTGCTGGGACAGGTCGATCTAATCCTCCTTTCTCGCCGAGGTCGCAGGACTTGTGTTTCCGCTCTCGTCGGCCTTGTTTTGATATGCCTCGTGAAGCCCCTTTATCTGTTTTTTCAGGTTCTCCACATCAATTTCTTTCTTCTTCAAAACTTGCTTTAGTTCCTCGTATTCCACAGTGGAAACACCTTTTTTTCCCCCTTTGCCAACAGCCGTGGCTTGAATCAGCTTTTCCTTATTTTTGACCATGCTCTTTAGAAGAATGATGTTAAAGTAGATAGCAATGCCTAGGAAAAGAGTACCAGCGGTCAAGTACATGTTGCGTTGAGAGTAGAATTTGCGCACCCGCACCTCGCTCCAGGTAGCACCAGCAATCATTGTAGGCACTGGTGGAACATTCCCGGAGGCTGGCATGCCTGGATGATACTCTTTGGGTATTTTTGGAACGGCGGTTCTGAGAGCATCCATGAACATCATGCCAAGCACTGATGCCCCAAATACCAATCCTACCTTGACATTGGGATTTTGTAGTAACTTATAAGCCAGGTTGACAAAACCGTCTTGGACCTTGTGGGGCAAAGGCATAACCAGAATCGTCATTAACGTCATTTCAGTGACCAATAGGCCAAACACAATCATCATCTGCAATGACATGTTGAATATCTAAGTGGTGAAGGCTGTCAAATATGTGAGATTGAGGCTGAAATGAATTGAAACGACACAAAATCAAAGCCTGATCTAGCAATACAAGAAATAACACTCGCACCTCTACACCAAATTTTATCTAAAGCTTTTTATTTTATCTTCATTCAACTTATTTCAAAAATGAACGCTGAACAAAACAGGTTCGAACAGAGCACTTCTGTCCATTCCTGAGCTTTCAGAAACGGTAAGAAAAGCAAAAAGAATTTTGCGAGACAATGTCTCATTTTTTAGCAAGCTGTTGCAGCGCAGTAATTGTAAATCTCCTGATGCTGAGCTTGTTGTTGGGGTGGAGGCATATGTTGCGACGCATAGAATCCACTTGCAGCGGTAGAACCGCTATAGCAAACACCAGTACTCATCAGTGGAGGCACCATCTGCTGCTGATGATAGCTCAAAGGATAATAGCGTTGAGTAGCAGCCATCAACATTCCAGGCTGTTTATAAGCGGCTCTAGAAGTAGGTTGCGGCTGGAATGAGAAATAGTCACCTGCCGCAGGAATGGGAGCGCTAAACAACGAGTTGTTGTATTGTAATTGATAAGGATTTTCAAACACTTGCTGTTGTTGCACAGGTTGTTGATAATCGTTATAGTAAGGAGAAGAGTTCAAAGGCGTACTCATTGGAGAGAACTGCGAATTTGAAGAGAACAAAGAACTTGACGGAGATTTGTACTCGTAAGGGGTACCAGCATGGTACGAGGATGGGGCGTCCATTACTGATGGTGACATAAATGGATCACTGTAAGGGCTTTGAACTGGCGTAGCCTGGAACTTGTTGCACCAGGTCTTCCAGCATTCCTCGATACAAGAAAATCCATCCTCGTAATGCAATCTCCATTTGATAGAGCTGAGCCAATCTCTCTCTAGTTTGTTGATACATTCCAAAGAGAGACCAGTAGCGTCGGACCATGACTTGTTCCGGAAAGTATTGTCATCATTGAATTTATTGGCCAGAACCAAAGAAATTGTGAGGTTTTCAAACACTTCGGAATCCATGGTGATCGGGTCTTCTCTGCCCTCCATCCTTTCCGACAGATAAAGCAAAGCAAGAACAATTGTAGACTTCGGCAACCTAGTAGCAGACAAAACAGATTTCACATTGTTATGGAACAACGGAGTAGGATTATCAGTTCTTTTCATCAAACCATAACTTAGCCAACAAACAAATTTGACCATTTGATCAAGTTCGTAGTCCAAAACAGACGACACTCCACCGGTTGCATTTGAAACAGACTGATCTTGAACGGGAGGAGGCATCTGATATAGTTGTTGTTGGAAATATTCAGTTGGCGGGGCATAATATCCAGCCATGCTGTAACCTCCGGAATAGGACATAGAATGTTGGTGGCGATACTGTTGCTGCGGCACAGAAGTGTTCATTAAATACTGTTGACCTTGCGGTTGAAATGACGCATGGCGCTGGTGATATTGCGGTAACACTCCCGTGTACGATTGTTGAAGGTAATTTTTTCCCGATGCAAACATTTTTGAAAAGGGACAAGACGATGACTTAATTAAAAGGTCGTCCTGACAAGCGGATAGTCCAAACAAGTATGATTCAAAAGAATCAAGGATAAATTAACTTGAGAGTAACTTAATATCTCAAGAATTTATTCTGAATTTGAGGTTTTCTTGTTTGAGAAATCCTTGTTTTTTGTGATCTGTTCGTTGTTGACGCTGGTAAAACAAAAGGAGCGGCGAACTGATGTTCAAAATTAGACTCCCTTGCGGTCTCCAACTGGTAAAATGATCACTTAAAGGTTTGGGTTTGCTGTAATGAGAACAAGTAAACCTTTTGCCCACAAAATTTTTTTACTGGCTGACTCTTTTCCTTTTATAAGTTAGAAAAACTTTTCCTGTGCAAACCGCATGCAGGCGGTATTAGCAGAAAACCGACTAGGCGCAAAATTTTTTCTGCGATAGCAACAGCCCCCTTAGCAATTCAGATAGTGATGTGTCAGCATCGTGCCGCCCAATTGAGCGCGCAATATGATCGGTAGTGTGTGGCATTCAATTTGCCCATCTACCTTTGTACACGAGATTTGTTCACCGCATAATCCTTGCACCAGATATTTCATTAAATTATCCCTATAAAACACATTAACCACCGAAACCGTACAAGGTTCTACCCTGTCTCTTCAAAGCGTAAACCACGTCCAGAGATGTGACGGTCTTTCTCTTGGCGTGCTCAGTGTAGGTAACAGCATCTCTAATCACGTTTTCAAGGAACGATTTGAGCACAGCTCTCACTTCTTCATAAATCAAAGCGGAGATTCTCTTGACACCACCTCTTCTGGCAAGTCTTCTGATGGCTGGCTTAGTGATACCTTGGATGTTATCTCTTAGAATCTTTCTGTGTCTCTTAGCGCCACCTTTTCCTAGACCTTTTCCTCCTTTTCCTCTGCCGGACATTTTGTAATAATAGATTTGAGTAGTTTGCCACAGAAGGATATGAGTATATTTATATACAGTGAGCAGGATATGAGGAAACCACAAAAGACCGAAAAACTAGCCAATCATATTGTATATCTTAGCTGGTCCCAAATTTCCTCACGCGCTGTGTAAAAAATAAACTCATATTTTGCTGCATGTTGCCATTCGGAGGCTGATCATCTCAGTTTTGGCACAAAAACTATACGCCAGCTCGCTCGCGAAGCGAAAAAAAATTAGGACACTAGTTTACGCACTTGAATGAGTAAACGTGTGTATGCACATCAGCGTAAAAACATGTCCGCCGGCGTGGACGATAATTTCTTATAAATACGTGCGCATCCGCACTCACCACGTTAAGTCAGTTTTTAAACGCATTTAATTTAAAATGGCCAGAACTAAACAAACAGCAAGAAAGTCCACTGGTGGAAAGGCCCCAAGAAAGCAACTTGCTTCCAAGGCTGCAAGAAAGTCCGCCCCAGCTACTGGTGGTGTCAAGAAGCCACACAGATATAAGCCAGGTACTGTTGCCCTGAGAGAAATCAGAAGATTCCAAAAATCTACTGAATTGCTTATCAGAAAATTGCCATTCCAAAGATTGGTCAGAGAAATTGCACAGGACTTCAAGACCGACTTGAGATTCCAGTCTTCTGCTATTGGTGCTCTGCAAGAGTCTGTTGAGGCTTACTTGGTCTCCTTGTTCGAGGACACCAACTTGTGCGCCATTCACGCCAAGAGAGTCACCATTCAAAAGAAAGATATCCAACTTGCAAGAAGACTCAGAGGCGAGAGATCTTAAGTATTTTTGTCTGGGTTATAATGTGCGAGGTTTAGGTGTAACATATCGATTGGGTTTATACTTTTAATGATATCTTCGGGTTGAACGTTATTTATGGTTTTGGTTTCTGTACTTTCACTCCTTGCACCAAATGCCAGGTATGTAAATTCGAAAAACACAACAATATATTTTAGTATATAATGGATCCTTTCAGCGACAGCGGCGAACTGTATCACCTTAGACAGCAATTCTATGCTGCCAAGTACAATGATCTGGCAAATACCAACTTGGAGGAACTGATTTTCTCCAATGAGGAGAATAAATATAGAGCATACCAGCTTCAAATTAGATCGCTATTGGCATTAGGAAAATATGACAGTGCAATATCCGAGATAGCTAAGATTTCAGTCGACGAACCACTAGCATCCGAGTTCGAAGCCTTGCAAGCTTACACTGAATTTTTGAAGAATGGAAAGAATAAATCAGAAGACTTGGAAAGCCTCGTCTCTTCCCATAGCGACAACGAAACGATTAACCTGCTTGGCGGACTTTATTACGTGACCTTAGAAGACTTCGATTCCGCAATTTCTTTATTATCTTCTTCGCAAGGGTTTGAGAATATATCATTGCTTGTTTATGTTCATCTGTTGTTGAACAAGACCAAAGAAGCAGCAAAGATCCTATCTAACTTCAGCCAAATTTCCCAGGACAGCGTTGTATTTACGCTCTCTCAGTCGTGGTACGACCTGATCAACTTCGACGAGTCGTTGAAGTCTGCTTATTATTTCTACGATGAGCTTTCCTCCAACGAGAACACCGCTAGCACCAAAAATCTGATTTGCTTGTTCATCTCCAACATGAAACTCTTACATTTTCCAGAGGCACAGGATGTTTTGAACAAGATTGCTGAGCTGGGGGACGAAGGGGTCAAGGAATGGAAGACAGACCTGCTGATCAATAGAATTGCATTCGAGATTCTTCAAGGTAACGAGTACACGGAATTGCTTGCCGAGTTAAAGAAGACAAACCCTACTTGCGGTTATCTGGAGGATTTGAAGGAGAAAAACCAGGTATTCGACTCAATTGTCGAAAAATATGCTGTTTAATATAAATGTAATCAAAATGCATTGATCATTATCTATTTAAGAGGCATGGCTTTCTCTTTCCAGCTCCTCATCTGGAATTTCCTCAAGAGTGATCTTTCTTGGTTTCCTAAACTTTTCAGAATCCTTCAGTTTTGGAACTTTGATCTCCAGCATACCTAAATGAAATTTAGCACTGATGGCTTCTTCTTTCACGTCAGGAACTGAAGGGAGCTTGATCACTCGTTCAAACGAGCCAAACCGCTGCTCAGAAACTTTCAGTATCTTGGAATTATCCACCGTGGAGTCGTCAGACAAATACTTGTTTTTCACCTCACCTTTTATGACCAGCTCCGAAGACGTAGGGTGGAATTCAATATCGACAAACTCTTTGGACACACCTGGTAAAGCCAAGGCAATAATGTAATTATCAGGGAAGTCATAAACATTGACAGCGGGGGAAAATGGTAGATTCGTCTTCAACTGCGGTGCAGAGATTTGAAGGGGGTCGATCTTTGGTTCGTTATGTTTAGCGTGCATATTGAGCGTAGTCGAGTTCCTTCTTTTTAGTTTTGGTTCCTTTGGAGAAGCTTGTGAAACTTGTTGCTGTTGTTCTGCGGCCGGTAGTGTGGTTATTTTGCCTGTGGCAGCAGCGGCAGCATCTTTGTTGGTAACTTCATCCCTACCCATTTGCGAGTTCTGTTTGACAACAGGAGGGATATCTCTCCTACTAGGTCTGGCAAGTTTTCTTGTGAAATAAGGGCCAATCAAGTCTTCTAGCCTATACTGAACGCTCTCATCGTCATTGGAACTTTCATCTTCAGCCGCATCCGGGTCCTCTTCATATTCCTCGTATGGGTAATACACCGGCACCTGCGGATATCCTCTTCTGAACCCGGATCCAAATACATATTGAGGCTCTCTGTAGTACGTTGACCTAGTGGGTTGTGGCCTGTAGCCCTGCTCGCTGAGAATATCCCGTAGATATTGTTGAATAATCTGGTCCATGCTCATAAATTGTTGATAGCAATAATAAGGAGATAATTCTCAAGCTTATATTATATTTCCTCCCCCATATTTTCCAGAAAGTGCTAGATAAATTAATTAACACACTAAATAGATTTTGTTCCCATAGATTGGCGAACATGTCCGTCTCAGATGAGCCGATGTCATTCGAGCTCGTTAGCAAGCTCGTCAACAATGGAGAGCTCGATAAACTATCAAGATCGCCAGAAGTTATGGATAAGTACAATGCCCACAAACAGTATCTAAGAGATAAAGGAATAGATATGGTGACATATATTCTTTCGCACGAATTGCATTGGGTCCCCGAAGATACACCTCTGGATACTCCTTCGCGCGAGCTGCTGGATACTGTTGTGAAACCGGAGGGCAAATGCCCATTTGCTAATACGAATGATATGACCATAATTCAAAATTCGTATCCTTATCATTTAGAATCTGGCATTGAACACCTTTGTGTATGGGTGAAATTTCCTCTGCCACCGGACCCCAACTCTGCAATCGGGGACATATCACCCAAGGATAAAAGCTTGATAGAGAAGTACATCAACGAGACGTTTTGCAACTGGCTGAACATACCTAGAGATCACATTGTATGGTTCAAAAATTGGACGAAATTACAAAGCGTGAAGTCTGTCCCCCATATCCACGTAATTATAAAGGACATGGATAGACAGGCACTGGATAGAGTATTGAACACGGGCGGGAAGGCTATAAACTATGGAAGCTCTGACTGTAAACTATAATGGTGCATCGGGAAATATTTAATAAAACGGGTTCTCATCCATTTTCATGGCCTTTTTCTGTAAAATATCCAACCTGTCTCCCTTTCTGATCACAAAGTTCTTTTCATGCTGGATAACATACATGCCAAAACAGCTCTTAAAAGGATTCGCCTCGTCCACACGTCTATATTTTGACATCGTCTTGCTAATGGTGCCTTTTTTGTCCATGGTTCCGCTAGAAATATCAATGTTCGGAATTGTACATCTGATGCACTTCAATGCGCCAGTAAAACCAATGCGCGAGTTGTTGCCCACGATATCAAACTTGTGATAGAAGTCCTCTGCAAAAGGCTTGTCGACATCTCTAATAATCAAGTTGGGACGGAACGCTGCCATCTGCAAGTATTTTCCAGTCTCCCCGGCATTTCGTTTCACCTCTTGGTAACTCTCTTGAGAAGTCATCAGCATGGGATAATAATCATGAAATAGTGTATTTCTGTCAACGTTTTTTGGTGCTCCCACCTTGCAGGCTTTGCCGTTGGGAGAATAAACCAATACTGCGTCACTGGGTAATCCCATACTGGTGATAAATTCCGAAGTCAGAGCTCTATCCAAGACATAGCCCTGTAACGTGGCCAGCCACAAACTGATCGGCTTAAGTTTGGTGCCAAAGGAGCTGTGCTGTTCCACATAGTCGTCTGTCACATCCATTGGAAGATAAAACACAGCCTTACTATTTGTAGCTGTGCTATCGTATTCGAACTTGAACTTCCCGTTGTCAAGCGAAACGCGGACCGACGAAAGCTTAGGGATGTCTTTCAGCAATATTGGCATATAACACTCCTTTTTCGTGTCGTAGTTACATATAACATATTGTCTGTCGTGTTTGAGTCCATAATGATCCACTTCCCACTCGTCCACTTTTAATCCGCTTGATACGGCTTTTATTGGATATATCAAAAGATAATCCACAGTTCCACCATACCTTCCCCGGATATCCATTCCGAGCAAGCACCTGCTATACCAGAGTAGCGCACCGTTCACACGCTGGCAGGTATTATACAGATATCTCAGGGAAGTACGCAACCGGGTTCTCTGATACGACTCCAGATATTGTTCAAGCTGAGAACTAAAACACTCAACTGTCAGGACAGCAGCTATGATGGACAGAAAGATAGTAACCGCAGTAGTAAAGTATGCCATTGCGGTGGAAGACAAAAAGTTAGATAGGAGACCAGGGGATTTTTTTCCCCTGATAAGATCACCATAACGCGATTATCTAAGCGACGATCCCAAGGAAAAAATATTTATGTTTTGTTTATGGGCTTTATAGTACCTGGTGTGATATTGAAACTTGACGTTAAGTCGTCGTCACGACGGCAGAACCGTGGAGTGAAACGAATATTTGTGAATGAGGATAGACAGAAAGAATTCAACTCCGGCTATAAGTGCAAGCGTACGTTGGCTTCGATGATAGTACCTTCAAAAGGCAATGATTGCCAACGAAAGATACAGCAACCACGCAAAACTGAGCATATAACTCACTTACCTACAGAAATACTGCTGGAGATTTTTGTAGAGTCGGAAAACCTTGATAGATTGAAACAGGTGAACCGCCTTTTTCACACACTTATTGAGCAGAATTATGACAATTTGGCATACCAGACTATAAAGCGCAAGTATTACACATCGATACGGACCGCAGAGCGAAAACGATCATTTATCAAACGACGTGTCAGTAATGATATAGACCATGACCATGACAGACACGCTTTACGCACTGAATTAGAACGAGCTAGGGCCCAACTGCCCGACGGGGAACCTACTTCCTATGTATCTGCGTACCAGGTCAACATATTGGACGAGGAATGTTTCAAGAGTACAATCTTGAGATCCAAGATTTTTGACATGCTGTCTCCAGATCTGGTTCTATCTAGCGAGCATATCTTAAGGATACCACAGGAATTGGAGAAGCTCAAAAGAGCTGGCGAAAATGCTCTCAAGTCCAAGCTTATAGAGCTGCACAAAAACACCGCGATCGCCTTTCCGTACTTGGATGGAGACAATGATCACGATATAGATTACATTCACAGCAATTACAAAGACAAACTCATAATGATACGGCATCTGGTAGAGCGCGACACCCCATTCAGCACACCGATCTACCAAATGGTCAACTTAATAATATATTTGAATAATGCCTATAAACGATCTGGCTTTGAAAACGAAATTATAGACACTAAGGTATATCAGCGACTCATTGATCGCAATAGGCCGGCCAAGTCAAAACTCACCGATCCCAGCGTCATTGTCAACTGTTTGAAGTTCAACGAGCACAATCTCCTGAAGTTGATAATCAAGGAGTATGATGTCACCAAATTGGCTTCTGACCTCGAGGTGTGGAATTTTATCCTGGAGTCGAAGAACTATAGCTATTTCCACCAGCTTGAAAAGCTAGGGCTTCAACCGACCTCAGGAGTTATTAAGATCTTCAACTAGTAGTTATACTGCTGCAGCTGCGGCTGCTGCGTGGTTTGTTCAAACACCGGGGAGACACTGGCAGCGTTTCCAGTAAAATCGTTGAACCAGGCGTGCTGGAGAGCTTGACGAGCGCTAAGTCGAAGCTCGGGTCTCATCTGAAGCAATCCTTGCAACAGGTTCAATGCGAGGTTGTCCATATTTGGAATCAGTGTGTGCAGATCTTGAGGGATGAAAACGTTGAAATTGGATCTATAGTTCGGATAATTGGTGACACCTGGCCATGTCCTCTCGTTTGGTGTACCCATGATTCTGAAGATCTTGAGCAATTGGTCCTCGTTCGAGGAGCCAGGGAAGAGAGGTTTACCGGTAAACATTTCTGCCATGATGCACCCTGCGGACCACATATCGATCGACGTGGAGTAACTGCGAGATCCGAGCAACACATCTGGGGCGCGATACCACAGAGTGACAACCTCGTTAGAGAAGGTGTTGACTGGAATGCCATAAGCTCTGGCCAAACCAAAGTCTCCCAACTTCAGTTCGCCCTTGCTGCTGATAAGAAGGTTTTGAGGCTTCAAGTCGCGGTGAAGCACCCTGTTGTCGTGACAAAACATAATTCCTCGGAGCAGCTGGAACATGAAGGACTTGACCACATGCGGCTCCAAAGCACCACTCTTATTGTAACCGTTAGTGTCCATGTATTTTTTCAAATCCTTATCAAGGTATTCAAACACCAAGGTCAGCTTATTTTCCGTGTGTATGACGTCGTATAGGGTGATAATATTCTCGTGTCTCAGTTCTTTCATGATGGAAATCTCTCTTATAGCTGTAGATGGCGTGCCTTCTTCGCTGTCCAGATTGATTTCTTTCAGCGCCACAAACGTGCCCAGCGCACGGTTCCGTCCTTTGAAGACTGTGGCGTATGTGCCCTCTCCTAGTTTCTCCAGCTGTTGAAATTGGGAGGCAGAAGCAGACATATCTAAATTAAGTGCGTACTGTAATTTTCTGGATATGACACCTTTTCGTAAAAAAATCAGCCGACGATCGGCCAGGTCGATCGACGAAATTTTTCACTCTCAGGTATATCGATCTACAATGACTGATTTACAGACTTCTCCCCGGCGCAACACCGAGGCGACGTTGTCTGCACGCGAGATTCCCAATATTCGCGACAATCCATCTGTCCTGGGTCCGGAATGGTGTGGTATTTTCGAAATCCCAGTGACTTTCGAGGCCTCGCACTTCGAGCAGGCCATGAGTAATCTGTTGAAAAATCCTAATATCAACTCTACAGTCATTCTCAGAGCAGATGTGCTAAAGAATTACAAATACACGTACATAGACGGGTCCGAGGAGCCGTTTTTGGACAAATACATTGCAGAAGACCCGGAATCCATTTCCATCGCCAGCGACAACCCGGAGGAGCCAATAAGGTCCCGGTACCTCGACGACATAGAGATCAAAAGTGTGCCTATCACTAAGGAATTTAGGCCGAAAGTGGAGATGGTGAGAAGAATAATACCTCGCAACCCGTCCAAAGATTATGTGATCAACCAAACGTGCCTGATGATGGAAGATAGCGAAGGCTCCATTTTGATAGTTTACACCCCACATATCAGCAAGCCCGAGGAAACTCCGTTTTATCTGCCCCCAGTGCGGTCCATCGGACTGCTTTATTCTCACGGAAACCTCTCGATCCACTATCTTCCGTTTGGATCTCTCGAGGAGCTAAGAACTATGAAGCCTATAGAAAGGCCGATCCGAATCGCATACAGACTGATGAGCACTGCCCAACGGCACTCCGACGGTGTCGTCAAGGGATACGAGAAGCGGGTCAATCACGATCTGATTGTGTCCAAGGTGGCGTTTCAAGATAGATATATTAGTCTGAAGCAGAAATATGCAAAAGCTCTGGTGGACGACTGGCGAGAAAACACGGATCCGCGCAAGCATGTATTTGAGGATATCGCCATTGCCGCTTTTCTGATTGAGTTCTGGAGCATAATATACCCGGACAAGGAGCTATTTGAGTTTAGAGATCTTGGCTGTGGAAACGGCCTTTTAGTGTATCTGCTTACCATGGAAGGCTATACAGGAATAGGAATTGACGCAAGAGCACGCAAATCTTGGAAAATGTACCCTCCGGAGGTGCAGAGCAAACTGAAGGAGCAGGTTATCATCCCCAGCGTGCTTCTGAGGCCGCATCCTGCTGCCAGAGCACATTATTTTTCCGACAACGGTAGGGCCTTCAAGATGCCTGTGGACAAAAAATTACCCGAGGAGCTGGGGCTCACAGAGAAACACCAGCTGGTGGAGGTGTTTACAGCGGGCGATCTGCTTAGCTCGCCGCAAGTCAACGCGGCCGAGTTCCCTAAAAATACATTTATCATTGGCAATCACTCGGACGAGCTCACCACGTGGATTCCGCTGCTCGGGTACCCATTTATGGTTATCCCATGCTGCTCATATAACCTGAACGGCGAAAAAGTTCGGTATCCAGCCATCAAGAGCATTGCTCAGGCTAGCTCTGTCACCTCGTACACCTCTACCTCCAGATACGCCACGCTTGTGGATCACGTGGAGTACATTGCTACCATTTTTGGGTGGCAGGTAGAGCGCGAGATGCTCAGAATTCCATCTACCAGAAATGCAGCGCTGATTGGCTACCGGCCCAACAACTTTCTACCCAAGTCGATCTACGAGATCATCGCCATGGAAGGCGGTGCAGACAGATGGGTGGAAAATACGCTCTCGCTGATGAAACGGCCTCCTCGGAATCATTAAATATACAGCTTCTATATGTCTATTTCTTCGCGTGTCTGCGCTTTCTTTTGAATCCAATCAACCTTTTGACATCGTTCGGAAGGCCACTCTTGCTGGTTTCGGGTGCAGTTTGGGCGTCTGTCTTTCTGCGCTTCGAGTCTTTTGGTCTGCCGTTGGCGCCTTTTTTGTCTCCACCTTCTCTCTGACGTTTTCTGTCTCTACCACTATCCTGGCCCTCGCCGTCTTTCCTATGACTTTTGGCTTTGCTATGGGCAATTTGCTCGTGGCGACGCTTCACCACCTTGGCGTTCTCAATAGCAAACTCCACAATCAACCGACGCTTGGCTATCGTGCCCTCGCTCTCCGCCACCTTCTTTTGCTCCTCTGTCAGCCCAACTAGGATGTCCTCGCGACTCACCTCGTGAGCATTCAGCCACCGCAGAGCCATCAAAGCGTGCTTGTGGTCTCGGAACTCCAAGAACCCATATCCTCTGGATCTGCCCAGAACACCTGAACCCTTCACCTCGTTGATGATTTTGGCCTGTTTCACCACACCAGTCTGCTTTTTGCGCTTCTTGTCCTCGGGCTTGACTCCAAGCTTCTCCTCAATAAACTCCTTGTGTCTTTGCGATCTCGCAAGCTCTTCCTTGTTCAGCGGTTGTCTCTTTCCCTCCTTGACCTCGGACGCAAACTGGACAATGGCCTTGCGTCCTAAGGCCTTCAGAGCTTTCTCATTCATGGCACGAGGAAGGTTTCTGATAGCCAATCTCGTCAGCGACAGATGCAACGATGGATTTTTGTTCAGCTGCTGCACACGCAGATTGTACGATTTTTCACGAACATCCAGATCTGTCTTGCTGATCAGCGAGGCCAACCTCGAGCCCGACGTGATTCGTCCCTCGTTCAGCAGGAAAAGATTACGCTTGTCTTTCTCCGTTGGAACGCGGCCTAGAAGCTCTTTCCGCGCAAGAGCGTTGCGCTCGGCCATTCTGGCAGCAGAGTCGCGGTCCACGGTGGCAGTGATCTGCAAAACCCGGCCTTCGTAGACATACAAAGGAGAAACGTCGTCTGGAATGAGCATCGAGTTCGGATTCACCTCTGGCGCATTCAAAAGACAGTCCTCATAGTCTTCTTCGCGCCGGAACGCCACGAATGCGGATCCTTTTGCCAACTGGGTGTCCTTGTCCATGACAGGAAGAGCATATTTAATTGGACCGAACTTGGAAAAATGCTCCTCTAAAGATTCTCTCGTTGCGTCGTAGGGAACGTTACGCACGAAAATGGAAAAGTTCTCCTGTTTGTTTGGACGGGGCCTTTTGAAATTGAGGTCCTCGCCGTCAGAGTCCGATTCGTCGTCCTCAGAGTCGTCTGCCTTATTTTCTTCCTTTTCTTCCTTTTCTTCGTCGTCTTCTTCTTCTTCTTCGTCCTCACTCTTTTCATCCTCGTCCTCCTCATCTTCCTCTCCCTCCGCGCTCTTCTCCTTTCGGAACTCCTCCCACTTGCTCTTATCTATAGCAAAATCAACAGCCACCTCACGGCCCTGCAACTTCAGCCCCACCGTCTCCTTCACAGCCTTCTCGGCTGCAGCGTGCTTCATCATCGTCACAAACCCAAAACCAGACATCTTGCCATCCTTTTTCTTAGGAATATGTGCCTCCTTGACTTTACCGAATTTCAAAAATACCTTCACCAGCTCGTTCGGGTCCTTGACGGACCACGGCAGATTGCGCACAATCAGCTTGGCACTTTTTTTCAGTGCAATTTCCTGTGACTTGAATTTTGCATCCTCCACAGGCTTGGCCTGTTTATCGTTCTTGTCCTTTCTCTGTCTCCGTTTGGCAATAGACACTCTCAGCAGCTTGTTCATGAACTTGGCCTTCTTGGTCTCCTTCAAGGCACTTAGCGCATCCTCGTCTGTCACAAACGAAACAAATCCAAACCCTCTGCTCTTGCCCTCTGTGTCAGTGACAATCACGGAGTGTCGCACTGGGGCATATTGGGAAAAAAACTCATTCAGTTGTTCCTTTGTAGCTTCAACAGGGATCGACTGCACAAACAGTGTTCTGCGGTCCAGCTGGTCTTCGCCCTCGGCGGCAGGTTGCTTATCTGTCATCTGAACAGTACAAGATCGGCTACCCTTTATCTATGTGAATCCTTAAAATTTTTTTGAAATTTTTTTATGCACCCGAAAGCTTTCCTCAGTTGAAAAATAAAATCGCGTTTGTTTATCATGAAGCAAACGGGCATTCTTTCGAATAATTATATTCCGCCCCTGCCACCGCGAATGGTGGCCAAGGAACTTGCGAAACTCAACACGGACTCGCTGTTCAATTTGGTAGAGCTGTGGCTCAAGATGAGCGCGACCCAGCCAAAACTGTCCAAAGATCAAAGAGCCCAGGGACTCACCCAGAAACAGCTCCTAGAGTACTGCAATGATACTCTCAAGGCATTGAAAGACCAGAAGGCCCCCAAACGGAAATTGATTGATCGCCTTCTTGTTGACTACTACCCGTCAGGCCTAAATGCTCTGCAATTGGCGCAGATAGACATACAAATGATGGTCGATAAACCAAACAATTACAGCTGGGTTTCGTCCACGGCTAAAATCGTGAAAGAAAAAGACGACGACGATACAAACAGGGCCATTGACGATTTCATCTTCTCGCTAGATTCGCAGGCATTTCTGGACCGCCTCATCACGAACTTGTCTAACCTTTATCTAACCCATATCTACATCTCTAGACACCCAAACTTTCCGCTTATCCTGATCAGAATCCAGATGTACGAGTACGTCCACTTCAAAAAAACCCGGACTGCTAACTCTGCCGTCGCAAACAAAAACCAGCCAGATATACTTTCTCGAACGCCATATTACCTGGCTATACCGATGAGCTCGCCTAATTTGATCCACTCTGCCGCCAATGAGGAGGACCTTGTTTCCAAAATTATCCTCCAGTCCGTGGAAATGACTCTCTCGTCCACGCTTCGTCAAATCCAACTGTTTCCCAATCCGGACCCGCCTGTGCGAACGCTGGAGGCCGTCCACGTCCTCAAGGGTGTCTCACGATTTGGACAGTCGCTGGCTAGCTGGACGCCGTATGCCGATGGAACAGTGGATATCAACCCTTTGGGAACAATAGAAGATCATCTTAGTGTTAATCCGTCGAGACTGGCTATGGGAGAAGATAAAAATAGTCTTGTTGCCTCGCTCAAGTTTAAAGGATCAACAGCACCAATTGAATCGAAAATCCTATACGACACCAACAAGCCGCCACAGAAAACTCGTAGCCTCAACGACGAGCAGTTGACACACTCGAAATATGCCTCTTTGGTCCCCGTTCAGTACGGAGAGTTTATTCTTGAGGACACCCTTCCAGGGGCCCTGGAAGCTCCGAAAATCAAACTTAGACTGCTTGGCAACGATATTTTTGCAGGCCTGCACCAGCTGGCTGTTGACGGTGTAATAGAAACAAAGAACGTGCCAAGCTGGCTGACTGGCTCAGAAAACTCGACAATCGGCCGTGTCAAGGACGGCGTATTCCAGCCTTCAGCGTCTTCCAGTTAGACGTTCGATGTAGTCATCTGCCAAATGGATATGCACTGTGTTGTCTGCCAAACTTTTGATAAGCCTGATCATATCAGCATCCTTCCGTTTGAAAGCTTCTTCGATCGCACCTTTGTGGTCATCACAGCTAAGATAGCATTTGATTTTTGTTTTGTACGGCATGTTTGTACAATGTCCTAAATACAGCGACGCGTGTCGTTTGTCGCCGACTTTCAATGACTCCGTGTAAAATGGTTCGTACCCTATAGGTGACTGCCTCTGTGTGGCGAAGTCGTATAGCTCGCGTCTTTTTTCTGGAAGCTGGATGTATGTTTTGAGCACTTTGTAGTAGAACTGTTTGTCTGATATTTTAAGATCTTTTTGTAATTTAACTGCTTTCTTGAAATCGGCCCTGAGTAGTAGTACTTCCAAGAGCTCTAAATGCGAAGAAGTCTTAGTGTCCAGGCCAGACTCTATAGGGCCTATGATGTCAAGGTTCTTTGCCTCATCTTTGAGCCACTTGGACTCTGTTTTCATGTACTTCGATCTCTGCAGCGTATGAGAAGCTTTGTTCAACAGTTGTTTTTGCCTGTCAATTTCGGTTTCCTTCGCGAGATTCTGCAGAGTCACCATTGCCAATCCAAATATCGAGTCTTCCTTGTAGAAGTAGTCATTCAAAAGCTGAAGATCCCGGGATGCCAGCTGGGTGATAAAAAGCCCCGAAGCAATCTTTTTCCTGTTGAGCATTTTCAGCAAGTCGGGCACTGAAACCTTATTTAGCAAGGTCACTAGGATGTATAGAATAGAGTCTGTGTCCATGCTTTCTTCTGCCTTGTTGAGCGCATAGCTGTCCTGGCCCATTTCAAGCAGCATCGGCACTGCCAGACTGACATCTTTCTCCAGACTCAGCAGCTTTGTAGCCAGCTCTGCACGGCCTTCGACGTAGGCAGCTTGGGCGATCTGTGCAAAAGAAACAGTCTCGTCCTGGAATCTTTTGAGTAATTCCTGCAGCAGTTCGTCATTGTTACGGTTTGATTTGCGGATCTTGGCACACGCCCAATTGATGTAGATATTGTCTTTTGGTAAGCTCATGAAATCTGCTATTTTCAGAGAGAGGTAATGTAATTTGCGCAAAAGAAGCAGATCTATGAGTCTATCCAGCCCCAGCTCTATGAATTGGTTGTATGTGAGAAAGATTCCGATTTCCGGCTGTCTGATTATGTTGAGGATTCGCAGGTTGTTGCACGTCTCGACAAATTCGTCCGAGTTGTACATGTCCAAAGTGGTTTTACCAAACGTAGCTGCTCGCAGAAGTTTCTTTTGCCAGTACGGATCGAACTCTTCAGAGGCGGCTCGGATGCAGTGGTCAACCGCGTCAGCAAGATTGTCCCCTATGATTTCCAGGTTTTCGTTGGCTTTTGGCGACCGCTGGTCGATCTGTTCAATGGCATCCAGCAAAATCGCACTTGCCGAAGTAGAGCCTATCTTGAACGTCTCGAGTGTGTAGTTGCTGACTCTGGAGACAAATTGAAGATTGGAGTTGTCCAGATACAGAAATCCATCCACCTCAGGCCGCACGATCGCCGGCGAGTCCAGATAGAAAGTGATGGACTCGTAAGAAGGCCCGATCAAAAGCATTTCGTCTTCATAGCTCACCACCACAGCATCGTTTCCGCACCATTCAAGCTGCAATGGCACGCCTGACTCGCATTTGAACACGTTCAAGGTGGTTGTGAAGTCGCTCGTCACTATCAGCACACTCCCATCGCCGTACAGTGCCACAAAGTCTCCATTCGGTGAGGCAGAAATCAGACTGTACGGCCCTTGTTCATTCTGCTTGGTGTCCTTTATGCGCTGGTCTATAAGGAGGACCCCCTCCTGAGTGGAAATAACAAGTTTTAGAGGAGTGTGGTAGACAGGAGGGATGATAGTCCATCCAACAATGGATCCTTCCACTATTGGGAACTCGTTCACATCATCGTTGCCATAAGCAAAGCTCTTAAACCCGTCAATAGTGCGGACAACAAGCCCATTATTCCAGAACCGGACATCGATAACCTCAGATCCCACATCGTACTCTTCAAACTCTCCGTCATAATCTGTATACACACGGTACCTCCCGTGGCGAAAAACCACCACCAGCTCGCACCGTCCTGTCCATCCGAGACTGGCAATGTCGCCAGCTTTTGTGTTCCAGAGAATGGAGGCAAGTAGAGATCCAGATCCCGAGTAGATCTCTATCGCTGTTCCCATGGTACGCCTGAACACAGCAATTACTGCCGCATAAGGCCCAATTGCCACCATGCTATCTTTCACACTCACATCCTCCCATTTCAGGGCAAAGAGTGGGCGGCTGCGGTAAAAAACCGTCTCCAATCGTTCCCAGCCCAAACTTGGAGAAGCCATTAAAATATAATAAATAAATTAAACTAGATATTTTTTTACTTTTCCATGACTGAGGAAGTATCGCCGTATGTCACGTTGATCTCCAACGATGGGTTCCAATTCCAGATTTCCCGAGACGCTGCAATGGTCAGCGGCACGCTCAAAGGTATGCTGAACACATCGTTCCAGGAATCTTCAACCAATACAATCAGACTACACGAACTGGACGCAGTCCTACTTGAGAAAGTGTGTGAATACTTGTATTACAACCTCAAATATAAAGAATCGGTCGACGTGCCGGAGTTCGACATCCCCACCGAGATGGCACTGGAACTGCTTGTGGCCGCCGATTTTCTGGATGTCTAATCACACCCTCCTGTTGAATTGCGAATAGAGCGACGGATCATAGGCAGATGGAGTACTATAGAAATCTGTGCTGGTGGTAGGCTTCGAAGGCAGTGGTGGCGCTGCCGCCGACGGACTGGAAAATGATCCTGCTGGAGAAGAAAACGAAGAGGCAAAACTGCCTGGCTGGCCGTAGTGTCCAGCAGGCGCCTGGTTCTGCAAGCTGAACCGTTCAAATTGCTGCCGCAACAAGTCCTGGTCTCGCTGCGGACCGTTTGTCTCTATCTGGTGAACAAGCTTATCTGCCTCGTTGCTACGTTCACTCACCAGTTTTTCCAGTGCAAATCGCAAATTCGAGGTGAAAGTGAGCAACCGTTCATAGAAGGCTTCGCCTTCAGCAACGCCGCCTTTGTATGTATTCCACTGCTCAATCGAATTGAGAAACCGCGCGTTAACCGCCTGCGTAGTGCTCTTTGACGACTCGCGCTTCTTGAGTCTGAATTTTACTGTATGGTCGTCCAACACCTCGTTCATTGCTTTCTTCAGATCATTGATCAATGGAGCCTGTTTTTCAACTGTCAAAGCTATTCTTTCCTGATATGGCCGGAACTTCGCCAGCTCGGCGTTGAAGATATCTTCTATTTGGGTCGTATTCCGATTCATGATCAACGACTTCGAGATATCGTCATTGTGAGCTTTTTCCTTCAAATCCTCGTAGGTGTTGGATCTTTCTTTCTGAAGATACCTCAGCTTTTGCAGCTTGTCGTCGACCTTGGTCAGTTTTTCTCTCGATCCGGCCACATTCACTGGCTCGTCGTCCATATCCAGCAAAGATTCGGGCTCCTTGGCAGTTTTGTTGTATTCACGGAGCACCTCCGCACTGGTTATACCTTTGCTCAAAATTTCAATGTCTGGCTTGATCTTGTTGTAAATCGCACTAATCTTCTTATCGGTGTCGCTAGCATCGAGCAGAGACTTTTTTGCGCGTGCAAGATCCTGCTTCAGATTCATCAGGGCAGCAGGGTACTGTTCCTGGACCCACGCTGTGCCATGTTTGGCTTTGTTAGAGTCATATTTTTGAGCTTCCTGAGCAACAAGCCTGTCACAAGTATCAACATTGCTTTGCACCTGTGCTCTGAGATTTGCGGATCTTGAAGTGTCCACTGATTCGTTCATGATGGCCGCTGCTCCTTGTACCACTCGTGCATCAATGGTGTCTGAATTAACTTCACTGCTTTCATTGCCGTTTGTTTCCTCCAGCAATAAACGAAGGTCGACAAGCGACTTTGGAAGCTGTAGGAATTCGAGCGTGGAGTTGAGCTCAAGGTCAGCCAGCTCACATTTCTCGCTTTCGGCCCTAAGTAGCTTGGCAACCTCTTCAGAATACATGCTCGACTGCTCGTGAACTTTCAACGGAACTATTCTGTCGAACAAGTCCTTGCCCACAATCTCTGAGATTTTCTGGTCACCAAGAACAACTGCTTTAGCACTATCCATAGGTTTAATTTCCGGTAAAGTGGATGCGTTTGGAACCATGTCGTGGTAGATGAAATCGTTATCCTTTTCCAGCAGTTCGTACTCTGACCTCACTAACTTGGCATGTTCTTTGAGTTTATCCTTAAAAGTAGGGTCAAAGGTAGAGCTGTATCCGCTATGTTTCTTTATCGTCTCTTCAGCCAGCTTCATGTAGGCAATGGCCTGGCCATACTTGTTTGAGCTTTTGAGTAGCTGAGACTGTTGGAAGTTTGCGTAGGACAGATAGTAGAGTTCTTTCAGTTTGGTGTATTGGTGCCAGTTGTATTGCATGGTCTTGACGTTTTGAATCAGCTCGGATGCTGAGCCGTAAAGTTTGGCGGTGGATTTGGCCAAGCGGGCCAAAAGCGACTGTTTGGGCTCTGCTGTGGTCTCGATGTATCGCAATAGGAAAACTTCTTGTGCCTGGGCAAGCATCAGTTTTGCAAGGGCCTGCATGCTCTGAACACTAAGGTCGTCGGACGGAGCGTGCAAAAAGCTCTCCTGGATGTACTGATAAACTCCGGCAGCTTTTTGGAACCATTCGTAGCCGACCTTCAACTCATCTGCCGTGGCCGCCAGATGTGACATTATTCCTGCCAAATTGAATAAAACACTTGCCTTTTCAAATGCCAGCGAATGCTGCTTGTGCGAAACGGAAGGAACAAAGGCGTCATACCAGCAGAACTCAATTCCCAGTGACTCCACAGCAATTCTTAGCTCTAACATCTCAAGCTGACCATAATATCTATAGTATAAATCCCTGCCAATTGGGTCCTCGTCGCAGTGGATAAGGTCTGTTCTTAGTTTGTTGAAAGTGGCAATTTCGTGCTCGAAATCGCTGGCATTCCCATAAATACGGCCGATGTAAGTGCTCAAAGGATTTGTCCAGTCAACAGGTTTTGTCTTTTTCAAGGGAATAGAAATAAACTTGGGCATTGCGTTGAACTTTTATGGCCCTCGAGTTCAGAAATAAATAATTGTGCAATTAAACTGGGGAGGGAAATTAATCAGATAATTTTAAACCTATTAATTGATTTAGTTTCTTAGTATGTCTTCTGCTTTCAAAACGGTTGCGGAAGAAGTGGACAAGCTGGCCAGCAATGACTCGCTGGAGCACATATTGGCCGATTCCAACTCATTGTTGGACGGCCTGCGCAGACTCAGAAACGACGTGGAGAACGATCAAGATGATATGACAATGATAAAAACCCAGTTCAAGAGCTGGAATGAAAACACGCTGAAGCACGAAAAATCCATCAACAAAGCAATCAAGGGTTACAGCTCCAAAGTCGACAAAGTGCTCAACTTCAACCTATCTAATGTCTACACCTATCAAACGGTGGATGTCAAATCAAACCCGCGTTCGCGCAAATTGGTGGACCGGGCAATTGTGATGGACTTGCTGCGCAATGGCCACTTTGACGTTTTGGAGCACATTGAAAGGGAACGCGGCATCAAGATACCGCAGGAGCTGGTGGACAGGTTCAAGCAGCTTAATGAAATCCTAATCAGTTTCAGAGAACACGACGATCTACGGCCAGCAATCACTTGGGCCGCACAACACTCCGATGAGTTGAAATCCATAGGTTCAGATTTGGAGTTTAACCTGCACAAGCTGCAATTCATCAAGCTTTACAATCAGAGCAGAAATAACGAGCCGTTCGAAGCTTACAAATACGCAAGGGACAATTTCCCCAATTTCGGAACCACGCATTTAGACACCATTTCGAAACTGCTATTCACAATCATGTACTCCTCATCGACGCCTGAATGTGGATTTGAGAATTATCTCACGGACGGGGATCTATCAAACGAGACCTTTTACAATCAAATCTGTCAGGATTACTGCTCTTTGATCGGACTTTCTTCAAATTCGCCTCTCTACAACACACTGCTCACCAGCTACATCGCCTTGCCCAGCTTCATCAAGTACCATAGGATCTCCAAAAGCTCGGGAAATCTTAATTGGACCACCACCAACGAGCTGCCATTCGAGATCAACCTGCCTCCATCGTTGCAGTTCCACTCCATCTTCATCTGTCCGGTGTCCAAGGAAGAAACAACTTCGGAAAACCCCCCTATGGTGCTCCCGTGCCATCATATCATTTCCAAAGACAGTCTCATCAAGCTGAGTCGCAACAGTGTAGCGAACTTCAAATGCCCTTACTGTCCGCGAACAACCACAATTGCCCAGGCTGTGCAGGCTAGATTTGTTAATTTGTGAAAAGAAAAAATTTATTCCGCTATGCCTAATCGAAGAGCCCGCAAGAAAAGACGGACAGAGGACTTTTCCAGCTCTTCAGCATCTGAAAGCGATAGTGACTCCGTAAGCGTGACCAGTGTACAGGAAGAACAACCAGATGCTCCCGAAACATATACCATAGATGGCCTGGACACGCACGAGGTGTCTGACAGCACGCGGCTCAGACTCCAACAGCTGAACGCAGACAGGTTGACCAGCATAGAGCAAACCCTTTCTGGGAACCTAAAACTTGACATAAACGGAGTACGCCAGATAGATGATGCGCGTGAGCAGCTACAGAACGAGTATCTGAAAAAACTGCTTGTCACGTATTCTGAGGACCTGGATGCGCTTCGTCAGAAAAGTGATTTCAAGGAAAACTCACTCAAAACCCTCGCCCGTCTCCTCAAAGAGAGCGGAAACATTTTTGATGACGCAACTCTCAAGTCGCTAGTTGAGTGATGTATATGATAATGTCTAATTTTAATTCATTAGTGTGCAAGATCTGGGCTTAGCCGGTCTAAGTGGAATAGTCAGGCTGTGCAAGCCACGATTAAAATTACCCCATCGGTTTTCGAATTCTATTGTTTAAAAATAGAATCTACATAGAGGTAGAGTGAGCAACAGAACATTGTTTCCTTTCTGGGCCCTCCGACTGGAACTTCTTGCCCTCAGCCTTAAATTATTAAGAAAAAGAGTGTATTGTCATCTATCAGGGTCTCCGAAGCAAATCACTAGTTTTTTTCTGAGACTTAAAAAAAGTTGACACAATGAAAGTTGCTATACTGTTTTCCTTGGCTTCGAGTGTCTGTGTTCTGGGAGACCCACAGTACGTCAAACTGGAGGCGTCTGTTCTGCGTGGAGCCACCTACAAGGAATCACAGAAGGGGGCCAAGCCGTTCATGTTGGAAAAGAGGGCTGATGACGGCTCGGTCACGATGGAATTGCAGAACGCACAGTCTTTTTACCAAGTCGAGATCGAAATAGGGTCTGATAAGCAGAAGGTGGGGGTGTTGATTGATACCGGTTCCTCGGATTTGTGGGTGACGAACTCGAATAACACTTACTGTTCGTCTTCCAGCAGTAAAAAAATGAAACGGGACGGATCTCGCAATGTGCTCCGAAAAGGACGCGATCTTTCCGACCTGTACAATTTCAACTCTCCAAACGAAGACAACAATGCAAAAGCACTCCTGAGTGGCTGGGGAGATCTGACCACAGCAGAGACTGTAACCCAGGATGAGACGCAGACGGCGCTCGCTGCGCAGGCCACCGTTGACTGCTCGCAATACGGAACTTTCGATCCTTCAACGTCGGATTCGTTCCACAACAACGGCACCAAATTTGAGATTTCGTACGCGGACAGCACTTTTGCCCGTGGAACCTGGGGCTACGATGATGTCACTTTCAGTGGTGTCACTGTCAACGATCTCTCGTTGGCCGTGGCAGATGAAACAGATTCTGCGACTGGTGTTTTTGGTATCGGATTCAGAGAACTGGAAACCACGTACTCAGGAGGTGGACCAGAGCATTACATCTACGACAACTTGCCTTACAAACTGGTCGACCAGGGACTCATCGGTAGAGCCTCCTATTCCATCTACATGAACTCAAGTGATTCCAGCACTGCCTCCATTCTCTTTGGAGCAGTGGACCAAAGCAAGTATACCGGAGATCTTGGCTTGCTTCCTATCATCAACACGGTTGCTTCCTACGGTTACGAAAAGCCCATTAAGCTTCAAATCACCCTGTCTGCTATAACGCTCACCAACTCTAAAGGGCAGCAAGTCAGTATTGGTTCAGGAGCTGCTGCTGCACTTCTTGATACCGGAACGACTTTGACGTATGCTCCAAACGAGGTTGTCGAGAAACTTGCTGAAACCCTGGACTTCGTGTACAGCAGCTCTGTCGGGGCCTACGTGGCAAGATGCGACGACGTCGAGAGCTACGCTGTCAACTTCGACTTCCAGGGTAAAGTGATTGAAGCTCCTTTGAGTTCCTTCCTGATTGCTCTACAAACAAACTCGGGAGTAGTGTCCTCCTACTGCGCATTGGGTATTTTCTCCTCGGGAGACGAAACTATCACCCTCGGCGACAGTTTTATGCGGAACGCCTACATTGTGGCCGACCTCGAGGGATATCAAATCGCCATAGGTAATGTGAACCTGAATCCTGGAGACGAACAAATTGAGATCATCTCAGGTGACTCCATTCCTTCTGCTTCTTCGGTTTCCGACTACTCGAATACCTGGGGCGCCTCTGCCACTGCTTTGGATACTGACAGGACTACTACTCTGGGATCGGTGACTGCTGTGAGCGATGAAAAAGTGACGTCGACCAAGAAGGTTTCGAATGTTGAGACAAGCACTTCGTCCGGGTCCGGGTCGGTTTCGGAGTCGTCTGGGTCCAGCTCGAACTCTAACAACAGCCCAAGGACAGTAGGTTTTAGTTTGTGTGCGGTTTTGTGCGCATTGGTGATTTCTATACTAGCTGTTTGTTAGATCCAAAGTTCTAGGGGGCTTTAGTCTTCATTTATGTTTATTTTTAATTGTACCGTGTGTAATTGTTTTTCCGACGGGTCTACTTAAATGCGAGATCTCGTTTAGCGTCGTTTATTTGTCGTTCGTATAGTGACAAAAAACAGGAAAAAAAACTCTAAGCTGGATAAAACCTATATTTTGATAAACATGAGCAGCGAAATCAAGCTAGCACCAAAGGATTACGAGAAGGACAAGGAGTTTGCCAAGGCGCTGCATGGCAAGGACGCTGCGAATGCTAAAGGAATGAGTGCTTGGGTGAAGAAAGACAAGGAAGCTCAAAAAATCGCTATGGAAGGGTATTTCAAGCACTGGGACGGCAAAACCGACGAGGAGACCGAGAAGTCGAGACTCCAGGACTACTCAACACTGACCAAGCACTACTACAACTTGGTGACGGATTTCTACGAGTATGGATGGGGATCCTCGTTCCACTTTTCCAGGTACTACAAGGGAGAGCCATTTAGACAGGCTTGTGCTAGACACGAGCATTATCTGGCATTGAAAATGGGCATCACCGAGAACATGAAGGTGCTGGACGTCGGATGCGGAGTCGGGGGCCCTGCTAGAGAGATCACCAGGTTCACTGATTGTGAGATCGTTGGACTGAATAATAACGACTACCAAATCGAGAGAGCCAACAACTACGCGAAAAAACTGAAATTGGACCACAAACTGTCTTTCGTGAAGGGAGACTTTATGCAGATGGACTTTGAGCCAGAGACCTTTGATGCTGTCTACTCAATTGAGGCCACCGTCCATGCTCCTGTGCTTGAAGGGGTGTATGGCCAGATCTACAAGGTGTTGAAGCCTGGTGGAGTTTTCGGAGTTTACGAGTGGGTGATGACCGACGAGTACGACGAGACCAACGAGGAGCACCGTAAGATTGCCTACGGAATCGAGGTTGGTGACGGTATTCCTAAAATGTACAAAAGAGAGGTTGCCGAGAAGGCTTTGAAAAATGTCGGATTTGAGATCGAATACACTAGGGATCTTGCCGACGCCGGGGACGAGATCCCATGGTACTACCCATTGAGTGGAGACTTCAAGTATGTGCAGACGTTAGGTGATCTTTGGACGTTTTTCAGAACCTCGACCTTGGGCAGAAAAATCACCACCGGCTCTGTTGGTCTTATGGAAAAGTTGGGCATTGCTCCTAAGGGTTCTGTGAAAGTCACTGAGGCTCTTGAGGACGCTGCTGTCTACCTCGTTGAAGGAGGAAAAAGAAAGTTGTTCACTCCTATGATGTTGTATATTGTGAGAAAGCCATTAGATGCTAAATAAATACATTCATTTTATACTTGTGCTTCTGAAAAGCAAATACCTTAAGAATATGCCTTTATATATGGTTCTCAACTATGAGTCTATCAGATAAACAAGTCCCCAGGCGCAGCCAGCAGCAAACGAGCCAATGGCAACCATCTGGAGACCTTCCGATACCCTTATGTAATTAGGCGTGTCATCGCCCATGGAAACGATTGTTTTGAAATACCCAAACCAGAATAGCGTGAAAATCATCACCAACACGGATATTATTAACCCTGTGCCGACTGTGCTCGTGAAGAAGTATGGGATTAATGGGATGAAACCTCCAAAGAAATATCCAGACCCAATTGTTAATGCGCTCATCAATTGACGTCCGTCGGCAGGTTCCTCCAACCCGCGACCATATCTGATCACAAAGTCAATCATCGTCTTGGGGTCAGCCTCCAAGTCCCGGACAAATGATTGGATGGTTTCCTCAGAAGCACCCATTTCGATCATGACGTCTCCAACTTCACCAGCTATAGAGTCTGGGTTCTCGAAAAACAGCTGTTTTTCCTTTTTCACCTGGGACTTGTAGTATTCCGATTCTGAACGGGCAGCTAGGTAGCCTCCGAGACCCATCGAAATGGCACCGGACACCAGTTCTGCCATACCTCCAGTGATGACAAGTTTAGAGTCTCCGAGGGAGGACAGACCAGCAGTCAGGGCAAACGGAACTGTCAGTCCGTCACTGAGACCAATGATCAGATCGCTCATTGCTCTTGGGTCCACTTTGCCAAACATGCCTGCGTCCTGAGAACTAGTGGAGTCATCGCCTTTGAGTTGCAGCTTTGGAGAGCCTGGCGTACGCGGCTGGGACTCCGGGTCACCGTCCGAAAGAGAACCGTAGTTATTGTTATTGGTGCTTGTCATGAGCGGGCCGCTTTGGTTAGAAGAGGAGCCAAAAAGTGACACAAGGGCTCTCTTGAGGGCGACTATACTCATATCTGGCTGTTATTTATGTATGATTGCTGATTTGTGGTGTAAGATTGGTTAGTATCGACCAAGCCGTCTGCCTCAAAAGATACTAGTAATGTGTAGGACTAAATAGCGTCACCGTAGAGACTGTAACAAGCCTGTATGAGTTGCGCGGTTAGCAGTTAATATTTAGCTGAAGTTTGAATTCTTTTGCAAGGTCGTCTGAAATACACGCCAGGAACCTGCTATTATATTAGCAAATGGGATGGTAGTGGCAATTGAGTGGAAGTTGATTGCGCTCACTGATGAAAGAGCTCAAAGCACGCTGTATCACTGAAGAAATCACGCAGTAGTAGTGTGGACAGAGAGATCGTCAATATATAAAACTCTTAAATTTTTAAAGCACCTTTTAAAAATATGTGTGGTCGTGTGCTACCCACTTGGTCCATTACTGTAGAGCGCTAACTGCAGGCCCTTGGTGTCAGAATGTAGCAAATCAGAGGCCGATAAATTGTCATCATGAAATTTCCAACGGTCATTGCTAATCAAGTGATGCTTTCTAGACACATACAAATTTGTTTTGACAGATTTTCGCCAACTCGAGAAAGTACATTGCATTGTGTGAAACCCACAAGCGAGGCTGAACATGTGTCAGAACGTCATCATTTCAGTGTAATTAATAATACTAAAGGATAAAATTTTATGGTTTCTAACGTGACGCAAGGACCACTCTTATTCTGTTGTCCAAAGTGCACACCCCAGTTGACACATTGCATGAACGCAACCCAAATTTTGTGATCGCGTTGATCTTCCTACATACTCCCAATCGACGCGTCTGTAGTCCCTTGGTATTTTTTTAATTTATTTTTATTTTTTTCAAGTTTTCTGATCTTGACCAAAAATCTTTGTCATGGTGTTATTGGTAACCCTGGTCGTTATTGCCATGGCAGTATGCCAGGCCGCTGCTAAGACACATACCTTATTCTTCGAGACAAAGTGGATCACAGCCAATCCGGACGGTGTGAGGGACCGCCAAGTGATCTCGTTTAACGGAAGTTGGCCTTTGCCCACAATTGAGGTCAACAAGGGCGACTCCGTGGAATTCCATCTCATCAACGGGCTCGACGTCTCAACATCTTTGCATTTCCATGGTCTACTTCAGAATGGCTCCAACCATATGGACGGGCCTGTTGCCGTCACACAATGTCCGATACCTCCTGGTGAGTCTTTTGTTTACGAGTTCACGGTGGATCAAGTAGGAACGTATTGGTACCACAGCCACAGTGGCTCGCAGTACAGCGATGGACTGCGTGGGCTGTTTATTGTCCATGATGAGGAGGTGGAATCCAACTACAAGTTTGACAAGGAGCTCGTTTTGTCCTTGAGTGATTGGTACCATGACCCAAGTGAGGTCTTGATCCAGAGACAGCTTTCTCTATATAATCCCACAGGAGCCGAGCCAATTCCTCAAAACACGCTCATAAACGACACCAAAAACATCACTTTCGAGGTGGAGCCCGACACGACGTATCTGATCAGAATTGCGAATATTGGAATCATGTCGTCACAGTACCTGTTTTTTGAAGATCACGACGTCGATATCATTGAGGTGGATGGTGTGTATGTTCATCCTGCCAGGGCGTCCATGATATACTTGGCAGTGGGACAAAGAATGAGTATTTTGCTGAAAACCAAGTCGTCTGCATCCAAAAACTTCGGCATTGTCCATGCGCTGGATATTTCCATGTTGGACGCCTTGCCGGCTGATCTGCAGTACGTTTCTGTCAACCAGATGGTTTACGACAAGAGCCTCCCTGATGCAACTTTGAAGAAAGAGTGGCTGGACATCGATTCATATGCTCCGTTCGACGACTTCGAGCTGCGTCCTTTAGACAACATGCCTCTTCTTCCAGACCCAGACCATCGCATAGATGTTGTTCTGCACATGGAGAACCTGGGAGACGGTGTCAACTATGCATTTTTCAACAACTACACCTACGTTGCTCCTAAAGTGCCGACTCTGCTCACGGCACTCAGTGCCCCTAAGGAGTACGTTTCCAACGCGAAAATATACGGATCCAACACGAACTCGTTTCTGCTAAGCTACGGCGACGTTGTGGAGCTTGTGGTCAATAACGAAGACGACAACAAGCATCCGTTCCACCTGCACGGCCATCAATTCCAGACCATAGTTAGATCGGAACCATACGACGATCCCCACCATTACGACCCGGACGCAGAAACAAAACTACCAGAAATCCCCGTTCGCAGAGACACAATGATTGTGGAAGGTAATGGTCACATGGTGCTGCGGTTTGAGGCCAATAACCCAGGTATCTGGTTCTTTCACTGCCATTTGGACTTCCATCTTGAACAAGGTCTTGCTTTGACTCTCATTGAAGCTCCGTTGGAGCTTCAGGAACAGTTTGCATCGAAAGAGCTACCCGAATACTTTTTGCATGCTTGCAAAGCTTCCGAGACACCTTATAAAGGCAATGCTGCTGCCAACACCAAGCATTGGTTGGACCTGACCGGTGAAAACGTGCAACCGCCACCATTACCGGACGGGTTCACGTTTAAGGGCTATGTCGCGCTGGCTGCATGTACAGCCATTGCGCTCTACGGCCTCAAATGTATTTATTCCTACGGTATGGGCGACCTGAACAGGTCCGAGAACGTGGCCGCAGAGGAGCGCAAAATGGTCCGCAAACTTATGCTGAAGCTGAACCAGGAGCAGCGGGAAATGCTCAGCTCGTCGCCCTCAACAGTGAAAAAAAGAGAGGAGATGCGCCAGATGATCGAGGAGCTCGAGGAGCTCGATAAACGGTTCCGCGAGCTCGAGTAGGGCTGCGGTGCACGGGTGTGTACATAATTTAAAAATCGCCATAGGCTACGAGCGCGTGCCGGGCGTGAAAGTGCGGCCTGTAATAGTTTGTTCTGTAATGTCTGTTGAGGTGGAAAACGATCTGATCAAGTTCTCGTACGGCAAGGCACATGCCTGTGTTGCGAAAAAAGGCTGCACTTTGGTCTCCTTTGTGGTGGATAGTGATGAATACTTGTATCTCTCGGAAGCTGCCAATTTGTCGAGCAAGAGCCCGACGCCCGTGAGGGGCGGCATGCCGCTGATTTTCCCGGCATTTGGCAAGTCGTATCTGGAGAGCCTGAAGACGGTCCAGCAGCACGGGTTTGTGCGCAACATGGCTTGGGACTTCGTCATAGCGGAGGTTTTGACAGAGTGCACGGTAGCACGGTTTCGGCTAAGCCATCGGCAGTGCGAGAAGGAGCAGCAGTACAAAAACTGGTGCGAATTTTATGGCCAGCCCATAAAGTTTGAGCTGACGATGGTTTTCGAGCTATTTCCAGACCGCATCACGGTGAACACGGGCCTAGTCAACGAAAACGTGTCTGAGCTCGAGTTTCAATTTTTGTACCACACCTATTTTCGAGTGCCCTGTGTTCGCGACATGTATATCACGGGCTTGAAGGGGGCCAAATATCTGGACAGACTGCAGACCCGATACGGGCTGGATGGCAGTCCTATGCTCAAAGTGGAGGAGCAGACAGACAAACTGTACGAGTTGGGCGAGAACAACCGGGAAATCGACATCTTGTCGGGCAACTACAACGTGAGACTGACTGCGTCGGACAATTTGAAGGACCTGGTGGTTTGGAACCCGTGGGAAGAAAATGCGGCCAAGATGAAGGACTTTGAGCCGAAATCCAGCTACCGCAACATGTGCTGCGTCGAGTTCGGCACAATTGGGGGCACAACGGTCACCCAAGGCCAACGGTGGCAGTGCCAGCACACAATCACCATCATTTAGGCGCACTGGAGGGGAATACTAAAATATCATCATCTATGTATTGAACTATTTTTCCTCGCTCGGCTGCTCCTGCGCCTTGTCGTCAGAGGCGGCCTCCTCCTCGTCTGAGCTGCTCAGCTGGTCCAGATCGGTAGGAGTGTTCAGCGAGGGGAAGTCGCCGCCGCTCTCGGCCGCAAGCTTGGCAAAGTCGATCGACTCGTCGCCGAAGGCATTGCCCAGGTCGCCCATCGAGTTCTGCAGGTCGTCATCTTTCTCGTCCTGCTCGTCCTCGTCAACCCACTTGTCGAAATCGGTCTTTATGTAGTGTTGCTTCACCTTCAGCTTTGTCAGTCTAGGCCAGAACTCGGCATTGAGCTTCTTCTTGTACAGAACAAAGAAGATGTGGGATCCCGTGATCTGGTACTTCGACTTCTTTTCGTCAATCTCGTCGTAGAACTCAATGTCCAGCTTATAGTGTTTGTCGCCCGACTTGCCTTCGAACTTCAACTCGGTGGCACTCAGCGTGATCTCTGGCTTCTCCACATCGGCCACATTGATTGTCAAATAGAGCAAGTTTTTGTCTGGAATCGAGTCGTGGGATCTTTGAGCCCAAAGAACTGATGTTAGCGTGGCCAAGCTGTGATTACTTACCTTCAGGTGGAATTGTCGACATGACAGATCGTAATTAAGTGTTAAAAGTGGTAGGTTTTAATACTCTAGTGTTATTTTTCTAGAAAAATTCGGCTGTCGTCCCGTCTGGGGACGCCTGCTGCACAGCCCGGATCACGGGGATGGTTTCAGACTTGGATTACATTACATACACTCTATCTTCTTCCTCTCAGCATGCTCCGCGGATAGATCTTGCGGCGTGTCTGGGTGTTTGGAGGAGGCGTGGTGGATGGCGCAGCCGAAAACACCGAGGAAGGGTCCACGTTGGCAGAGCTGGAGGCCCCCGTGAAGTCGAAGTTTGGCGTGGCAGACCTGGACGGGTTGAACCCGCCAAACGAGGACGGTGTCTGGCTCTGGGGCTGTGCTTGACCAAAATGCGTTCCGTCCAGGTTGAAGATCTTGTTCTGAGGCTGCGGCGTCGACCCGCCGAACACAGACTGTCCTGCGCTTGGATTTGTGAGCGAGCCCGAGACGCCAAATCCGGGCTGTGCAGGCACAGGCGCGGTTGGCTGGCCGAAAGCAGACGAGCCAGATCCCGCAGAATTGAGCGAGCCGTTCGTGCTGTTGGCTGGCTTGCCGAATGAAAATCCCTGCGACGTGCCAAAAGAGAACGCCGGTGCCGGCTGAGCAGGCTGAGCAGCGGGAGCAGCCGGTTTTGATGCGGCACCGAACGAGAAGCCAGACGTGGACGACGAAGGGGTTGAGGCCGGCGCCCCAGAGCCAAATACTGAGCCAGGAGCTGTGGCGGACTGCGACGGCTGGGAGCCAAACGAGAACGCTGGTTTGGTTGCGGCGAAACTGAACGGCTTGGACTCTGTGGGTTTCTGTTCCTCCTTGTCGGCCTGTTGGGCACCTGACGAGTTGCTGGAGAAATTGAATGTCGGCTTGGCAGTTTCTGCCGATTGAGTTGCCTGTTCTGTTGGTTTTGAGCCAAACGAGAAGGAAGGCGTGCCAGTATTAGCTGGCTCATCCTTGTTCTGTGTCGTTTCAGCGGGCTTCGCACCGAACGAAAAAGCCGCTGTTTCTGGCTTTTTTGCCGGTTCTTCTAGCTTAGCTGGCTCTGATTTAGTCGAATCTGAATTGGATGGCTCCGACTTAGAGCCGAACGAAAAAGTAGGAGCAGCTGGCTTGTCAGACTCTTCAGCCGGCTTGGAGAACGAGAAAGTTGGGGTCTGTGCTTTTGTGCCGAATGAGAATGCCGAGGAAGGCGTAGACTTGGCCTCCTCCTGGCTCTTTGCCTCTGCTTTCTCCTCTGCGGCCGGCTTGGTCTGGCTTCCAAAGGAGAAAGACGGCAGAGCACGTTTTTCAGCAGAGTCCGCGGGTTTAGCACCAAACGAAAATGCCGAGCTTGGCTTCGACTCTGCATGATCTTTTTCCTCAGGTTTCTGTACAGGTCCCTGTTCAGGCTTGGAAAACGAGAACAGCGGTTTTTGGGAGTCTGTGCTAAAGGAGAACGCAGGAGCCGGATTGGAAGACTCGGATGGTTTCGACCCAAACGTAAACTTCTTTCTTTTTACCTCTTCTTCTTCGTTTTTCCCCGCTGTGCTTGGAAGCGACACAGAGGGAGCAGACGAGCCATTCGAAAGCGAGAACGAAGGGACGTCTAGCTTTGAGTCCGCAGACTTCGGCAGAGCGTCTGCCTGCTGAAGCGAGAACGTCGGTGAGTCTGTCTGTTTCTTGTCCGTAAATGTGAATGCTGAGGTTGGTTTCAATGGAGCAGACTCCGAGGGTTGCTCTGGCTTCTTCTCGGGCACGAACTTTGGCTTTGTTGCTGTGTCAAACGAGGTCTCCAGCTTCTCAGGAGCAAACTGCGCGTCTTTCTTTGGTGCAAACTTTATTTTCTCGGTCAAGGGCTTAATCTCCACCTTCTTGACCTCTGGCTCGTCTTCCTCGTCGTCGTCGTAGTCGAGCACAGCTTTGAAAATGCCGTGTTGGTTGAGCCGTTCTTTGGGAATTTTCTGCACCGACGTCGTCTTGGTTGCAAGTTCAGGGGCATGCTCAATGGTCTCGACTGAGGTATCGACATACTTGGAGCGGGAAGACACGTTGGATGACGTGTGCACCAGGTTTCTGGTGTGATCACGCAAGTAGGCCATTCTGGACTTGCGGTACTTGTCCTGCTGCATTCTCCGTTTGAGCACTATTAGCTGGGCGCGTTCTATGGGGTCGATTGAGAAGGACGCTGATGGCCTCTTGGACTGTTTTGCCGGGGGTTGGCTGGCTGACGCGGAAACCTTGCGCTTTGCGGCCGCTGGCGGCACTGGCGAGCGCGCGGTGCCGTTGAGCACGGTCTCGTCGCCTAGGCTTGTGGACTCTGCCTTGAGGCTGTCGTCTGCATCGCGTAGTCTCGAAGACAGCATGCTGTTTTCACGTTTGATGGACTCGTAGTACTGCTCCAGCTGGCGGGCGGTGATTGGCGACGACTGGGAGCGGAACGAGTCGTGGTTGAGACTGAGATTAGGGACAATGCTGGTGTTGGGTCTCGATGGCTGTGACCCGGAGGTGTCGACGCTGGAGTCTTTGGGCCGCTGGAAGATGTTGAGAATGCTGCTTGTGATTTTCTTGAGCTTTGACGGCCGCGCAGACGGGTCTGGCGTCGCCGAAAAGACCCTTTTCAGCGAATACTCCATGTTTTGTTTCAGGTCGCTAAAAATCCGATATCCCGTGCAACTGCCTGTTTTTTCCGGTTAATGCTTCAGTATGTCGCGGTGCTAGTCGCTGGCGCAATAAGAGAGGCTGGTTATATGCAGCAGCGGCAGGCTTGTCAGGGTGTGCTGGGCCGTTAGACAAGATAGTTTTGCTAAATAAAAAAATAAGTGGGCCGGGTAAAACAGTTTTTCACGCTCAACAGTATGGAGGACGTCAAAACTATAGTGGAGACGCTGAGATCGGACCCGCAGCGAGGACTGCAGGAGCTTGAGTGCCGTTTGGAGAGTCGACGGGCGTCAGAAGGCGACATGGTTCTCGGTCCAGATGCAGCAGTCAGGCCCGAGAACTGGCAGGTGGTGGTTGACGAGCTTCTGGAAATGCTCGTCGTGCCAGAGAAGCAGTGGACCTGGTTCCGTCCTACAGAACCGCGTGAACAGAAAACCTTACGCCAGCACAAACAGGTGCAACTACACGCATTGCGGCAGGTACTCCAATCCGTCTCCGAGTACGACCGGCACAAGCTGCTGGACAGAGTTTCGCTCTACTATGACGAGCGCGTCCCGTGGTCGTCAAAGGAGTCTGCGCAGGCTGTGCAGGATATTCTGCGCCGAGTCGAGCCGTCCAAAGACGAGATCTTCGTGATTATGGATGAATACGTGCCGATGTTACGCGAATTTGGAAAGGTCAGCCAGCACCGCACAAAAGTGTCTGCTAGCGGGTACAGAAAGTCTCAAAATGCTGCCGACGGGTCTGTAGACACGCCGCTTGTGGGCCGTGCACCTGTGGGCGAGGACGACCGGATTAGAACGAAGTACATGTCGAGGATCGGCAGTCTGGCCTTTTTGGTGGACTTTCTCCAAGGCAGTGACATAGAGGCCCGCTGGAACGTGATTTTTCTGCTCCTGCTGCACTATCTTGACGACCATGACGTGCATGTGAAGAGCGCTGCGTGCAAGGTGCTCCAGACGGTGGTGGCAAAGGTGACCTCTCGGCCGAGTACGAAAAACATTATCGCGCGAAGCAACGTAGCAGGGCTGCTGTTGGACACGATTGCGCCGTGTCTGCTGGCGTTGCCGACGCTGACGGCGCCAGAGGAGTCGCGGACGGTGCTACCGACGGCGTATGCGACGACGATTGCCGTGCTGACGGCCTCGACGGGCGGGCTGGAGGAGCTTGAGAGGCAAATGGCGTGGCTGCTTGTGGAGTACGCGCTGCCTGGCGTGGGGCGGGCGGGAGAGTATCCGGAGGTGTGCAGGGCGTTGCTGGAGGTAGTGGCAACGGAGCTGCTGCCGAGAATGGGGGCGTTCGCCGCCGTGGTGGCGAAGCAGACGTGCTACGGCGTGCTCGAGCTGCTGCGAAACCCGTACACCGCGTTTTCGCCAGCGACGATCGACGCGGCGGTCGCGATGCTGGAGCAACTGGCGGCGCAGGGACGCGGGCTGGCGAGCGTGCGCTACGACGTGCTGGCGTGTCTTCTGAAGGTGGCACAGCGGCTGCACAAGTACGAGGTGCGCGACGCGGACGAGGTGCGAGCGAAAATCGCCCGCTTTGTTTTGCAGCTCGAGCTGACACAACAAGAAAGAGACCGCGTACAAAAATTTCTTCTCCAAACGACACAGTGAAGACAAGACGGATGCCCAAGTTTCTGACGCAATCGCGCGACGCGCTGCGGGAGAAGTACGTGGAGATCAACCGGCGCGAGAAGAGCCGGCTGGTGGATGCGATGCGGCACAAGGCGCAGTCGGAGTGGTCGTACGAGGCCGGCGCGCGCAACGGGGACCGCAACCGGTACAGTGACGTGCTGCCGTTCGATAAGAACCGGGTGCGGCTGGGCAGCGCAGACAACGACTATATCAATGCGTCGTGGATCGAGCTGACCTGTGGCGACAGCGTGGGGCGGTACATAGCGACCCAGGGCCCGACAGCGGCGACGTGGAGGCATTTCTGGCAGATGTGCTTTGAGCAGTGTGTGGAGGAGGTGGTGATTGTGATGCTGACGCCACTGTTTGAAGGCGGGCGTGAAAAATGCTACAAGTACTGGTCGGAAAATGATTTCCGCGCCGGGGACTGGCTGGTGCTGGAATTTGGCGGCATGCGCGAAAGCGAGAGCGGGCATTTCACGGTGCGGCACTGGACGCTGCGGGATGAGGCGAGCGGGGCACTGAAGCCGGTGACTCAGTACCAGTTCCACGAGTGGGCGGATTTCAGCGCGCCCGAGCAGGCGACGTCGCTGGTGGAGCTGAGCAGCAGCGTGCACTCGCACAACACAAGAGACCCGATTGTGGTGCACTGCTCGGCCGGCGTGGGGCGGTCTGGCACGTTCATTGCGGTGGACTACTTTCTGCAGCACTGCACAGCGGCGCTGACGGCGCCGGGCACCGACGACGCGCGCGAGGACTTGATCACGCCGGTGAACAACCACGAAGTGCGGGACCCTGTGCTGGAGATCGTGCTGGAGCTGCGCAGCCAGCGCGTGCTGATGGTGCAGCAGTTCGAGCAGTTTGCCTTCATCTACGACTGTCTGCGGCGGTACTACATCGGCAGATACCTCAACAAAACGTGAGCGGAAAAACGAGATAATATTACTGTAGACATTGCGTAGTATGGACAGAGCATCACACGGTGGTGCTGTTGGACTTGAGCTCTCTGAGCAGCTGGATCTTGCGTCTTCTCGCGTTGATGAACCAATTAGAGAGCTGCTGGTTGGTGAGGCCTGTCTTTGCGACGAGCTCCATTTTTTCCTTCGAGTTGGGGTACGGATGTTCGAGGTTATCGTTCAACCAGTTGAGCAGGATAACCGTTGTCTTTTTGGGCAGGTTGGAGCGCTTTTTCTTGGAGTACTTGGCCCCACAGTCGGAATCGGACGATGGGCACACCGGGGCGTTGTACTCTGAGTCGGAGCGGGCCGCTGCGGATGGCTGGCCCGGGCTAGCGGGCTCTGTGAGCGAGCGTCTTGGGAAAGAGAGGTGTGGCAGCGAGCGGTGCGTGACCAGGGGCGGTGGCAGCTGGTACTCGAGCACAGAGGAGAACGAGCTGGATCTCGAGGAGAGCGGCGAGTAAGGAAATTGCTGCACAGGGCTAGGCAGAATTGGCATGGCGGATGGGTCGTAGTTTTGGAGCGGGAATTTGTTGATGGAGTCGAGGACCGAGGAGTCCAGGATCCGCTTGATGGAGGGCAATTGTACACGGAGAGCCGGGAGCGAGTCGTATGGCGAGGATGGCGGAGTGAGCCGCTGGGGGTCAGCGTACTGTTTATTGATGAGACTGGACACTTCCATAGTTTTTCAGAGAGTGGAAAAATGCCAGGACACTTGCTTAATATATGGAGCACGTCTTTGTGAACAATAGGTTCGGTAGCTGCGTGAATAATAGCACCAAAAAGGCGATTCAGGAGACAGGTCTATCACTTTCAGCCAAAAAAAATGTGACTACGACGCATAAAACAATGGTCTGCAACCTGGAAATTCTATGCGACCGAGCGAAATAGCTGTATTGGGACAATTCAATGTGCCGCTTACTGTTCGGTTTTATAAGTTGCCAGACGCACAGCTAAAATTTTGTGGTTCTGCCGACGGAAGTTCCTCGAAAATGTAAAAACACCGCCTTACTGCGGTTGCGTTTCAAACCCCTCTGTCCACCATCGCCCGCCGTAAACAGCAACCTTCTTTGCCGCGCTCGCGTGTCCCGAGCCTCTCTGTCTGCGCCTGCCATTCCCGCGTATTCACGTTTGGCACAGTCGCGCCCACCTGTCTCGCGTACCGATCGGCTTTTCCGCGGTGTATGCACAGTGGGCTGGCCCAACGGTGGCACAAACGATCTTCGCGAGGCCGCGTTGTGGCAAACTTGACTTGTATTGTGACGTGGAGGTCGGCCGGAGTTCCCGTCGGCTCGGCTTAGCCGACGGCATGCGACTGCGGTTGAATCGAGCGTTCGAGCATGCAGCTGTCAACAGCACACAATGCGTTTTTTTTACAAACGGTGTATAACAGACAGCGCCATAAAACCGCCGCAGCCTTCGGACCTACCGACGCGATGCAATTAGAAATTCCCCCCGTAAGCAAACCGGAATGTCCTTTTCGGTTTTCAGCCGACCGCCCGATTGCACACTATCCAAGATGCATATGCATGCTGCATCCCCCCCCAACACCGTTTGACAGGTATTTTGGTGAAACGCACCCCGCTGCCAGCAGCCAGCAGCCAATCATCAGCAAACATTTATGTCACTCAATAACTCACACCCAATCCGGAATTTGACCGCCGCCCAAACTACACAGCAATTCGAGTATCCCTCAAGATCCTCTTAATTACCCTCTATATATGCACTTAGGAATTTTCCACCAACGCCTCGTGTTACAGATTTGTAGTCACGGTAACAGTCTTGGCATTTATCAATAGCGTTGGAGGAAGTCCGTTACACCAGGTGTCAAGACCGGTCACGTAGTCCAGGCAGCTCTTCTCGTCCTTGTGAAGCCCGATTTCCGGAACAGGCAACGTCGAGAAGATCAGGGCTGCATTGGCAGACGTAGTGCTCATGAGCTCGTTCAGAATTAGATATTGCGCCGTACTGCTCAGCTCGTTGAACGAGAACACCGACTCGTCGTAGGCCGTGGCTGCAAACGCGGGCGACGCGCTGCCCGACAGCGGGCCTGGCTCGGCGCCGTCCTGAACAAACATTATGGAGGGCTCGTTACCCTGTGCGTTTTCTAAAACTTGAGAATTGGGCATTGTGTCAGCAGAAAAAGTGGAAACTTTCTGGCGCAGCAGCGACGTGGACGACTTTAGGTTTCGCAGCATTGGCCGCCGCAGATGCTGCACGGACGACTTGTAGACGGGCACTGTGGGCGGATGGGGCTCGTGGCGTGATATCGACGACGCTGACGAGACAACCGACTCGGTGTCGGAAAACGAGTAGTCGTCCTCTGACGACGAGGCGTCTGCCAGCGTCTTGTGGAGATCGAGGTTCGCGATACCGTTGGAAACCATCGAGAACGCCACGCCGTTCTTGCGCATGTAGCTGCCCGAGTACCGCTTTTTGTTGCCCGCACGAAATTTCCTCACCACCTTGGAATTGATCTGAATATTGGCCACCGGCTTGGGTGCCGGCGCAGCTGAACTGCGCATCTCCAACACGGCCTGCCACCAATCGTCGTTCTCCAGACGAGAGTGCACCCTGTCCGCGTCAAACCCGTCTTTCTCGCCCTTGGCAATGTAATTGTACGTGCCAAAGTTGCCCGACTCCAAGCAAAGGACTACCGCCTCGGCATTGATTCGCAAAATCTCAAGCAACGACCGCAGCCGCTGCTTCTCCTCAGCAACGTCCCGCTTGTACTCCACAAACACCACCACACGCAGCCGGTGCGTCTTCTTCCAGCACGGCACCGTGTGCAGAATGGCGCCCAGCTGCAAAATCAAGGTGTACGTGTCAAAGTTGTTGGTCCTGATGCTCTTGCCCGATTTGTTGGTCACGTGACTAGACATCTGGATCGGGTACAGATCGATATAGCGTTGCTGAGAGTCCTGGAGCTGGTTCTCCAAGTTGCTTGGAATGTGCAGTCGCGGAAACCCCTTCGCGACGGCAATGTTGCTGTCCAGCAGCGACAGGTCTTCCAGCACCTGCACCCAGTTGCACAGACCTATATGGTCCTCCTGGATGCAAGTATCTGTGGGCAGTCCTGAGATGTTCACGTTCACTTGTTTTGAGAATTCCGGCGTTTTGGACTCGAACTTCATGCTCTTGGGCAGTTTCTGCGCCTTGTAGTTTGATAAGTCATAGAACCCGACTATGGTAATATTTGGTTTCATTCCGCCCAGTCCAGAGCCCAGAAACACGTTGCGCACTCCCCAGCAGAACGTCGGCGCGATGGCGATCTGCACAAACGCCTTCACCTTAGACACGTCGCGGAGCTTGATCCACGCGGAGCGCTGGCGGTTCAAATCGGCCACGCTGTCCTGGAAACTGTCCACCACCATGACGTGGCCGAGGATGTAAAGACCGCCTTTTTTCAGGTGGTTGCAGAAATTAATTAATTTCCAGCTCGTTCGCGGGTTGTCGACAAGCAGCAGAATCTGCGGACGCCAGTACTTGACGTTGTCCTGGCGCAATTTCAGGAGATACTTGCGCACCTGGTGGTAAATGAGAGACTGCGACACGTCTCCCCACTGTTTTGGGGGCGAGATGTAGTGGATGAACAGGACGAGGGCCATCAGCATGATGAAGATGAAAGACGCCGAAATGCCGTCGACGATGAACATGGCTGCTCCAGACGCCAGTGTGCCCATGAGGGCGGTGGTTGTGCCAAAATAGCGGAAGCTGGGCCTGAAATTGGGAGCAGAGCCGAGTTTCAAGAGGAAGCAGGCCACGTTGGTGACAATAAACGTCATGAGGAAGGCCATGGTGATGAGCGTGGCGATCTGGTTGACGTCGGCAAACAGAAACAGCTGGCACAGCAGCCACGTGAAGAGGATGCCGTAGACGGAGTCTGTGCCGAAAACGCGCAGCCCGGGCAGAATCTCGTCGATTGCGATCGCCTGGAGCAGTTTTGCCGCGCCCACAAGGCCGACAATGACCGAAAACACTGACGTCGATACCTCGCCGATGATTATCAGCGCGGGCGAGAGATTGACCGTCTGGAGCACTTGCACGTCTTTGTACAGCAGTTCGCGCGGGATGGAGCATCCCATGGAGATGATCACCAGAAGATAACACACAAACGTGATCAACAGCCCGCTCAGCGTTCCTAGCGGGATGGATTTGGACGGGTTTTTCAGGTCGCCGCTCATGGACGCGCCAGCAAAGATGCCTGCCGTAGCAGGGAAGAAAATGCCAAACACGTCTCTGAAATTCTCCTTGCGCGGCAGTTGCGAGCCCGCCGCACCTTGCGTAAAGTGCGGAAGCAGGTTTTCTGTGAAGGTGGCCCAGGAGATGCCCGTGTAGAAGGCGTCGTTTTCCTCCGAATAAAACGGAGCCACCACCAGCGACGACAGCGGCACCGACAGCGTCGACAGAATCAACAGAAAACACAGCAGCGACCCGGCTTTCGAAACTGTCTGCGAGCCAATGAGCGAGATCACCGTGCACAGAGCCAAAAACACAGTGCTGTACATAAACTGGAACCAGTAGTCTGTGGGCAGCAGTTTCCACACAACGCCGGTCTGGCTGTTGAAATTGTACAGCAGCGGCTCAATCAGGCCGGCCACGTTCAGTGCAGAGTTCAGCACCTGGCCAATGTAGAAGATGATGCCTATGGCGCCGCCAAATTCCACCCCCAGACTGCGACTGATCATATAGTACGCCCCGCCGCCCTTGACGGTCCCGTTGGTGGCGATGGCGCTCACCGACAGCGTTGTGAGAAGATCAATGCCGTAGCTCATAACCAGCAGCAGCAGCGTGCCCAGAATGCCCATCTGGCCCAGAACAAAGCCGAATCGCAAGAACATCAATATAGACAGCACGTTGAGGATCGTGGGAAGCGTGACCCCGTTCATCGTGTTGAGCTTGTGGGGCTTTTCTTCCGTGCCGGGGTCCGCGATCGACCCGTATTTGGGATGGAGGCTGCGGAAATTAGACATTAGGCGAGCAAAGCATATGAGCAAGGAAAATGCGATCAGAGGATAAAATAAATCAATAAAAAAAAAATACTTATTGTGAGCATGTTTCCTGATGCTGTAAGTAGCCCTGGAGTAACGGGCCAGCCATTAACCAGTGCAGAAGAGAAGCGACGCGCGCGGCTGGCAAAGCTAGCGGCGTGGAAGAAGAAGAAAGAGGCCGAGGCCGAGAAAAAGCCTGTCAAGTTCACGGCAAAGGCAAAAACGACGCCTAGAAAACCCACCCGTCTGGTGCGCAAAAACCTGCTGGACGGGCCGGCAGAACACACGCAGCAGACAAGCGAGGACGGCCCGCTGGACCTGGACACGCTGCTGGAAAACATGGAAAACAGCCAACACAAAGAAGGCTCTGCCGCGCTCTTTGAGAGCGACGACGAGGTCCCGTCAGAAACGGACGCCGACGCAGAAAACCTGGACCCGGCCAAACTGCTGCAGGCCATCAACGAGAAGAACAAGAAGTCGGTGCCCGAGCACCCTCCCAGCGAGCACCCGTACACCAGACGCCTCTACAAGGAGAGCGTGTTCATCAGCTCGCTGTCGCCGGACGAGGTGAACTCTTTGCGGCTGCGCGACGCGATCACCGTACGTGGCAAATCTGTTGCCCGGCCTATCATCACGTGGGACCATCTGGGACTGCCTCTTTCGCTACGGAGTGCGCTGGACTCGCTCGGTTTCGAGGCTCCCACGCCTATCCAGTGCGAGGCTCTCCCGAACGTGATGAGCGGCCACGATCTGATTGGAATTGCCAAGACTGGCTCTGGAAAAACCCTTGCGTTCCTGCTGCCTTTGTTTCGCCAGCTGCTTGCGAACCCAGCGGCGCCGTCTGTGCGTGCTCTGGTGATGACGCCAACCAGGGAGCTGGCTATGCAGATCTTCCACGAAAGCAGTGTTTTCCTCCAGGCGCTCAAGCTGCGTGGTTGCTGCTGCTACGGCGGACAGTCTATTAGTCAACAAATTGCGGAGATCAAGAAAGGCTGCGACCTGGTAGTCGGCACGCCGGGACGGATCATTGATCTGCTGTGCGCGAACAATGGCCGCGTTCTGCGGCTCAGCCATGTGACGTACCTCGTTCTGGACGAGGCCGACCGCATGTTTGACATGGGGTTCGAGCCACAGGTCATGAAGATCCTGAAGGTGACGAGGCCTGACCGGCAGACCGTTCTATTTTCGGCAACATTTCCTCCGCGGATGGAGGCTCTTGCAAGGCGGTGTTTGACGGACCCGGTCGAGGTGCTTGTAGGCGCCAAGAATCTGGTGAACGACAAGATCACGCAGCAGTTCGAGGTTCTGGACGAGGAGCAGAAATTCGGCCGTTTGGTGCAGGTTCTGGCCCGCTTCCAGAGCACCGACTCGGGAAAAATACTAATTTTCGTCGACAAGCAGGACAGCTGCGACAGTCTGGCTAATCAGCTCATCATCAGAGGGTATCCAGCGCTGTCGCTGCATGGCGGGAAAGAGCAGATCGACAGGGACGGCATCATTTCTGATTTCAAGAGCAACGTGATTGACATATTGGTTGCTACGTCTGTTGCGTCGCGCGGATTGGACGTGAAGGACCTGAATTTGGTGGTCAATTACGACTCGCCCAACCATATGGAGGACTATGTGCACCGCGTGGGGCGCACGGGGCGCGCAGGCCGCTCGGGAACGGCCATCACGTTTGTCACACGGCACCAAGAGCGCAGTGCCAGCGACATAGTGCGGTTGCTGGAGCTGTCGGGCACGCAGCCGCCTGCAGAGCTGGTGCAGATTGCGAGCCGGTTCCGCGAAAAGCTCAAGCGTGGCGAGGCGAAGTACGGGTCTGGGTTTGGTGGCCGCGGGCTGGAGAAGCTGGCCGAAATCAGGGAGCAGAAAAAGAAACTGGACCGGACGCTCTACGAGGGCGAAAACGGCTCCGAGACCAATGACGACGACGACGACGACGAAACGGCAGAGGTGCCGTCCAACAAGCTGAAGAATTTCCAGGTCGTGTTTGGCAGCATCAAGCGCGGTCCAGACTCCGCCATCCACCACGCCAAGATGAACATCAACGACTTGCCACAGAGCACGCGTTGGCACATGTCCAATAAGGACAACATTAATAAGGTCGTCGAGGCGACGGGCACGTCGATCACCACCAAGGGCCGCTACTACGGGCCGGGCAAGGAGCCTGGAGCCAAGGAAGACCCCAAGCTGTACCTGCTGATCGAGGGCGACAACGAGATGAGCGTGCGCCAGGCGGTGGAGATGTTCAAGCGGAGTCTGGTCGAAGGTCTGAAGGATTCTTTGGACGAGCGCAAGCGCAAGTTCACCATTGTGTAGTCTATATATTCTGTTGATAGAGCTGCCGGCTATGCGCCGACTTTCTCGAACGCAAACGCGAGGTAGAACGAGCACGCGTCTCTGTCCTCGCCGCTAACGCCGTACGAGCCGTCCTCGCGCCGCAGCGACTCCACAACGGGCGTGGGCAGCTTTCTGAAGTAGTTGGGGATCTCCTTGTTGAAGAGCTCAAAGAAATTCTTTTTGTACCGCAGCTCCAGATTGTACGACTCGCAAAGCGCACGGAACGTTTCGAACGGCACCACGTACTCCGGCACATTGTCAACGGCGTCCACAAGATAGTAGTTGTACACGTTGCCAAACGGATTCGCAAACTTGGCGTCCTTGGGTGGCTCCGACGGGAACTCCACCGAGTAGATCGAGTTGCCCCATTTGCGCTCGCCGGGGCCCAGTTTGTTGATTTTCCAGCGGATGAAGTCGGACGACGGAATCGTTCCAATGAACATGCCGCCCACCTTGAGCGAGCGGGCCACGTTCTGCAGCATGTTGCGCACCGTCAGCTCCGAGTCGAACGCGTAGTGCATGCAGAACTGCATCGACACGGTGTCGAACTGGAGATCGACCTGGTCGCGGAAGTCCTTGAGGATCTGTGGAACGGGCACGTTGAACGCATCTCCTGTGGCGAAAACCGCGTGGAAGTGGAACCGCGAGCGTTTGTAGCGCGTGACCGCCTCCTTGATCGAGAGGTCCGACAGATCGATGCCGACGTACGATTTTGTCTGCACAGCCTCCCATTTCGCCATGTCGCCTCCCTTGCCGCATCCCAGGTCCAGCACGTTGCCTCCCGGCCGCGCGTACTTGTGGATCAGGATATATTTGATGCAGTTGTTGAACGAACGCAGCTTGTAGATCTTGGACTCTGTGCGGCGCGTTTTGCGCGCGTGGTGCGTTTGCTGGTTGTATTTTTGCCGGATTATCTCGTCCTTCTCTTCCTGGTTCAGCCCGACAAGGCTCTGGGCCGCCGGCGACGGCGACGCCGTGCGCACGTCAGAAGGAGCAGGCTCGTCGCGCTTGTGTGTCGCCCTGAACTTCTTGACCCGTCGTTTCTTCTGGACCGGCTCCAGAGCGCCCATATCGGCGGTTTTGGCCTCGGTTTGCAAGCTGGGGCGCGGCCCTACGTCAATGGGCTCGTCTTTTGCCCGTGCACCTTGGGACATAAAAATTGCAAAAATATTATTTCCCTATTAATTTCTTTGTTTCTGTTATGTCTTCTCGCAGAACTAGACGACAGCCAGAGCCGCAAAAAGATTACGGCGACTCAGAAGAAAACCGCTCGTACGACGAGGAGTCGCTCGAGGAGGTCACTCGCTGCATCTGCGGCAACGACGAGCTGGTCATCCCGGCCGACGCAGGCCCCGAGTTCGAAGAGGTCGACACCGGTTTTTTCATCCAGTGCGAGTCGTGCTCGGTGTGGCAGCACGGATTCTGTGTGGGCATCACCGACGAGGACACGGCCCCCGAAAAGTACTGGTGCGAACAGTGCCAGCCGCAACACCACGATCTGTTCACAGATAAGTATGGGTTCCGCAGAAGCAGGTACAACCCGTACCAGGAGATGAAACGCCACCGGCGCCGCCAGCAGGCCCAAGATGCGGCTGAAGCCGCTGCGAGCGCTGGGTCCGGGTCTGGCTCGCCGCCTGCGTCGGCAGCAGAGACGGCGTCCAAGCCAGAAATCAAACGAGAGCGAGACAAGAGCGAGGAGGAGGGCGAGAAGCGCAAACGCGCACGTGGCACGCTCAATTCCAGAGACGCAGAGTACGAACAGATGCTCAAGCGGGTGCTGGAGGAATCGGCCAAGGAGAGCGGCGTGCAGCCGGACGACGTGAACCTGTCTTCTTCGAACGAGTCTGCGTCGCGGGAGACCCGGTCGCGCAAGAAGGTCAAGGACGACAACTCGCAGGAGGAGGACATCACGCAGCATAGCAACCTGAGCCAGCCGCAGAAAACCACGCCGCCGTCGTCGGCCTCGTCGTCGACGTCTAGCAGCACCAAAAAAAGCAAGAAGAAGAGAGAGGAGCCAGAGGACAAAAAGAAGCCCAAGATCGAAATCTCGGACGAAAAGCCGTTCAAGCCGAACCTGCCAAGCCAGAAAATTAGCATGAACGAGATGCGCAGACGGGTCTTTTCCATCATGGAGTTTGTTTCCAACATCCAGGCCGAGCTGTCGAACGAGGAAGACTTCAAGCGGAGTCTGCTCAACTACACAAGCGAGGATTCCACAGACGAGATTCTGCGGCTCCAAAAGTTGCTGATCGAGTGCTACAACGAGTCTGTCACGAAACTGGACTCTCTCACAGAAAAACTGAATGCCTGGGAAAAGTCGTACGGCTAGTTCATTTCAGCCCTATAAACGTGTCTGAGTCTAGTATGTGTGTTCCGCCAATCACAATTTTCAGGCCGGGGTTGAGCTGGTTGAGCTCGGCAACTAGCCGGGCCTCCTCATACGTCACGCCGCCCACAATGAAAATAACGAGTTCCTGGTCCGGGATCTTGTCGTTGCCCGCGTACGCCTCCAAGCCGTTGGGCTTGAGCAGCGCATAGTTCTTGGTGTTGAGCTTGTTTTTGAACAACTTCATCAGCACCTGTTTGAGCCGCGGACTGTGCTGCATGTACACGTTTCCGTCCGTGTTGTTCTTGAAGCTGATGCCGTTGACGGTGCCTCCCATCGTCGAGTTGGACACTTTCTCAAAGATCGACTCGCCGTCGTCGTGCAGGCGCTGTGACGTGCCGCTGGTCTGCAGCAGGTGTTTAATCAAGTCCAGCTTGTGGCTCGGGAACCCGAGCTGGTGCAGCTGTCTAGTCAGTCTGGAGAGCTGGTTGGACGGATGTGATTCGTATCGCAACGCGTACACTGCCAGGAGCTTTAGTTTGGTGTCTTCGGACAACGGAGCCGCAGGGGCGCCGTTCTGCAATTTTCTGTCAAATAGCAAGTCCTCGAGTTCTGCAAGATCGCCGCTACTGTTATCGTTTGTGGCGAGCGACTGCTGCAGCTCGCCCACCTCCCAAAGCCGCAGCTCGTTGATTTTCTTGTCGATCTCGGTGGAGAGCAGCATGTGTTTCGACAAATTGATGGACGTTTTCTTGAACTCGGGGTAGTTTTCCAGGAAAAACTTCATGTCTGTGATGGTGCTGATGTTGGAACTGGTTTTCGTTTTCGCCTTGTATGTCTCGATAAATCTCTTGAGACTCTCTGAGAGGTCTCCGAAATTAAGGTACATAGACTCTTTGTAGAACTGGTCTGTTTGTTCGTTGACCACCACCTCCTTGAGCTCTTCCGAGATGTTGTGGACGCGCGACATGTTGACGGTGTTGTTGTGGATTCCCAGCAGCTCATGGATCATCGCCTGGTACGTCCAGGGGAAGAGCAACGGGGTGATGGGGTCGTTTTTGCGGTCCAAGATAAGCAGCGACGGCGGCGAGTCTCTTAACGGCAGCTGGCCAAAAAGCATCTGGTTGGAGTTGATTTCGAAGTTCACCGCGTTGGCGAGCTTGGCGCACATTTTCGAGTTCGTTTCGTAGCGAATGACAGGCTTGTACTTGAGCGAGAGCAGCAGCGACATGACGCTCTGAAGAGACTGGTCGAACGCCGCCTGGTCCCAGGAGTCGCGGACGAGCGGGCCATACGGCGAGACGACGTTGGGCACGACAAAAAACGCCTTGTTCACAACGAGGTAGTCCATGAAAATCTCCACCACTTTGGAAATTGTCTCCAGGTCGTCCGACTCTGCCAGGCGTTCCAATTTGGAGTTCGACACCGAATTGTTAAAGAAAAGGTCGTATTTCTGGTAGTTTGGGTTGGCAATTTCGCGCGACAGATTGGCAATCGTCTCCATACTGGGCTCGAGAAAACAGATACACGACAGGTTGCGCAGACTGTCTCTCTGGAAGTTGTCGAGCTTGTCCACGAGAAACACGTCTTTCTTGAGCAATTCCGACTGTGTCGTGACCATTGAAATCACCGCAGACGTGGTTTTGTCTAACAGCAGAACGCGGATATTGTCGCTAGAGTCCTTTTCCAGTATGCGGTCCAAATAGTGCTGGGCAACGGCGTAGAGGTCCATGGGAAAAATTAAATAAATTAAATAAATAAAATAAATAAAATAGATTATTTTTATTATGTCTGTTCATCTCCCCCGGGGCAAGTCGTCCAACTCCCTAAAAGACGAGCCGAAAAAAAAGGCATTGAAGAAGTTCACCGCGGGCAAGGTGAGCCGCAATTCCTCGTACGGGGCACATCTCAACAAGCTCACGCGAATCAAGAGCAACGACTCCGGGGGTTCGTCCTCGAACGAGCCCGAACGACCCAACTTCCAGCGCTCTAAGTCGTCCGCAGACATGCTCAAGACCCTGTCGTACAACAAGCTGACCAACATGATTACTGCAAACGAGCGAACAAAGAGCATGACCAACCTCAAGATGCTCAACACAAAGCCTTCCAAGTACAAGCTGACGCTCGACGCCAGTGCAGACGACTCTGTTTCGTCCGAGGACGAGGAGGAGGTGGAATCCTTCGACGACAACGGGCAAGACGATGTGCCACCGTTGAAACATCCTCAAGACAAGAGTTATGTGCTGTCGCAGGTGTCAGGCCCGGAAAGACAGGCTAGCGAGAGCTCGAGGCCGTCGTCGTCGGAGCCGTCGCAGTGGTACAACGAGCCCAGCGTGCCTGAGACGCCTCCGAGCTCGACGCCCACCAAGACATCGGTCCAGACCCGAACGCAGCAGAAGCTCTGGCTGCAGCGAGAAAACCTGCACTCGCTGGCCGACATGGCCGACTCCAACAACGTCTTCGCATCGAACGTGACGCGGCTCGCGTTCGAGCAGCTCTCGCGCGAGTTCCTGTCGATCCGCAGATACAGCAACCCGACGATCAAGTCTCTGGCGCGGGTCAACGCCAGCTTGCTCAAGATGAAGAAAACAAGGGACCCGCAGCGGGCCGACATGTTTGCGGGCCGGCTCGCGGACTTTGGCGACGTGGTGGAGCGCATGTGGAAGAAAAACTGCACCGACTTCGAACAGCAGCACAAGCTGCACTACGACGCTCCCGAGCGCAAGAAGCCGGCCCAGCCCCAGCCCCAGCCCCAGCCGGTGCGGCAGTACGGCCACCCGCCGCCCACCACGCGCGCACAGCAGCAGGCCAAACGGTCCTCGCTCAACGTGGTCAACCTACAGAACTAGACCAGTGTATATTTATTAGCTCGACGGCACTCTGAACCGCGAGTACTGTCCTTCCAGATATATCCGCTGTAGCGTTTCCTCGAGCTCGCCCGACTGCTTGAGCTCCAGATACTTGCGGTACAGCCGCAGCGCCGAGTGCGCGTCCTCGATCGAGTCGTGGTTGCCCGTCTGGACTCTGTCGTTGAAGAGCTGGTAGATCAGGAACTTGAGTCCCAGTTTACGCTTCTCGCGCTTCAAATAGAACAGCTCTGCCGTGTCGCGCACCTGCTGCGGCGGAACCTGGATGTTTATGGCGCGAAAGTCGCCGCTGAGCGAGTGGCCCACAAACACGCACCCCAGGTTCAGCAGCAGCCAGATCTTGCGGTACGCCGTCTGCAGCGTGACAACCGTCTTGTTGGATTTCTCTGGCGTCAGGTCGCCCGGCTCGATGCCCGAGAACGACGTGATGTAATCGTTTATCTTCGACTCGTCGGTCAGAATGTAGTCGTCGATGAAGCACACGCCCTCCTTGGGGCCTTCGCCTCGAATCACAGAGACCCGCGCAAGAGACACTTTTTTCGGCCGCGCCAGCACTTTGGCCCCGTTGGAGCGGAAAATGTACTCCTCCGGAGCGAGCAGAACAAACTCTGCGTCGATAGCCACCAGCGTGCCCGGCTTTGGAGCCTCTTCTCGCGTCAGCAGCTCGTACTCGATGATCTTACCCTCACGAGTGCCCTGCGCGAAATGGTCCCGGTACAGGATCGAGTCGTCGATCACGTGCTTCCATCCGTCGTAGTCAAACTCGCGCTCGGAAAGGTCCTGATAAACTGCCAGCACCGGCCGCTTCCACCAGTACGTGAGGTTTAGGGCCTCGTCCTTGGATATTCTCGTGACCAGGAAATCGTTGAACAGGTACCACTCGCCCTCTGGCGTCCGTGTGAGCGTCACCAGGTGGTTTGTGTTGTCTCTAGAGGTGATCTGCGCCACATAGCCCACGAGCTCGTACCGCGTGCCTGCGTCCGCCACGGGGCCCGTGCGGAAGATCAGCCTGCCCGTGGCCGCAGTAGTGTAGAACTCGGGCACGAGCCAGTTCTGGAAACTGCGCACTTCGTTGAGCTGCTCGTTGTCCAGGGCTACGTGCAGCATCAGCACGCGCGGGAGCCGGCCGACGCGCAGCGTCGCGTCGATCGCATGGTAGCTCTTGCACACGTCGCAGAGGATGCTGTGCTGTAACGTCTTGTTGACGGCGGCCTCGAGGTAGTTGAGGATGGTGAACTCGGCCGGGATCAGCGGCGGCGGCGGCAGCACGTTCAGGTCCAGGGAATACACGTGCGCGGTGCTCACGTGCCGCAACGAGCAGAAGTACGAGTGCAGCGTTGTCTGGGCGACGATGCCGCAGAGCTCGTTCATGTGTTCCGGCACCGGCCGCCCGTACAGGTCTCTCTCGTCGCGCGCGAGCTGCTCGAGCAGGAACTTGTTGAACAGCTGAACGAGTTGGCGCTGGCCGTGGTCGTCACGTGCGCGGCCGTCGGCGCTGAGCAGTCCCAGCTGGCGTGGCTGCGGCAGCGAGCTGAACAGTTTCTGGAAGTTGGCGGCCACCACGTTGCGGCCGTTCGCCTTGACCAGCATATCCATCAGGTACCCCAGCTCGGCAAGAATGCAGTCGTCGTACTGCACGTCTTCCGCGAGCGTGCGCACGACAAAGTTGAAGATCGGCGGGGTGAAGCGGTACAGCTGCAGCACTGCGTTGGTGTACGAGTTGTCGACGTGTGACTCGAGGCCCGAAAACCGCGTCGAATTGTAGAACGTGAAGTCGAAGTCGTCGACGCCAAACTTGCTGTATAGGATGTCTGTCTTTTTGAACGCGTTGGGCACGTCGCTGCCTGTGGGCGTGTAAACAAACGCGTTGGCCATCATTTCGTGCTTTGCACGGATTTTGTCCTCGTTTTCGTCGTAGTCATCCTCGCGCTCGCTCAGAAACTTGGGAAACAGCGTGTCGGTGTCTCTGCGCGCGGTGAGCAGCTCGTGGCGCGCGGCCTGGTTGCGCGGGCCATACTTGTGCGGGTCGTAGCGCGCGATGGTGAACCCGTTGACGGTCTTGGCGTCGCGCAGGATCTCGGGCTCGATGGGCCGCGGCAGCTTGCCCACCTCGAACTTCATGTCGGCAGGCCACGCCGACAGCAGCATCGAGTCGTAACGCGGCAGCTTGAGCAAGTTGAACGGCGCGTCGGACTCGAACGAGAGCGCGTTTTCGCGCGGAACGGGCTCCACGTCCAGCGACGGCCGCACGGGTTCCTGGGAGAGCACGGCAAAGCTGGGCGGCCGCAGCAGCTGGTCGGTCCACAGATGCACCGTCTGCAGCGCGTCGACAAAGGCAAGACACTCGCCCGTCGACGAGATGTCAGACATCGTCACAAACGCGCTCAGGTCCGCCTGGTACAGCTGTATCCGGGAGGGGTCGAAGATATCGATGAAGTTGATCTGGCCCATGCTCGACAGGATCACCGCCACATTCGGCAGCTTCGGGTGCAGGTGCACCTGGAGAGCGCCCGCGGGGAACGCGATCGGCAGCCCGAGACTCAGTTTGCGCAGGTCAAACACGTTCACCAGCGGGTCCAGCACGTACTGGTCTTTGCGCACAGAGTAGCCGCACGTGACCAGCACGTTATCTCTGACGGCCATGGATGAGAGCGCTGCCGAGTGCGCCTTCCAGGACTTGAGAACCTGGCATGTTTTCGGGTCCATGACGTCCACCGCGCCGTCGGCACGCCCCAGCACCACGCACCGCAGGTTCGACTGCATGCACTGCACCGGGTGGGCGTACTCGAGGCGGCCGGACACCGTGCCGTTGGTGAGGTCGATGCGCAGCAGATTGCTGCTCGTTCCCACAAGCAGCTCTGTCTGCGTGTTGGATGTGTACGCCATGGAAGAGAACTGCACGTCTGCGGGCGCCGGAACGGTGTACTTTGTCAGGCCCTGTCTTGTGCCAAAGCGCACGCCGTCCGCTGCGAGCGACACAATGCCCCTCTTGTGGTTGAGAATTTGCAGCACAGGCAGCGTGTGCGCACGGAACGAGCAGTACAGTCCGAGTTTGAGGCCCTCGTACGAGTACACGTACCCGTGCGAGTCACCGAGCCAAAGCAGCTCGTGGGTGTCGTCGAACAGCAGCGCGGTGACGATCTTGTTGGCGTGCTCCTGCGGCGCGTATGGCAGGCTCTTGGGCACGCGGATGCCCGGGACGCAAATAAGCTGCGGTTAGGTTGCGGGACAGATACTTACTTCACGCCAGCCGTCCATAATTAAATAAACACCTCGAGCCGAAAATTTATAATTATATCGACAAAATTAATCAAAATTAATCGAAAATTCTTATATTTTAACATGCTTTCGAAACTGGCCCTTTTCAGAAACGCGCGGCCGCTGTTTGCAGACGTTGCCGGGTTTATCAGAACGTACAAAGTGCGCACATCGGTCAAGAAGTTCTGCTCGGAATGCTACATGGCCAGACGCAAAGGCAGACTATACGTCCTGTGCAAGGCCAACCCAAAACACAAACAGAGACAGCCGTGACTGTCCCTTGTCTACTCTGTTCATAGTAATATACGTTTGTCACATGTCTATTTGGAAAACCTCCAGCCCGGCTCCGCCGACAACTGCCAGACCCCCTGCCAGACACGCACACCCCGTGTCGGCGACCGTGGTGTACTGCTCTGTCTCCAGCTCTAGCTGCGGAACCCGCCACACACGCACCACCTGGTCCACAGATGTGGTCAGCACGCGGTTTGGCCCGCACAGCACCACGTCGGTGATCGTCGACGACGCCGTGCTGGCGACATAGGTGCTGGACAGTTCGACGGCCGCAAAGTCGAGCGTTGACACCGCCATGCCGTTGTCGTCGCCGCCGGTGACCACGAGCGCTGTGTGGCCTTCGACGGCAAGGTCGAACGACTTGATCGACGACTGGTGGATCTGCTGGTTGATCAGCAGCTGCTCCAGCTGGGGCACTTGTGCGGCCTGACGCGGCACCGCCACAAGGTCGATGGCACCGCCACAGACGTCGAACACACCTTGGCCGTCGCCCGCCCTGTACACAGCAAGATGGCCGTTGGTGGCTGCCAACACGACGTAGATCGCGTCCAGCACCACCAGCCGCACACGTAGCACGCAGCAGCTCGAGTAGACGTCCTCCACAACCAGCCGGAACGTGTTCAGCTCGTAGCTGTAGTACCACAGCCGCACGCTCGAGTCCGAATACACCGCAGCCAGCAAGAAGCCGGCGACGCGGCCGTGCTGGCACACCTCGAAGGCGTCGAAGTCCATGACCCTGGTCTCTGGGTTACTGCTGCGTGGCCGAATTGTGCGGTGCAGCCGGACGTACTTCTCGTCGCACAGTTTCCACAGATACACCTCTTCGCGGGCCGAGGAGGAGACAAAGTAGTCGCTGTTGACAAAATGGACGGCCTGGAGCCCGGAGCCGTGCTGGCGCTCGCACCAGAGCGGGACGACGCCGCCATCGACGGTCAGGCGCGATACCTGCACCGTAGTGTCCTCGGACCCGGTCACGAGCAGGTGCCCCGTGCTGGTTTTGCACGCGGCCACGGACCGGATTTCGCGCCCGTGCAACCCGGTGCGCAGGGTTTCCGGCGCGATGCGCGCGCCGGTTTGCCGGAAATGCACGCTCGAGCTTCGCGTGTAGAAAAGACGGTGGCCGCCGCCGCTTCCGGGGCGGAAACTCCACTGGCGATGGGGCCCACCGCACGTCTCACGCAGCAGCTCAAGCTGCTTCGTCTCGTTCCACAGGAAAAACGTATCGGAGCGGAATCCGTACAGCAACAAGTCGCCGTGCTCGAAATAGCCACCTTCGAGAAACCCGCGCTGGAGCCGGTTTGTTTGCAGTACTTCGAGCTCCCCCGCACACCGCACAATGCCATATTCGCGGTCCTTCATGACGACGAGCGTCTCGAGCGATGCAGAATCCAGAATTTCCACGCTCGAAACGGTGTCGCCTTTGAGGAAGTTGCGCCAGACTCGGGGCTCTGCGGGCTGTTCATCACCCGCAAAAACCGCCAGAGTTGCAAATCGCGACCCAACAACCACCACGCCGGACTCCACATCCACGTCAAACGCGCTCATCACAAACTTTCCCGCCGGCTTACTTAGTTTGCGCTCCGAAACAACCGCCATTTCGACAAGTTCCAGCAACACCAGCGGCGCTTCCAGCACGTTCTCCACCAGCACAAACTGCCGGCCGTTGCTCGTCGCTGTCAGCATGTTGCTCACGACGCCGCACTCCAACTTTATCCTATGCTCTGCTTTGCTACCATTCCCCAGAATCAGCAAGTCGCCCATCTTGTTTGCAATCAGCACAACGCCAGTGTCAAACCCACGCACCAACGAAAACTTTTCAAACCGCGGATCTGTCAGAACCAGCTCCCACAAGCCGTTCCGCAACCGCAACACCTTTCCGCAGCTGGTAGCTGCTACCAGCTCGGAACCCGTGTCGTAGTACTCCTTGACGATCTCGCCACGTGCAAATGTGGCGCCGGTCTGCTCTGCAATCTGCTCCAGCGTCCATGCTGCGTTGGCAGCCCCTTCGCGCTGATTCTCGGCTAGATCGCTGACTGTGATGGCACCGTCTGCACCGCCACTGAACCCCAGCCCCAGAGCATCGCAGACTGCGCCACTCCAGACGTTGCGACCGGTGTGCGTCTCAAACACGTCGACCGGCTCCAGCGCCGCGTTGCCCTGCTCAAACCGCCACGTGCGACAGGTCAGGTCTTCCGAGCCGCTCAGAACACTGAACCTGCCCTCTTCCTCGGCATAAATTCGCAACCACCAGATCCTGGAACCATGGCCCCAACCGGTAGCCACCTGCTCGCCCGAGCCCAGATTCCACACTCTGATCGATCGATCGTCCGAGCAGCTGACCAGCCAACGTCCGTCATTGCTAGTCCACAGACCGAAAATCGAGCCCATGTGTCCGTGCAGTCTGTGCTCAACCTGACAGTCGTCGTAGCTCCACACAAGAATGCCGTCCATAACGGTTCCTGCGCACACCAGCACCTTGTTGGGCAAAACTCGGAGACACCCCGTGTACAGAATGCTTTTCTCGCCGCAACTGCGCGTTTCCAGCAGCCGTTTCCGGGCCACGTCGACGGCAACCACAACGTTATGCGCATGCAGACAGTATACCACGGCGCCGTCCAGCGAAAATTGTGCATCTTTGATCCAGTCGCCAATCATAAGCTCATCAGGATCGCCTTCCAGCAGCTGCCGCCACGCCAATAATGCAAGCGATCGGCCGCCCCAGATACAGAGTTGAGCTGTGTGCAGATCTGAGCCAAAAACGCTGATTCCATGGATCTTATTGCGGGAAAAGACGGGCTGGCACACAATCCGCTCGCCGGTGGCTATTTCGTAGGCAACCAGGTTCGGTCCCTCGCCGGCAAATAGGTACCTGTCCATGAAAACGGTCAGGGCACACACGGGCCCGACCTGGTACACAGACTTCATTGAAAATAATTTTTCACGTATATTTTTTTCTGTTTTGCACAGCCCGAACATTTCCACCGAGCTGGCGCGGTGGAATAAATTTCCCCTTTCAGCAGGCGGCTCTTATCAGTAATCTATGACATTTCTACAGGCTGTCGATTGTTGAATATTGGCAAAGTATTTGGTCTTGTCTTGTGTTTGCAAGCAATGTCGTCTACCACTGAGAAGGCGAAACGACACAAGTCCAGAAACGGCTGCATCACGTGCAAGAAGAAGCGGCTCAAGTGCGGCGAGGAAAAGCCCGCGTGCGCCAACTGTATTCGCCGCAAGATCGTCTGTGGGGGTTACCAGACCCGCTTCAAATGGAAAGGTTTTACCCAGACTGCACCTTTCGAGTCGATGTCGCGCAACTCGCGCAAGAGCTCTGAGTCTTCCGACGGTCTGCCCGACACCAAGCCTGTCGACGAGCCGGCTCCGGCTCCCGAGCAGGACGCCGCCGGTAGCCGCCAGCTGCCCTCCGAGGTGATCCAAAAGGCACTTGAGGCTGCCACGTTGTCGATGACGGGCAAATCCACGCAGGAAATCGCCATAGCCAATGCTCTGATGGCGAGCGGGCGCAACCCGGACCTGGCCTCGTCGATCGCGTCCACTTTAACCGACCTTGCAGCCAGAACTCCGCCCGTGCACTCTGTGGACACGCCGGAGAAGCGCGAGGACGAGCCAGCCATCAAGCGAGAGGAGGAAAGCGTACTGTCTGACGCTCCGCTCAGTAATTCGCCGCTGCTGGCCGCTAGTCCCGCATTTAGCGACGCAGGACTCTCGCTCAGTCTCTACCACGACGCCTTACCCAGAGAATCGCGTTTCGTGCCGGGTAATGTACTCTACGACCTGCTCAACAGCGTCACAACACCAGAGGGCCGGGTCGACTCGCCCAAGCTGCTGGCACAGCTGGAAAAGAACCCGGCCGCCATGGAAGAGTACCAGCAGCTGGTGGCCAGCCCGACATACTCCTCGGCTTTCCGCACCGGAAACTCGCCGCTGGCACCCATGTCGCCGCTGACCTCGTTGGACGACGCGCGCACACCCGGGTCGCCCGTCTTCTCCAACATCGTGAGCGCGTTCACATGTCTCGACCGCTCGGAGCCATCAAGCCCCGACGGCCGCTCGGCGCTGGCGCCGCACCATATTCTCTCCAAAAGCCCGCCCAGCTCCATTCCGCGAGCCATCGAGATAAAGGACAAAACGTTCAAGATCCTCGGCGCATACGAAACGTACACCAGCGCCATCATGTCGATCAAAAACGGGCCCTCCGAGAACCCCTGGCGCACTTTGTTTTTGCCCATGACCCAAGAATACCCCGTGGTGTGCAACGCAGTGAGCGCTATGGCGTGCTTCCATCTCGCGCGCGGCGACCAGCAGCTGCGGTCGCAGGGCATGACGCACATGAAAAACGCCATCGTCGAGCTGGTGCACGGCCTCAGTGACAAGACCATCCCGCCCGACGTGGCGCTCGCCGCGTGTCTCGCGCTGGCCATGAGCGAGGCATGGGACCGTCACGTGACCACGGGGATCGGGCACCTGCGCGGAGCACGGACGATGATCACGCGGCTGCTGAGCGCGCAACAGGCGCCGCATCAGAGTGACCTCAAGTTCCTGTTCAACACGTGGATGTACTTTGACGTGCTGGCGCGAATGACGGCGACGGGCGACGCCGACGACGCCGACGACGGCGAGACTGTGGGCAAGAAAAAACCCACCGACTTCAACTCGCTCGTGGCGCGGTTCGAAGCGTCGCACGCACCTTCCGCGCAGGATATCGACCCGCTGCTCGGCGTGATGCAGAAGCTGTTCCCCGTGATTGGCAACGTGGCAACGTTGGTGCAGAAAGTCCGCAAGGAGTCGCGCAATTCATTAGGCGTCATTACACAGGCGGTGCAGCTGAAGCAGGAGCTGGAGCGCTGGCGGCCGCCGACTCTGCGCAACTACCAAGTCGAGGACCCGCTTTTCGACCTGGCGTCGACCGTCGCAACGGCGGAGGCGTACAGGTACTCGACGCTGCTGTATTTACACCAGGCTGTGCCGGAAATCCCGTCCAAATCGTCGCACAACCTGGCCAAGAAGGTGATGATGCTGCTGGCGTCGATTCCGACCTCGTCGCGTACCTGTGTGACGCACATTTTCCCGCTTCTCGTTGCGTCGTGCGAGGCAGAGCCCGGCGAGGAGCGCGAGTGGGTCAAAGCGCGCTGGGAGCTGCTGAGCTCCAAGATGTGGCTGGGCAGCATCGACCGCGCGCTGGAGGTGGTGAAGGAGGTGTGGACGCGCAAGGACATTTTGCGGCGTAAAAGAGCGCAGGCGCAGCAGTCACGCAACGACGGCACCGACGACGACGACGATGACTCGTTTGTGAGCCTGAGCCGCAAAATCAACGTGGTCGTCCACGGTGGCGACGGTCCGCCCGACGACGACGACGAGCGCGTTGGCAGCTGGTCGCACTGGAGCACCGTCATGAAAGAGTGGGACTGGGAGGTTCTGCTGGCCTGATGCATGTGTATTATATTCAATCTTATTCATCCTGGAAGTTGCATTTATCGTAAAACGACTCCCAAAGCTCGATCAGCTCTTTCTGGCTCTCGATCAGGCCCTCCCAGTAGATCTCGATGGTGCTTCGAAACTCGTCGACCTTCTCAAACTCGAACTTGTCGAGCTCGCGCTTGAAGTTCTTGTTGAACTCTGCTTTGAACTCCTCCTGCCGAGCAATCGTGTTCTCCATATTGGCCAGCTCATCCTCGTACTTCTTGATCTTGTCGAACTGGTTGTGGTTCTTAGATTTGAACTTGATCAGGTTCTTTTGTTTTTTCGAGTGCTGGCTCTGCAAGTTCACAATGTTGGTGCACAGCTTGAACCGCATCTCGAAACAGTTGCGGATCGACCCGATCGTCCGGATATACTCGTCGATCGTCGTCCCGAGCGTCAGGATCTGCTGCAAGTTTGTCCGTTCCAGCAACTCTTTCACCTTCGACTGCAATTCCTCGTAGTTTGCAAACAGCTCGCTCAGCTCTGCGTTGACCTCCAGATCGGCCAGCTCCTGGATTATCAGAATCAGCTCGTTCATCGATGTGATTACGTCCTCGCGCTTCTCGACGATCATGTCCAGCGTCCTCGATAGTGACCGAAGCTGCTGGTCCAGGCTCTCAATGTAGTTCTGCTTCTCGATGATGAACTGGTCGTTCTCCACATATTTCGGCGTGCTAATGCTGATCAGCGAGCTCAGAAACCCGCCGTTCGAGCCGCCCGTGGCCGTGTTGATGATGGATGAGGCCGAAAAGTCGTTCGCGCCGTCCTCACCCGCACTGATCGACTGGTCGTCTCCGCTGCTACCGCCGTGGTAGTACAGAAACTCCCGCTCCTTCGACTCGGCCGCAAACCGCTCGCTCTGCAAAAACACAATGAAGTCGTAGTCTTTCTGGAAAACGGACACGCGTGCGATCTTGTTGAGCATTTTTTCGAGCGCAAGCCGTCTGTTCTCAATGAACTTCTCGTCGAAACGGCCATACGCCTGCTTCTCCGGCGGCGGAGGAATAATGTAGCCCGGATGGTTGTTCATAAGCTGATTGTACAGCCAGAGAAAATCCCTGTATCGCCGAGTCACCGTCGTGGTCTCACTCTTGAGAAGACTCGACTTGGTTTTCGTCGTAATCGAGTACACGATGTGCGCGTTGGTGAGCTCGCCAACTTTGATCGGGTCGCCAACAATGATCTCGAAATGGTCTGCCGGCTCTGGCGTCGCAGGCGTCTTGATCGACGGCTTCACAGGGCTGGCGCCTCTTTTGATATCGAAAAGCGGCTTATCCACCGCCGCAATCAGATTCTCCTTCCTCGACTCCACAGACTCTGTCTGGGACTCTTCCGTCCTGGTAGACAGCGGATCACACGCATTGGCCGTGTCTGCGCTCTTCCGACGCGCCCTGCGTGGACGAAACACTCTGGTCTTCTTGTTTGGCGAGGTCACCGGCTCTGGCCTTGGCTGGTCATCGCTGATTTTTGGCGGCGATTGAGGAGCATCGAAGTCGAGAACGCCGTCCAACGGGCCCTCATTGCCCGCCGTGAACAGCCGCTCGTTCGCATTGGGCGTGTCAGACAGAATTGACTGCGCCCATGTGCTGTTTTCCTCCTCGCCGGCCACCAATGACGACAGCAGCTGCTTGTTCTTCTGCTTCGCCTGCTCTGTCTCGTCAATTGCATCCTCGATGGGCCCCTGCGCTGGCTGCGGCTCATCTCCGCTCTCTGTGCGCTGCGCGGTCTCTTCCAGCTCCTCCTTGCCGATATGGACCGAACGCATCGTGTCGGTGAGCTCGTTGTAGATGTTCGACTCTGTGCGGAAGTCAACCTCGTCCATGTCTGCGCCAGTGAGCTCGCTGGCGTAAGGGTTGTCGTCCGGACTAAACAGCACGCTCACGCTGTGGCCCGCGCCCGGCGTGGCGTCGTCGTTCCAGACGTTTTCCTCTTCGAAATGGTTCATGAATAAATAAAAAAAACTCGGTTTGCCACTTTTGGAGCAAGGTGTAATTGCACTTATTTTGCATGTTTGACCACACTCCTTTTTTCCTCAAGTGTGTGGCAATCTACGAGCAGGAGCTGCAACAGTCTGGCCCGCGGCCAGCGGTCAAACAGCCGCCGCGCCACAGCAAGCTGACGGCCGGGAACACGTTTGTTCAGGACTCGATCAAGCTCAACACCATGATCCTCCAGCTGGGATCGTTTATCAATGAGATCCAGACAGACTACCTGCTCAGCCACTCTAAAAAGCTGTCGGAGGCGGACAAGGACGAGATCGACACGAACTTCAAGGTGCAATTGGGCATCCTCAACAAAAAGCTAGAGAGCCTGCGAACGTACGCCGAGCTGCTCGACAAGCAGCTCGAAACCAGCAACCCCGTCGAGGAGCTCGGCCGAAACCTGCTCACGATGGGCGAGTATGGCCAGACCGCCACGATCGCCAACAATACAGTCATGGAAGTCCGTGCCAACATCCTCAAGTCGCTCGGGTTGCGGCTGACCAAGATCTCTGCGCATTTTGTTTCCATCAGCAGTCGGCGGATGGAGCGCAAAAAGGAGCTCGCAAGGTCAACGCTCAACGCCAGCACGTACCTGCAGCAGGCGTCGTACGAGCCACTCGAGCAAGAGGTCGCGGAAAAGGCCATTTCCAGCGAGTATGGCGAGCTGACTGCGGAGCTTGGCCAGCAGCAGTTGCAGCAGCTATCGCAGGAAAACGAGTCGCTTTTGCTGGAGATGAAGAACGCACAGATCGAGAGCGTCAGCCAGATCGAGCAGTCGATGCTCGAGATATCCTCGGTCATCAACGATATCAATCTACAGCTGCATCTGCAGAACGACGCCATCTCCGTGCTGAGCTCGCACCAGGACGACACCGTGGCCAACCTCAAGATGGGCAACACACAGCTTGTCAAGGCCAACGAGCGAGCGAAACGGTCCGGCCAGAACCTCAGCTACCTGATCCTAATTCTCAGCTTCCTGCTGCTGGTTATAGACTATATACTGTGACGAAATATTATGCCACCAGCTCGAGGATTTTCCCGGCGCCGATGCTCCGCCCGTCTTTACGGACCACCACGCGGCCCAGCTTGTGGTTCTGTGCGACTGTCAAAAGGGGCAGCTCTCGTTCGAGCAGCTCCACCACGACCACGGCGGTGTTGTTCGAGCTCAGGTGGCGCCGTTTTTTGCTCAGGCCGTCTTTAGTCACGATCGACTCGATCTCGCTCAGCCGCGACGGCACAGAGATCCCGTTCTTGAACAGCACGAACGGCGTGCCCACGAGAAGCGGCCGCTCGATGTTGAACAGGTTTAGCTCGCACTTGAATTTTTTCACAGGTTGCAGGACGTTCGACGCCAAAGTCACCACGTCTCCTATTTTGATGTTTTCACACGACGCCAGCTTCTTCAGCTTCAACTCCACAAACTCGCCCTCCTGCGCAAGTTTCTGCAGATCGTGCTTGATCACCGACGACCCAACGCTCGAGGCCGTGATCGAGATCGAGTCCACGACAGCCGTCTCCTGGCTCGGAGAAATGCTCACCGTCTCGCCGGGCTGGACGATTCCCGAGTTGATCCTCCCGCTGATCACCAGCTCGTCGTTCTTGCTGGACTCTCGGATATCGCTGATTACCATGACAAAAGGCCAAGTCTTGTCCACAACGTGACTGACCGCTCGATTTTCCTGCTCCAAAACTTGCAGCAGTGTAGGACCCGTGTACCACGACAGATTCTTGCTTGGCTTGACAACGTTGTCGCCGAGGAAACCCGACGTCGGCACAAAAACCAGGTTCGCCACGTCGTACGCCAGCTCGTCGACGAGAAACTGTCTAATCTGGTCGCAAATCGCGTCGTACACCGTCTGCGACCATTGCGTGACGTCCAGCTTGTTGATCGTCACCACACACCGCTCGATGCCGAGACTCTTGGCAATGGTCAAGTGCTCTTTGGTCTGGCCCTGGTTGCTGAACCCGCTCTCGAACGAGTTTGCGTCGATGTTCATGACCGCTAGGTCGGCCTGGCTCACTCCGTTGATCATCTGCGGAACGTAGTCTTGATGGCCCGGAGAGTCGATAATGGTAAACTTCTGCGTTGGCGTCTCGATCTGTGTCTGACAAATGTCGACCGTGACGCCTCGGGAACGCTCCTCCTGCGTCTGGTCCATAATCCAGGCGAGCGAGAACGACGACTTGCCCATCGCTTCGCTCTCTTTAGTGAGCTTGTGCAGCGTCTTGGAGTCGACAATTCCCAGATCGTATAGCAGCCGGCCGATCAGCGTGGACTTGCCCGAGTCGACGTGGCCGATCACGACAAACGACAAGTTTGGCTTGCTGTTTCTCTTGGCCAGCTCGGCGTCGATATCGATTTTCTGTTTCGGCTTCGATGCCACCGGCTTTGGCTCTTTTATCTTGATCTTGGCCACTTTCTCTGTGAGGTTCTCTACTTTGCGGTCGTCGGGTCCCGGCTTCGCAAAATTCGCAGCGGCTTTCTTCGCTAGATCGGTGTTAGTATACAGACTGATTTCGGGCAACGGAGACGGTGGCTCTGTGGGGCGCACAAAAAGAAGAGAAATTAGACTCGACGGAGCGGTAGTCAGTATGCTGAATGATGTAGTAGACGGAAGCGGAGGAAGTAGGGGGACGGGCTCGGCATCTTCCTGTTTCTGTATTTCCAGAACCCCCTGTTCTTCCTGTTTGGTCTCGGCCGGTTTTGGCCTTCTCAATCTCTCTCGTTTTGGCGTGTTCTTGACCTTCCCAAGAAGACCAGACAACCCCTCTCTGCCCTCGTTTCTGAGCCCGCGCAGGCCCGTGCGTTCTCTGCGTTGCTGTGCCAGCAGCTCCAGCTTCGACATTGGCCGTTCTACTTGTTAGAATCCAATTGGGACCACCCTCAGGGACCACCCATACGTACTCATCATACTCACGCTTGTAGTTCTGCTTCACCTCCTCAAAGGAGTCTTCTACGCTGAAATAGTTGCTCCATAGAATTTCTTTCAACGCCTTTTCGTCCACCTGGTAATTCTTCGCCAAGGCCTTGATTTTGGGAAGAGCGTCGTACAACTGGTCGTATTCGTCGTCGTTCAACGCGTCTTCGTCAAACCCCAAGTCCTCGTTTTCGTAATCGCGCAAGTCGTCGTCATCGAAGCCCCCCATAGGGAATAAATATTAAATAAATAATAAAAGGTATGCTAAAAAAACCAGTGTGTCGTACACACCCATAGCTGGTGTCTGGGTGAAAATTAAAATTGCTGGAGCGAGACCCGCGGCGTCATGATTTGTTCAGCAAGTCGCTGACGCGAGCTTTTATGCAGTAGGGACACATCATGTGGTTGCAGCGGTTGCAATCAAACCGATTAATGGTTTTCGCGAGCAGCTGGTCGGCCATGGAATTCCAGTAGTCGTCGTCCGAAATGTTGGGGCCCGCAGTTTTCAGCTGGCTGCGTTCCACGACAAAATGGTCTAAATCGCCGTAGCTCTTGCCACACTGGCAACAGTACCACTGTATGATCTTCATCTGGTTGAGGCCCTTGAGCTTGGCGACAGACAGCTGGCCCAGAACGTTGATGGCCTCGTCCTCCTCTTTGATAGAAGTCGGAATGGGCAGATCCTCGTGCACGTACTTGACGCCATGAATCTCTCGGATAAGTCGTTTGACCTGGTCGTGCGAAAACTTGTACTGGTTGGGCGCTGGCTCGCACGTTGGCGTGAGCGACTCCTCGGAAACCCTCGGCTTGTCATTCGGGTTGGGCTCGGAATGTCTATAAAGGTTGCTTCCGGGCGACGAAAGCGTGGTGAAGGATCTGTGCGGGCCGAATTCCGAAGACCACAGGCTGCCCAGGCTGATGGACTGGGTGGAGTCGCGTCGTAGAAAGCAATCGTAAATGTTGCTTCCGGCGTAGGTGAACTGCTCGTCCAGCGGGGTTCTCAAAGGCGAGTTTGCGGAGGTCGGTGTGTTGGACGGCGAGCCGAGAAAAAGGTTGGGGTTTTGTTCGAGGCTTGAATGTCGGAACTGGTCCTCTAGATCATGAATATGTACCGGATCGATCTCAAGTTTTGGTAGCTTTATCCGCTTTTTCGAGGGGCTTGAAGCGTATCGTCTGAGACTCAGTGGCTTGTGGTTCTCCCCTTGTGTGCTCATGGAAGGAACGGTGCTAATGAGGGTGTTATATGTGAAATGACATAAATGGCTCGGCTACCGGGAACAATGTGTTTTTTATAGATAAGTCGACTTCGTTGCTCTCTAGGGAAAAGATTCTATCATGTCGACTGTACCACGTCCAAATATTAAAAGGGACAAGTTTGCGCATCAGAGCGAGCGGCTCGATGCGGGCACGAGGAAATTATGGGTCGGTCTAGAAAGTTTTGTGTCGCGATCGGCTATTCTGGGCCGGGCCTAGACCCTTGCGGCAGCGGGGCTCCACATAAATGACACTTGTGTCAGAGCATTGTGTTTTTTTTTCCATCTCCGATTTACGACGTGGAATTGTTCGGCCAACAATGCGGTTCTCCAAAAGAGAAACACCAGCTATTATAGGAAAGAATTTGCTACGGTTTTCTGGAATTGGAATTCACCAAACTAGCTCAGGAAAATACAAATACGACTTAACAAACAATGTAAACTGGGATCCTCAGTAGCTCTTGGATTTGCGTTTCCAAGGCATCTCGCCGTGCTTTTTTTTCTCCAGCCTCCGTTCTCTTCTCAGTCTTCCCTGCATCAGATAGTAGCTTGCTCTTCTAATCACTATGGCCAAGGTCTCCTTGGAGTAGCCGTACTGGTACTTCATCTCCACCAGTTTCCACAGCCTCTCGATCAGAGCCTGCCTCTCTTCCGCAGGGGTGTCTCTAATCCATGTTTTTTCTCCCAACGGGAAATTAAGGTCCTTTTTGAAGATGTTCAAAATCTGCTTCTCCCGCTTTGCAGTCTCCTGGATATCGTTAGGAAGTTGCAGAACGTGCGACAACTGCGATAGCGACAGCCTCGAGTCGCTGATTTTCTTGTATTTATTATCCTTTTTGCGGTCGTCGTAGTCCAGAGAAAGGCTTTTCGGCGACTGAGCCTGTGGCTCGCCGGTGTCGCGGGTCTCGATTGTCTCGACCAGGTCCTCGTCCTTCTGCGATTTGAGGACAGGCGAGCTGCTGGCGTATTTCTGTGTGGCGAAGGGCTTGGTCAGCTCCACAGTGTTTATAGTCTCGACATTGTCGTATGTCCGGTGCGAGTGGAACATGTGCTCAATGTCTTGCGGTTTGACAGGCTCGTGGTACCCGCCAAACTTGTAGTCATCCATTTCAGTGAAGGTGAAATTGGGGAAGTGTGGAACGTCAAACACCGACGACGACGACGATGACGAGATTGGCGACTCCATTGAGAGCTGTGTGTCCTGCAGCTCAGCGTGGAAATCCGGCTGGGGCATCCTGACATCAGAGACCAGCTCTGGCATGAGCTCATATTGGATAGGGTCTATGAGCTCATGGGATGACGATAGGAAGGGTTCGAAATGGCGGTATTCCGAGCTGCCCTGGCGAGTGTCCAGTTCAGAACGATAGCTGTAGATGTTGGCCATTGCGAAAGACGAAGGTTGGTCCATGAAGTTCCTGGATAACTTTTTGGAAGGAAGGCTTATCGGAATGCTGATATACTGTCACCACAAAGGCAGATTAAGATTAATATAACCGATTGTCAAACAATAAATAGAGCGTTGAATGAAGTTCATTGGACGAACATACAATACCCATTATTGTCCCCCGCTATTGTTCCTCCCTATTTTTCTACCCAAGTCGTGCCCCCGTGCTAATTAATCTTGCAATAATTCTCCCTTATTACCTGTGCTTATCTGCTGTGGCTACTCAGGACATTTTTTTCCACGACTGTGTTATCCTAAAATGGAAATGTATATCTCCTTCAACAGCTGTGTCACTGTTAGCCAAACCCCGATAAGCTATTACTCTCTACGTACTGACTACCCACACTATGCTCGTTCCGCCCACTGCCGGTCCAGATGGTAGATTTTGATGAATTCCGAAAGCAATGGTACTATGTTGAACCGCGACCGAATGCCTCCCGAGAACTCGATCAGCTTGGAGTTTAGTATGCAGATTCTGCCAAGCTGTTTGGGAAACGTCACCTCATGCCAGTCTAGCTTGCAGTTGGTTAGACACAAATTCTCCAGATGTTTAGGTAAGCCCGTGTTGACAAGATCTGAGGCTGCGGTGGAAAACGTGCAATTGGAAAATGTTAGCACTTTCAGGTTTTCCAGCTTGCGGAATCCCATGCCGCTCTGCGTGAGCAGCACCCCGCTGATTGCGAGCGAGGTCAAATATCTGCTCTCCAGCCCTATCACATAGTTGCAGCTCTGGGCCTTATCTCCCACCACCTTGATCGACAAACTTTTCAGGCTGTGCATTTTGTTCAGCCAGGACAGGTCTGGATGCGAGGCGTCGAGCTCTTCTTTCAGCGACAGGTCCAGCTCGTATATGCTGTCAAGACCGATAGTCTGGATGGCCGAAAAAATGCTGTTGAAGATCGTCCGGCCCGAGCGCCCATTTGTTGCACCGAGCAGTGACCGATCCTTCATATTTATGCTGATGTGCTTTTTAATATTCATCTTGCTGACTGTCTGCAGGTACGCCGGCAGCGGCGTCGAAATGAGCGTGTCGATGCGCAACTTGACAGTTTTGATGTTTGGGTTGATGCGAATGATGCTGTCCACGATTCTCTCATATTCTCTGGAATGGTACATTGTGGAGCTCGTGCAGATGTCGATTTCTGATAGATGTGTTAATCGCGTCAGAAGGTTCTTGCTTGTGTTGAGTTTCGACAGCCCAAAACACAGTATGAGGCCCTTCAGTGACCGCACCTTGTCCAAATATTTGCCGTTGCGGAAAACATACAGCTCCTCTAAATACGAGCACCCGATTTTAATTCCTCCCGTATTTTCCAAAACAAACTCGATTTTTGACAAGTCCAGCTTCCAGTATATTTCCACATACAACAGACTCACTTTGTGTGCCTTGATGTACCGTTTCAACCGCGCATACTCCAAAGACCCACTCAAAACCGACATGTCCACCTTGCACATGTCGGATCGCTTGATCTCCTGGGGAACCAGCACGATCCCCTTTCTGAGCGCCTGGAATGCGGGATCGTGCAATCTCGGATGGTCGAGCAGCTGGATCAGGGCCTTTGAGCCCACGTACTCCAAAACAGCCTGCTGCAGCTCAAACGGGAGCTGAAGAAGTAGCTGCGACATAAAAGAAAGAATCTGGCGCGCACAAATATCTGGTCTGAGGATGACTATATATAGGGCGACTGGCTGTGCTACAGATGGGTCCGTGGGCCGGCTCGAGACGATGGATTTGGGCTCGCGCACTTGCCTTGTCGCGCACTAGCGTAGGCTCTTGTGGCTACCATCTTGGCTGGGGCCCCTTTTTGGTGCACGGATGTCCTTTATAAATATGATAGCACATCAAAAAAGTAGTCAACATGTCTTTGCAGTCTATTGTTGCGTCGATGATCGACGATGCACCTCCGGGCAACAATCTTAACCTTATCAATGACATAAAAATACTGCTCAACAAGGAAGACTCGCGCAGGATCATTGCTGAGAACCTGGAACAATTCTATCTCAACAAAGACTTCAAGCTCGTCAAGATAAACGACAGCGACTTCGCATTGGTTTCAAAATTCAACAAGAAGGGCGTCAAATTCTTCGACCCGGTGCTCAACATCACTTTTGACTACGATTTCGACGCGCTCAAGGTGATAGACGTCGAAGCCGGTCAGACTCCAGTTTCCGACGAGGTCGAAAGCTACAACAAGGAATTCGCCGAGTACTGCGCCAAACACTATCCGACTTTCTACAAGTCACTCGTGGTTGCCGACGAGAGCGACCCGGCTGTTTTCTACTTTGTGATTGTGGATGAAAATCTGAACGACGCAAACTTCTACAATGGAAGATGGCAATCGTTCTACAAGTACAACTCGAGCACGAAACAATTAACCGGGGAAATCAGCGTCAAGATCCACTATTACGAGGACGGAAACGTGATTCTCAACTCAGGAACCAAGATCAGCGAACAGGCCGGCTCCTCCGTGGTGGACACCATAGCCAAAGCAGAGACCGCTTTCGAGACCGCTGTGTTCAGCAAGTTCGCTAACCTGAACGAAGACCTCTTCAAGAACCTGAGAAGACAGCTGCCAATTAACCGGTCGAAAGTCAGATGGGGAGATGCCATTGGAAACTATAAACTTGGCCAGGACGTTGTTGGGGGAAGACATTGAAATAGCTTATTAGTCATATTAATTTCAATAATGTGTAAATGATGAAGAAACCTAACACTCCAACCACCACCATCCGGAACGTCTGCGGTTTGCTGGCAACCACGCGTCCCAGCTTGGACGATGTTGTTTTCACGTTCTCAAACAGTGCGCTCATGGCGTTGGACACGTTGGACAGCGTGGTGGAGTCTTCTTGCGCGTAGTTGTTGATATCGTTGGCTACATTCTTGAACGTAGAGATTTTGCTGGCCAGAAGATTGAACTGGGACTCGTTTTCCTGCTCGATACCAGCAGCACGGGACATGTTATTGCTTAAAAAATCAATCTGCTTAAGTAAGACGCTTACAATTATATAGGATTAACGACAGATCCCGATTGATCGATCTATTGCTCTATCCAAAATGCTCAGCACGAAAACAGCCAATTGGACGCCTAGGCGTTAGCACAATCTCAGTCAAGAAAGTTGTCGCATGGTATATAGACTCCCTATATGGAACTAGGCGTGTTCCGGGATGTCTATTTCTCAAACGCAAATTATCGGTCATCATAGTTGCACTTACCGTGTGCAAAGTCAGCCTGGCATCAATCGATGCGAGCACCGCTTGGAGATTACGACTGAGAAAATACAGGCTGAGGATTAGAGAAAGCTATGGATAATTTTTAGGAAAGAAAAGGGTACACGTGATCTCCAAGAGGGTTTTACCAGGCGACTCCTCACACCTCCCGGTGTTTTTTAAAAAATCGGCCGGGCAATTTCATGCAGCGTCCCAGGCGCTCCCTCCGCACACCTCAGTCTGCAAAGTTTTTGAAAAATTTGAAACAATTTTAATATTCACATAGTATACGTTACGATGTCTACTGAAACCAGCGTCAAGGCTTCCAACTGGAGACTCGTCCAAGTCGGCAGAGTCGTTCTCGTGAACAACAAGCTTGCCACCATCGTTGAGATCATCGACCAAAAGAGAGTCCTCATTGATGGCCCAGCTATCCAAAGACAATCTATCTCCCTCGGAAAGACCGTTTTGACCCCATTGGTCCTCGAAGGCCTTCCAAGAGGCGCAAGAACCGCCACCGTCTCTAAGAAATGGGCTGCTGCAGACATCGATGCCAAATGGGCCAAGACCTCCTGGGCTAAGAAGATCGCCCAAAGAGAAAGAAGATCGCAACTCACAGACTTTGAAAGATTCCAAGTCTTGGTGTTGAAGAAACAGAGAAACTACGCTGTGAAGAAGGCTATTGCCAAGGCCTAAGCCAGCATTATGTCGAAATAGAAACAAGCTTAAGCCTTGAAATCTTGGACAGGCTTTGATGTACAACGGTTTCATTAATTAAATAACTGAAGCAATTGGTATTGAGTATACAGGGTAGTTTACAGTATGGACAAAATGCGTGTGTATCCAGGCACGCAGTTTGGCTGTACAACAGTCGTAGAAACGGCCAGGCCGCACTGACCGCGCTTTCAGCAGGCGGCGCGTCACGTGATCAGGCTGCCAATCCGCTCAGGATCTGATCCAGGTTGGCTGCGGCCGCGCCTGAGGATGCTGCCGAGAGGTCTTTCCTTGCCACAAACACTGCAAACAGGCGCTCGCGGGCCCCGTGGAGGCTGGTCATGTTAAAGTGGCTGAAGTATTTTGGCAATCCCTCCTGCTGTGTTCTCGTAGTGTCCAATGCAACAAGATAGCTGTCCTTGATGTATGCGGGCTTGTAGGCAATGACTCCGTACTTGTTTCGTGAGTTGAAGTATTCCCAAAGTTTTCTGAACCGTGTCTGTGTCTGCTGGTTCTCGAATTCCGAGAGGTGTGGAGATGCAAATGGAACTAGTTCCACTAAATACAAGTCTCTAGTATTTATAATTTCCCAAAGGTAGCCAACCGCTTTCTGAGCGTCCAGTCGTCCCTCAATGTCAAGCCGGTTATTACGAGCAACGAAGTCGCTCACAATTTTGCGCGCCTTGGCAACTTTGTCCTCGGTGCTATCATACGTCGAAGCGGCGTGATATCTGATGGTCGTCTGCACATCGGTGACGGGAGCAAAGCTCAGGATACCGTTCCACAAGGTCTCGTCCACATCAAAATTGCGTGCCGGATCGTAGTCGTCTTCGTCGTCGTTGACAACGGCTTGGGATTCTGGCGGCGTAGGAACCACATCCTTTGTGCCATTCAGAATCTTGTCAAAATCGTCATCGTTGTCAAAAGTCTCCTCAGGCCTTTGTTCATGCTCTTCATCGTCAAAGTCGTTGGCAATTGTGGTCATGATATTGGCATTAAGATTGGCCGTAGGAGGAGGAGAGGCACTCGCCTCCTTCTCTTCATCCTGCAGTCTTTTCTCCTCCTGCAATTTTTCGATTTCGTTCCGACGAGATTCGTCGGCCGTTCTCGAGTCGATGTCGTCAAACTGGTAATCTTCCTCAATAATCTCCTCTCCCTTATGCGTTCGCTTGATCTTCACTTTCTCCAAGGTGTTTGTGATCACCGACTGGTTGATGCTCTGCTTTCTCACCGCATCAGCAAACTCCTTGTAATCGTCCCGCATCATCTCCTCAGGCGTCAGATGCACGATCTGCTCGTAAGTGTACTGTCCAGACAACACCTTATCACTCAGATTGGATTTATCGAGATTGAAAAGCAGCGTTCTGGACTTGCTGAGGTACTCTGGCGACATAGAATCGGAGCGCTTGTTTGGAGGCGGGAACGCTTCGAATAGCGCATTCTCCAGCCCGCTGGCTATATCCTCTGCCGCACTATTCACATCCATTTGTTCAAGCAATTTGTGGTCTTCGGGAATGTGTCCTTTGAGTTTCTTTGCAAATTGGCTCACCACAGACTGTCTCGTTTTATTTCTATCCACCTTTTTGCGAACTACCTTCTGTGGTCTCCGCACGGGCTTCTTGACCTTCTCTTCCGGCTCCTCAAGCTCCGCTGGCTCATCAAGATCGTCTGCTTCGTCACCTTCTTCCTCTTCATCCTCGTCTCCGTCCTCCTCATCTTTCTCGCCATTCCCTTCGTACTCCTCGTCGCTCTCCCCGTAAACAGCACCCGCGTCTTCAAAATCTTCCTCCTCCTGGTCGTCAATTTCGTCTATTCTGTCGGGGAATCGCTCTTTATAGTAATCATCCGGACTCAATGCAAGTTCCAAGTTTTGGTATTTGTCGTTTCCCGGGTCGCACAGGTTGCAAACGTAATTGTCCGGTATACTGTCCTCTCTGTCTGTTCCAAGCAGGCACTTTGCATGCTGCCACGTCTCGCACTTGTCGCATTGGATCATCACGCCGCGCTCGTCCTCGTCCTCGTTGTAATTCAGATCGTGGGACCCGCACGGCAGACAGCGCACCTCCTCTTTTTCTGGCACTTTCACTGCCCTCTTAAGCTGCTTCTTTTTCTGCCCATTAGCTTTCGAACTTGCTGTCCGTTTCTTTGGACGCGGAGTAGGCTCGCCTATCTTGTCAAGATCTTCAAGTCTGGAATTCACTCCCTTGGTCTTTCGAGAAGAGCGCCTTATTTCGGTAGACATGCTTCTGTTGATTATTTTTACGCTTGCCTTCAAAGAAATTTTTGTGCTTCGTGTGGCGCAGGAGGCGGTGAAGGAGATAAATAAATATAGATAAATAAACCATTCGTCGTGGTATGCCTTTCAACGAGCTTGCGCCCCAATACGAGCTAAATGTCCCGAGCTATCTTTCCATTGAGTACCCGCTGAATGTGAAGAATGTGCCAAAAGCAATTGGCATGGTGGGCGGGCGAGAGAAAATTGCACAGTGTTTTATCGAGCCAGAAATGAGACTCGAGCTTAAACTGCGGCCTGAGGATGTATATTCGCACCCTGTATCATCTGAGAAGTGTGATACCACTGAGAACATGCTGATGAGGCTGCGACTGCCCAAAAAAATGCTTCAAAAACACAACTACAACGTGCAGGCTGCGCTAAAAGAATGCGAGGAAAATAACATTACCTATGGCTCCAGCGTGGAAGGGATTCTCAACAAAACTTACAAATTCCGCCAGCTTGCCGACTTCCAGACTGTCCACAAGAACTCCCCGTTCACAAACCAGTTTTTAGACTCTGTCGGGAAAGCCGACCTCGAGAAAATCAAGCTTTTTGCGGATTACATTGAGAAAGACCATCAGGTGCAGTCCAAGTTCGAAAACAAAGATCTTGATTTGCCGCCGCTAGTCAGATATGCGCGTGTGGATATTCCTTATAACTACAGATATGTCGGAAACCTCTTAATTGACGAGAACGGTGAGCTCACTCGGGACAGTGTCAAGCTCCACACTATATTCGTGGACTGGGGAGAAAAAGTACCATCCTCGTACAATCCAGCACTCCAAAAAGAGCTTGACAGATGTGTTCAGGAGGTGGAAAGCTTGAAGGAACGCGGTTTGGAGCGTCTGGTGCCGGATTCGCCAGCCTTCAGTCTGCTGCGCTGCATCGAGATCCTGAAAAAGTTATTTGACATGAAACCAATTTGGCTACGAAGACACATTAGCTGGATGCTACCATCGCGCCTACGACCTCAACTGAGGTTTGCACTGCCCTATGTTGCTTTCACTACTAAGAAGGGCCCTTGGAGACAGTCGTACATTAAGCTGGGTTACGATCCAACGCTACATAAAGAAGCTGTTGATTATCAGGTGGAAGCATTCAGAATGAGCGGCAAGTCGTTTACAATGGCAGAGATGGAGCGAATGGTGGAGACGGGCGAGGAACCGCTCGTGGTGCCACCGACGCTGGCAAGCTACGAGGCCGAGTTTGAGGACCCTACGTCGGAAATCAGCCAGCTCGGTATAGGTAAAGTGCCCAAACAGCTGTTCTACGACGGAGTGAGCCCTACGTGTGCCGTTTCGTTCCAGATTGGAGACATGGCGGACAAAGACGTCAGGAAAATCCTGCAAGATGCCCATATCCAGGACCAGTGTCTGGAAGCCACGGGCTGGCTCGATTGGGTAACGGTGTGTCGAATCCGGGGAGTTATAAAATACAAGCTGGAATGTATTGATAAGGGAAAGGCATTTGATGTTGACAAAGTGCAGGCGATACTGACCCGGACCAGCTATCCATTGAACGATTACAAAGGCCTAGTGCCGCGCGAGGATGACGACAATGAGGAGGAAAACGAGCAACCGGAAGCCGTCGACACCAACATTGCCAAGGACGATCTGATCACACGGCTCAAGGTGTTCAACTCTCAGAACAGCCACATTTTGGACGAATTGACAGGCCTACTCAAGCAGGAATCGTTCATGGACGCTGGTAGACGGTAGGGATGGTCTTGGCTAAGGAATCTATAATGTTAAGCTTCTGTTTTCGCTGGTGTAGTGCTGCTGGCCTCGGGCGTTCCGTTGATGATGTACTTGATGGAGTCCACTGGCGAGTCTCCCAGCGTTCTTCTCCAGTTGTATAGTCGAATCACCTGGTATCCCGCGACCGTACCAAGCAGGAAATTAACGGATGCCAACAGCATATTTTGCGGGCGAATTACAAACGACCATCTCGTCCAGATGGCGCCCGTGGCCAACAGAGCAAGCTGCTGGCTTCCCGACACTTTCTCGACAGGTCTCACCATGTCATTGGCGCCTGCGAAAACCAAACTCCACTGTGGTGTTAGTAAGATGATCAGAAGGGCGAGAGTTACAAGAGTGTTGTTCTCGCATATCCACTTACTTTCATGACGGGGGCCTGTGGAATGTTAGTAACCTTGTGCGGTGAGCTCTACCTACCCAAAAATGGACTGTTTTAGGTCCCGTTTCGCTATTGAGAAATCTTCTGAATGCCGTGGCCATAGTAAACAAAATTCGGTCCTAAATAACGAAATTTTCGACTTCCTCCCCATTTTTTCTACACTGCCTGGGCACTTTTTTTCGGACACCTGAATCCGACTTGTTCAGATTGGTGCAGGGATGAATAGGATAAGGGTTGATGCATTATCAAGATACTAAAGCTCTAGTACTTCGCTAGGTTCATTGGGCTGGGTCGAAGCCCGAAGTGCTTCGATGCGGTCCTCAAGCTCCTCGATCTCTTTCAAGGTCTTGTCCAGGTCGGTTTTCTTCTGCTTCAGTTGGAAGTCCAGCTTCCGGATGGTTTCATTGAGAGCGAGCGCGGTCCTGTTGGCAGAGTTCACTTTCTTGCGAAGTGTTTCCATTTCCACCATCTTGGGGTCCCTGGGCACGGGCTGAGGCGTTCGTCGGCTTTCCAACTCTCTGATGTACTCTCTCATCCGGTGCATCTCGTCCTGCTTTTCCTTCGAGCTGGCTGGTTCTGCCTCCTCTGGTTCTTCGTCCTCGCTCACCTCTAACACTAGCTGGTCTACCCAGTCGTTTGTGTGGAACGGCTTTGTCTGGCGACGCTCTTGGAGAGGTATCTTCATTGTCTGGAAGATGCCTTCCAAAAACGCTCGATCGCACCCAGACTGTCTGAGAATGTCGTCAAACGCGTATCCCAACCGTCTCAGCTCGTTCACAGCCTCAAATACGGCGTGTCCACGGTGGTTTTCAAATAAATCCCCTTCATACTCACCTTCAGGTATTACTATATCCATGAAAAAATAAAATTGTGCGGAAAAATACATACAAGTACATGCCGTTGTAACGAAAACTGAACGTCTCGCGCCCAGTTCTGCCTGCTGGCTCTTTGTGTTTTGTAGCTCTGCGAAGGCGCTAGAACCGACAGCCCAAACAACATTTGCTCGATCCAACCAAGACTTCGGTGGCAGGTACTGGAGAGTGTGTCTATGTAAGATCTAAGTGTAGTCGTTGTTGTTGTCAGTTCCGCACTGTTGAATGAGTCTAATGTCTGTATCTCCTTCCGCACATGTCACAAGCCGTGGCGAGTCGAGTCAGTTAACTCCTCACACCCCAAATGATTCATATCCAAATATTTTAGACTCAGTCACATTTAGCATGTCCCAAGACTCTGTTATCCCGTTGGAGTCAAATCCCGAAATCTTCACTCAGTTCGGCCGCAAGCTCGGTCTTTCGCCACTGCTTTCGTTTTTCGATGTGTTCTCTCTCACAGATCCGGACCTGGTGTCTTTTCTTCCAAGACCAGTCTACGCGTTGATTCTCTTGTTTCCTTTGACGACACTGTATGAAAGTCTCAAACTAAGCGAGGAAAAAGGCAGAGACCAAGAGAAAGACGATAAATTTGAGCAAATCATCTGGTTCAAACAGCTTCTCAGAAACGGTTGCGGTCTCTACGGGTTGCTCCATGCCCTTTGCAATTTGCCCGAAGGGCTTTTGGTGAAAGACTCGCCAATCGAGGCGTTCATCCATAAAGTGAAACATCTGCCGGATGTTAACAACTCAAATAACCACGGTGAGAAAAGCAAGCTCGTCAAAGATCTCTCGCTCTCGCTGTACGAGACGTTTAGCAAACAGGGCCAGACAGAGGCACCCAGCTCAGAGGAGGAGGTCAACTTACATTTTATATGCTTTACAAAAGGCACCGACGGTCACTTCTACGAGTTGGACGGCCGCAGAAACGGCCCCGTCGATTTAGGACAAGCGGAGCCAGAATCGGATGCCATTAGCTCGCAGCTAGTTCTGCAACGGGTGCAGCGGTACATGTCCCTTGCAGACGAGGACAATAGTATGAACTTTGCAATGATCGCGCTTGGTCCAGATCTTGGCTAGACCTGTCCCTTGATATCTATTTTTCTATTCTGGCTTTTGAGGCGCTCTACCGTCGGTCTGCACTTGATGCAGTCCAGCATTCCCTGATCCACAAACTGGTCAAGTTCTGTTTGTGCAAGATACTGGCTCATCTCGGACTCAGAGAAATTGAGCAGTTGCTGCACCACAGCAATGGCCAATTTGCGGTACGATTTGCTGATTGTCGCCAATGAATTGATACGCACTTTAGAGATAATTGGCTGTAGCAGCTGCAAGAAAAAAAACCAGGCGGTGTGATTTAGCTTTAGTGCGTTTTTGTCTGTTAGTACGTTTACATGGGAGACGGGTTGCAGTGTTTTTAGCTCTTCCTGGTGTTTCTCCTGCAAAAGTTTGACTATACGGAAAAATTGGGTGTAGTCGTTGGCCATTGTGTACTCCAAGAGTTTGTATGCTGTGTCGAGGTAGTCGTCAAATTCGAGGTTTGCGTCCAGGAGCTGAGACTTGAGGTCGAATGCCTCGTTGAAATTGTTTGTTAGGATGTAGTAGAGAACACGGTACGAGTACAGTTCCGCTGAAGGGGTTCCCAGCTGGACGTAGAGAAGCTTGAGCTGGGACTGACATTGGTTGAACTCTCCGAGATCCTGGAACTGGATCGCTATTTTGCAGTGAAACTCGTAAACCTTTACCGTGAATGCGTTTTTAATATGCTGCACAGTCAGGTCTTGTCTCAAGGATTTGAACTGGTCACACAGGTAGTTGTAAGTAGCGTTCTGGAGATATTTATCGATCAGCAGCTGCAGTGTCTTTTTCAGAATTGGAAGTGGTCTGACGGTCGCTGGATTGGGCTGTGACGTTAGTCTTAGATACCGTTTTTCCAGTTCCTTGCATGTTCCTACAAGCGGAGTGTTCGGGTTAGTGTGCACTGGAGTGGGACTATGGTCTGGAGGCGGAGTGCTGAGTTCTTTTTCGAATCGCTGGCTTCGAAGCTCTTTGCGCTGCTGCGAAGTCAATGCATTTTCGTTGTTTTTTTGAGTCTTCTTCATTTTCTTGAGAGGAGGAAGTACAGACTGACTAGGTTGGACATCCGACTCATCGAAAACATTTTTGTTCTTGATCGTTTGTTTTACTGAACCCTGAACTGGCTCCTTATATACTTTTTGTTTCCGCGCCTGCTCCACCTGGTTGCAATAAAGATCCAGTTTTTGGGAGCCCCCTAGAGAAGGCAATGTTTGGCTTTCCCACGGATTTGTCTCGATCTTCCCCTGATCTATGGCCATGTTGATTAGTTCTTTGAGTTCGGCCTGAAACTGTTTCTTCTTGTCGGGAGTGAACTTCAGTTCCGACGCTTTTTTGAAAGACGAAGATATAAACCCATGTAGCGCTTTGGGCCATGTGGCAGGATCTTTGTAATTCTTCCTGAGCGTGGTGCGTGGGGTCACCTCATTGTATGGCATACTTACAGCTTCAGGATTTTTGAGTGTTTTTTTCTCAAGACATTGTTGATTATATAATAATAAATATTTCACTTTATATTGGGTATTAAATGGCCCAGTTATTCGAGTTTGACGACGAGCAGCTCGCATCAAAGATCGAAAAGTTAGATTTGAGAGAGTCAAATGAGCTAGATGTATCCAAACATGGAGACTTTGCTTCATCTGACGGGGTTGGAAGTCGGCTAGCAAAGTCCTATGAAGTGCCCATCGACCTGCCTTATCAGGCAGGAAAGCGCAAAAAGAAGGTGACAGATTTCCAACCAATCAAAGTACTGGGTAAGGGTAGCTATGGCAAAGTCATATTGGTCAAGGACAAGATTTCAGGCAAATTGTACGCACAAAAGCAGCTCCGCAAGGCTTCCATGATTGTGAACGCAAAAAATTACGAAAGAACGCTAACAGAAAGAACCATCTTGGAGCGCGTCAGACACCCAAACGTGGTGAAACTATTCTATGCTCTCCAGGATTTTGATAAATTGTATCTCATTCTAGAGTATCTAGAAGGTGGGGAGTTATTCCATCATTTGTCGCAAGAAAGGATCTTGTCTGAGAAAATTGCGTGTTTCTACGTAGCCGAGATAATTCTTGCTCTGCGGCACTTGCATCTGCATACCGGTGTGATTTATCGCGATCTAAAGCCAGAAAATTGCATGCTCAACCGACGTGGACATTTGGTTTTGACAGATTTTGGTCTCAGCAAAGTGTCCACTGAAAGTAGTTCACTTTTTGGAACCGCTCAGTACATTGCCCCAGAAGTTATCCAAGGTGAACGTTACGATAGTCAATGCGATTGGTGGTCTCTGGGAGCTGTTACGTTTGATCTGCTGACGGGGTCGCCGCCATTCACTGGTAACAACAACAAAAAAATCATGGACAAGATTCTCACGCAAAAAGTAAGGTACCCATTTTATCTTTCGCAGGACGCCAAAGACTTGCTGATTAAGCTTCTCAACAAGAATCCGCTAAAAAGGCTCAATTGCGACACGGAGTTCGACCAAAAAGTTCGATCCCATAGATTTTTCCGGTATATTAATTGGCAGCATGTTATAGACCAAAATGATGCAGAACAGCCACCCCCAATAGTGCCAGTCGTGACGAACCCCGAGCTGGCCGAGAATTTTGATGAGGAATTCACCTCGATGAAGATCACACCGCCAAGTTCGCCAATTGAACATTCCCTGCTCAAAGAAATAGAGGAAGAGTCGAGATCCACGAGCACGTCCTCGTACATTGCAATCAAAAAACCGACTGCAGACAACCAATTCGAGGAGTCCGTGTACTTCAATAATTTCTCGTACACCAATGAGGAATACCTGGTGGATCTGAAAGACCACGATTAGCGTTTTTCCTTTGCTTTCCGACTAGGTCTGGTGATAATCTTACCTTCCTTCACTTCATCCGGTGCATTCTTAAATTTCTCTTGCGATTCCAAATAAAACATAATATCATTAACTTGCTCCTGCAGCTCTGCATTCTGTGCTTTTAGCTCTTGGTTCTCTTTTGTGAGGTAGTCCACCTTCTCAGATAGTGCTTCGTTCAATGTGACTTCTTCTTTATACTTTTTCTCCAACACCAAATCTCTCTGCTTCTTACTGTTTTCTGTTTTCTCTGTCTTTACTTTTGCAAAACTCCGTTGGAGCTCGTGGAGCTGCTCCCTCATAGCATGTATGTTCTCGTTGGCCAATAACACTCGGTTACTAGCCTCCTCGAGCTTCATCTCGTAAAACTCACGTTGGGACTCCAACTGAGCAATCAGCATCTTTGAATACTCAAACCCAATCTTCTCAACCTTGTCCTCGTTTCCTGAGGAGCTGGAGTCGCGCTCTTTCCCACTGTGGATAGGCAACTCCACCAGCTTCCCATCCGCCTCATTTTGAACTAGGCGATGGACGTAGTTGTCGCCTGCGTAGTCCCAAACACGCTGCGATGTTGCCTCCATAGCAAAACAATGTGAAGTTTCATTGTAATGGTCGATAGCGTGGCCTAAATCGTACCTTCCACATCCTATGTTGCCACATATGAGACAGATCCATAAATTCTCACTGGTCCCGCAAACCAGACACCTTTCCTCCTGATCTGCCTGACGGTTCCTGCGCGCATCAAATTTTGCGGAATAGCGACACACAGGGCACGAGTCATCCTTCCACTTTGATAAGCATTGGCAATGAAAAGTATGCTGACATGGGATGGTAAGCAGCCCTGTGACGGACGAATCGAGACGCTCCAAACAAACGGGGCAAGAAGCAAGTTCTATCAGCTGTGATGAAGAGCTGGGAGCTGTGTTACTAGATGTAAATGGGTCGTCTAGAAGATATGGTATCGTGCTGAGGGTATCCGTATCGTGTTTGTTTGGTCGAAAGAGTATCTCCTTGATGAAGACAACCTGGCATGTTTCTGGCTCCATGGAGTTAAACGGCCGCCCGTTATAGCTATCAACAAAATCCCTTGCATGTGCTGCATCTTTGAACTTCATCAACACCATAAATCGATTAGGAGCTTGCGTCCGAATTAGTCTGAAGTGAGACACCTGATTTCTCACATTGGTATCAAAGAATCCCAGCAACAGGTCGCTGGCCGAAAAGTAGAACGGCACTCCTAATATAGCAACCATAGTTTCATCTCCAGTGGTCTTTGTTTCTTCTTCCTCGTTCTGGATATCATCACGGTCTCTGAAAAGCCTGATAACTCCATAGCCCAGAAGTTTGGCTTTCAAAGGCTCGTTTGCCTGCAAATCAATACTGTTCATATCCACAACCTCGACCTCAACTCTGGAAAAGCGGTAGTCAATTTTGTTGGTGTCGCGGAGCTTGAGTGCCTTGACTTTCTGCTCGATAAGAGTCTCACTGGGCGTAAGACTGTTCAATGAACTTATTAAATCACCTGAAGTAACGGACTTTTTCGGTAATTCAGTGAATATATCTTTGTTGGCAAATACAAGGTTAGTCCAGGGCTCTGCAAATAGATCCTCTCCAAAGTTGACCAGATGTTTCTTGTCCAGCACTCCTAAATACTCTGCAGCCTTGACACTGGATTCTCCGTGTAAAAAAACCTCTCCTATCAATTGATCTGGTTTGAAAAGGTCAAATAGTATTGTATATGAAGAGTAGAAATTACCATCCATCACAATCTGACCGAAACAGTTGGCATTACTATCAATTGATACTTACTTTTACCATAGCCAACTTACAAGGATATACACGAAAACACCTGTACACCAGAAAAGCGATCAAGCCATTAGCTGCAGTTCGTGATGAAGCTTTCGCGACGAGACCCAGCCTCTGTTAGGCACAAAGATGCGCCGAAAGGGCTTCCCATTTTCATCGGTCATCCTTAGATTTCTGATATCAATCGGACTGAGCGTTGTCTCATTTTCTGAACTAGACAGACTGGGCTTCTTCTGTTCGGGCTTTTTGTTGATGCTTTGGTGCACAAACGTCTTCCATTGGTCAAGGCCATCCTTTGTTGCTATGTTGAAGGTTTTGTTGCCAACTTTGATGGATTTGTCTTCTAGCAAAATATCCGACGCTTTGTGGGTCCGACAAATCGACCCGGATGCAATAGGGAAGGGGTCTGACGCATATGCAAATTGTTGGCTGGTCTCCTTGCAGGATTGCAAGAGGTGTTCAAGCCTCTTACTCAACGATCTCTCTGTTCCCGTGAAGTTGTTGGCGAAGAGCTCTAAATTACAGACTGCTTTTTCAAGGCCCAGTATCTTCTCTTTCAACCCGGATATGTCATTCTGCATATTATCAAGCTTTTCACCAACGTTTTTCATTGCAAGAGCGTCTTGGGTTTTAAGCGTTTTTTGATTCGATGCTCGGAAAAGTCCCACGAGCCATGTTATGGATAGCGCGATGACTGAAACATATGTTGACAAAAAGGTATTAAATGGAACTGTTTCTGTGTGAGTTTTCTGGAATGCAGAATTGAGCTTATCAGCTCTACTGAGACATGAGTGGACGCCCAGAAGCACATCAGCATCCGATTGGCCAATCTGGAGTCCATTCAGACAAAATTTCAACTCAGCGTGAACGACTGGTGTAAGTGTCGGGGCGAACTCTCGCAAAATATCGTTGTGGTATCGTTTGAGACAGTCAATGCTCTTGTAAGAGCTTGAACAGCCCATGAGTAAGTTCAGTGTCTTGGACGAGCTCAGTTGAGAGACAAAGTCGTTGTTCTGACAGGTCTGTCTTATGCTAGCGCTAACAAGTAAGATTGCGACCATGCCCAGTCCGAGCATCCAAGTGGTATTGAAATGTCTATAGGTTTTCCAAAACAGTGCAAAAGAAGACATTGTAGAGCGTGGAATATGTATTTGGCGATACAACAAATATAACAAATGACAATAAGGCTCTAAATTTTGGGGATTTTTTGGCCCTTTTTATTTTTTTAAAAATGTCACATATTAAAATAAAACTTCTATTAACACTCACTCTTTTCCGAGACCTTGTGCATATTCTACAGCTTTAGCTTTCACGTAATCGCAAGCCTTCTGGTCCTCCTGCTTCTCTTCAAACTCCAACCATTTTCCAAAGAAGAACTTGGCCTGTTTGCGAGTCAGCTTGCGCGTGACCACTCTCTCAAAAATGGCTTCCACCTTCTTCTTGTCACCAAACTTGATTTCCTGATCAATATAGACGTTCCACAGATCAATTCTCTTTGGAACGTCCGACAATAACCCTTCGAACAATGAACGTCCGTGCTCTGGGTCTCCCTTGCTGAACTCGAGCTGAGCAAACTTTTTAACCACCTCGACATGGTCGCGTTTGGACAGCACTTGCAAGGCTTTGGCCAGCACTTCACGGGCCCTTTCTCCATCCTGCTGCTGAAGAAGGAACGATCCATAAGCCACCCACACAGAGACATGCTGTGAGCCGAATTTCTTGCACATTGCCGTGTACAACTGGTCTACCTTGTCCACCTTCTCAGAGGCGATATAAATGGCAGCCAATTTTTGGTACATGACATACGGATCCATGTACTGGCACGAGCGCTTGAAAGTTGCTTCCAGTGACTCATCTGTGCCAAACATGTTCTCCAAGTTCAACAGAGCAATCCAAATGTTGAGTTTTTCCTGCTCCTCTCTGTAATTGATGGTTTTGAGGGCACGCTGGCCAATTTCACGGGCTTTGTCGATTTCGCTCAGTTGAATCTGGAAAGACATATAGTTCATCCACAAAATCGATGAGTCGGGGTTTCCGACAATAAGTCTCTCGAAGTCAGACACAGACTGTGGTACACGGGAGTTCAAGTCGGCAGTCTGATCCTCGGCAACCACCTTCCGCCTCTTTCTCTTTGGTTTGTCGATCTCGTCATCATCAGATACGTCTTCCTTGGCCTGGTCCAGAATTGAGGCAGTCCAGTCAAAGCCAGCGGAGAGACCACCGGTAGCAGGAGCATCGGAATCGTCAGAATAATCCGACTCAGCGTCCTTTTCGGACTCGTTTCCGAAAGCGGTGTCAATAATACTATCATCAGACATGATCTCGTCTTCTTCTTCCTCAACAGCCAGCTCTTCTGTCTCCCCAGTGAAATACGAAGCCTTCATACCAAGAGAAAGCTGTTTCTTTTCATGGTCAACGTCGAGGATCTTTACCTTCACACGGTCACCTTCGCTGAACAAAGACTCGATATTTGTGATCTGATTGTCTGCGATCTGAGAATGATGACACAGTCCACTGACATTTAATGTTCCGTCCAGGTTCACGAAAACACCAAAGTTGGTGACTCTTCTGACGCTTCCTTCATAGATCTCGTCCTTTTGAATTTGATCAAACCGTTTCAGAAGGCTGGAATCACTGTTGATCTCGCTTTGCTTTAAAGTCATGAGAATCTGGTTTTCACCCTCACTTTTGGTGATCTTACCTAAAACAGGCTGGTGCACTTTGAAATACTGCTTCCAGTCCTTTAAATACGAGTCCGACAGATCGCTCACACGAACAAGGGCATGAACTGTTCTTCCCAATGCAACATAGACACCGTTGTTGGCGACATTCTTGACAAATCCACGCACAACGGTGCCTGGAGACAAATCTTCATACGATGTGATCCTCTTGTCTTTCACGTCCTTGGTGCGCAGCGAAACGTAGACTTTTTTATTGGAGTGGTCCACTTCCAGCACCGTGGCAGCACAAATGTCGTTGGTGGAGAAAATGTCGTCAAGCTTGTCAGTGTAATCGTTCAAAGCGTCAGTGATGAAAGAGATACCAGAAACCTGTTTGCCCAATTCAACAACCACATAGCTCTCTCTGGTTTTCAGAACTCTAGCAGGAATCACAGAGCCCACTTCCAGGTCCTCCAATGAGGTAATCGCTTTGCTTCTAGCACTCAGACTCAGAATATTGTGTTCCGTGTCAAGATCAGTCACCGTAGCACGCACCACGGAACCGACCGGATATTCTTTTTCCAGATTTTCGAACTTCGAGGCGTCGTCAGACAGGTCCATCAAAGAAATGCGAGCTCTAAGGTTTGGAGAGATCGTCACCCACAAAAATCCTCTAGCAAAGTTGTTGATATATCCCGTACACTTGTCGCCAAGGTGGAAGTCTCCAATAGAAGCAGGGACCACTGGCTTGTGGCTCAAAATGCTGCTTTTCTTTGCGCTCAACTCTAAAACGGTCTGGTTAGTCTTTTTGTGGCTGATGGGCAGGAAGCGGTGGTTTCTAGAGTCGTGGAAACCAATGATCTTCACATCAAGCACCTCACCAACTTGGAACTGGGAAAGAGGCCTCTTGACGTCCTTGATCTCTGAAACGTTGTCAAAAAGCTCGCTCACGTCAATTCGTCCTTGCAGGTTATCTGCAAGTTGAACATTCAGCTGTGTCTGTTTGATGGATTTGACCTTGGCCTTGGTGTTCTTACCAACGGTGAAGTCATCCAGAGTCTTCATTTTGCTGTCAACAGGGTTTTCAGCCGGCTCAGATGCCGTACTACTCTCCTTTTTCATGGAGACAAGGAACCGCTTGTTCGCATCGTCCACCCTGATCACGTGACACGTCACAGACTGGTTGGTGAAGAACGCCTTTTGCAAGTCGTCGACAGGTTTTTCCACCGCGTGACGAGGCAGTGCAAGGCCCGTCAGGCCGTTGCCAAAGCTGACAAAGACTCCGTTCGGCGTCACAGACTTCACGAATCCGTGAAGCAGCTCATTGCTGACTTCGATGTCTCTGTATTGTAGTGGTAGCTTTACTTGCTGTGCATCTTTGATCAGTGATTGTTTAGCAGTCAGCTTCACCACACGGGACCGTACGTCTTTCTCTAGCACCAGGGTCTTGAGCTCGGCACCAATTTGCAGCTTTTTCAGTTGGGCACGAGACTGTTCATAGTTTCCATCACCAAGGTGGCCAGCATAGATAATTCCACGCAAACCAGATTCGGAGAGCTCCACGATGGCAGAGTCCTTTTCTTTCTCAACAACCTGGACGTCGACGATGGATCTACCTGGAACAATGGAAGACAGAGTCTTTTTTTGCAGATCTGACAACTCCCCCGACACTCTGCAGCTAACCTTGATTCGGTTATGTTCCCTGTCCACAGAAACGACGCGGACTTTCACCGTTTGTCCAACTTTGACGTGGTCTTCTGGACGTTTCACAAACGTCTCACTGATTTCCGAGTTGGGTAGGAAGGCCTTGACAAAACCAAAAAACCTCACAACACATCCGGTTGGAAGCATTTTGTCGATGGTTGCAAAAGTCTTCTTGCCTGCCTCAACGTCCTCGATGCTGGAAACGACATCATCGTTTTCTATGTTGACGAGCGACTTCTTCAAAGTCACATAGATCCTGGACTTGCCGCTCTGATTGGCAACGCGCAAAACTCGTCCCTTGATCTTGGACCCGATTTTGAATTTTCGCTCTGGATAAATCAATTTCACATCGCTCATATATGCAGGAGGAACAATTCCTTCAAAGTCTTCTTCGAACTTGACAACAATTCCCTTTTCGGCATCCACAGAACGGACCTCGCAATTGATGAGCTCACCAGCGGGAATGTCCTCGACTCGCAAGAATTTGCGCTCTATTTGCTGTTTGTCGAGTGTGAGAATATACAAGTTGTCGGTGGCAGAGTATCCCAGAACTCTCGCGCGGTGAGTGGAGCCGATTTTGAAGTCCATGTCCAAGTCTTTATTGCTGCTGACTCTTGTAATATGCACCTGTCCTATTGCATAATCGCTCCCCACATCCACGTATATATAGCTCGAGTCTTTCCCTTTGATAGTGACAGAGTCGAAAATGTGGCCGATTGGAAAGGCCTCCAGGGCAGAAGTCTCTCCAAAAACGTTGGCGTTCAAGGATTTGATATGCGGAAGAACAGATAGAAGGAACCTCTTGTCGCCAGCTCTGACATGAGAAACCATCACCCTGGCTTTGAGTTTGCTACCAACAGCAAAATTGTGTTTGAGCTCCGAGTATTCGTAAACCCCAAGATGAGAAAGCGGAATGCTAGCATTGCCGACGCCGAACAGTTTGCAAACGATACCTTCCTTAGTAACTTCCGTCACCAAGGCCTCCACACCCATACCTGGGAGAATTGCATCGATCGAGGAAATGGTCTGGACAGTACTGAGCTTATTAATAGGAGAGCAAATAAGTGTTCTGCCATCTTTCTTGGCGATGTTCAACAGAAGGACAGAGCCAATGTCCACCAGGGATTGGACGTCTTTTTTTGCTATGAAACCACCTAATTTTTCTTTCCCCACATCTAAAAGTAATCCGTGGTCTTCAATAGATTTGACGGAAGCCTGTACAATAGCGTTAGTGACCAAATCCTCGGTATCCATTGGTTCGTTTACTTTGGAAGGTTCGATGCTCAGCTCTATGCGTTTTTTCTTACTTTTACTGCTTTCCACAACAATAGCTCTTAGCCATTGTCCGACTTGAAATCTCGTGACTAGTTGTGGGAACGACTTCTTTTTCGAGGATATTATACCATTTGTTACAGTGTCTTCCTCATCGCCATAAGCTGGTTCTTCCTCAGATTCATCTTGCTCATCGTCAAATTCTTCAAGCTGACTGGTCAATGGGTCACTGATATTGGTGATTGGAATGAAACCCATCAGGTTATCAGTCAATGAAAGAACGATCTCCATGCGATTGACCTGTTTAATCTGGCCGAGAACCATGCTTCCTGGAAGAAGCGTCTTGAAGTTCACATGCTCAACTCCTATATGTTCAGTAGGCGTTTCGATAACTTTTTGTTTCTTGGATTTCTTGCTGCTCTTTGACTCTTTGGCTTCTGCTAGTGCATCGCTAACGGCCTCATTTGCAACCTCTTTAATCTCCAGCGGGGTCAACACCGACCCTCCTCCTCTAGGAAAAGAAATCTCGGCGCTCTTGGAGAGTAGCGACTTCTTATTGTCACCGGCCTCGTCTGTCTCTGTTCTCTTTCTCTTTTGCTTCTCAACCATGCCAGGCAACAATAAGATCTAAAATTTTTTTTGAAAAAATTTGAAGCTTTGTTTTTTTTTCACGGCTGTGTCAACACTAGTTTTTTTTACTGGCTCCTCCAACTTTCAAAGTGTTGAGACAAGTGCTGACCAAAAGTGGAATGAGGTTCCAGCTCGTAGTCACAAACCACCCGACGGCCGAAATAGCTCGTCCGTCGGTATTTGTGACCGACTCGGTGACCGGCAAACGGCATATCATAGGTCAAGTGCCCGAAGGTCTACAGAGACAATGCAATCAAATGGGCTTTCGAACCTCGAGATTAGATACTATGTTTCTTACGGGCATTACTGACTGGAAAGCGATCAGCGGGTTGCCTGGATTCATTCTCACGGTTGGAGATCAAGGGCTAAAAGAGCTTCAAGTGGTGCACAGTGGAAACAAAATTCTTCAGTATGTAGTCGCATCGTGGAGGTATTTTGTCTTCCGTTTCGGACTGAAGTTGAAAGTTGACGATTTGGATATATACAAAGCTGATGCATACCAAGTGAAAGCAGTGAATATCAAATCTGCCACCCCAGAACCCCAGAAGCCCTGCAAAGCTTTCGATCGCGTATCTGATTTAGTGCAGTACATTTTTCTCATTAAGACCGGAATGGGCAATAGTGGGCGCGCTCTGATGAATATTGAGATACCCTCCGACGTCCACAATCCAAAAGTCTCTGCAAATTACATCATGACGGGGAATCCTATCCGTGGAAGGTTTTTGGTTGAAAAAGCCAAAGAGTTGGGCTGTCCTAGACAAAAGTACAAGGATCTGTGCAACTTCCAGAGCGTGTGGCTTGAAGATGGGACTGAAATCAAGCCCGAACAAGTTCTAGAGCCGAAAAAGACATTTGATAGTATTTTATTCCTCGATATCCCTGGTCCCGAGTATTTGCGAAACACTATAGAGCACGACTGGAAGAGCGAGATAGCAGAAAGAAAATACTCAGCAGTCTACCATTTCATTGATGACTCAATAGTCGATGTGCTAGATCTTCCAGAATACCAGGACTTCATCAGATCGTTCGGACCCGATACCCACCACTTCATTTCTCACAGACAGTACGTTCCCGATACATTGAACTTTCTGGCATCTTATGTGACGTCTTTGAAATGGCACGTTTTGCTTCCAGATCTATTTCCGCTTTTCAGATGGAGCGACCAGCCCGAAAAACAGATACCAGAAGATTTACCCAACGTGCGGCCGATGCTATGTGGTCAAATTGTCGGTTTTGGGCCCAACGCGACCTCGATCATTAGAGCCGACAGTTGTACCAGCACAGACGAAGTGGTGCAGATTGTGCGGAACGCTTATGCAGAAGACATAGCTCCGTTGCAGCTTCCAAACTTTGTTTCTGAGGAGGAACTCGTCAAGCTAGCTACCACTGCTGCAACTAATAATCTGAAACAAGCTCCCGACAAATCTAAGCCATTGAAGGAACAAGTCGAAACCCTGGTTTTGGGGACGGGATCGGCGCTGCCATCTAAGCTTAGAAACGTGATTTCCAATGTTGTGAGAGTGCCGACCGAGACTGGCTACCGAACCATTTTCTTGGATGCTGGCGAGAACACTCTGGGCAGCATCAATAAACTGTACTCGCAAGAAGACGTTGCCATGCTTTTCAAAGAGCTGAAACTAGTATACTTGTCGCATCTGCATGCCGACCACCATATCGGAATAGTCTCACTACTGCAGAAATGGTGCCAGGTCAGAAACGAGCACGACAAACTGTATGTTGTGGCTCCATGGCAGTACGAGAAATTCCTCATAGAATTACAGCGGATTGACAGCACTCTGGATCTGGCTAATATTGTCTACCTGAGCTGTGACCAGTTCAACTCCGGCAAGCTTCTGCCCGAGTTCGACCAGATACCTATCGACAAAATCCCCAAGAACGAGACCCTCAAGGTGAGAGGTACGCAAAAAGAGCTGAAAAAAGATCTCCAGTTACAGAGCCAGCTGTACAGGGACGTCGGTCTGAATGCCATAAAAACGTGTTATGCCCACCATTGCGAATATTCGTACAGTTGCGTGCTAGACTTCGCTGTCGGCTCGGAGTCATTCAAAGTGGCGTACTCCGGAGACTCGAGGCCGCGACGACTTTTCGCGAAAATCGGCTACGACTGCGATCTGCTGGTGCACGAGTCTACGTTAGAGGACGACAAGTACCGAGATGCAATCGAAAAAAGACACAGCACGACATTGGAGGCCTTGCAGATGGCCATTTTGATGAAAACGAAAAAGTTGCTACTGACACATTTCAGCCAGCGTTATCGCTATTGTTCGAGTGCAACGAAGGTGTATGAGAAGCTGCAGAATCCATTGCACAGCAACAGTGAAATAGATGAGCTTTCGCCGATTTTCAAAGTGCCCCTGACTGCCGATATGATCGATAATGCACCCCAGATAGAAGCGATAATCGCCTTTGACAACATGCATATTCCCATGGACAAGTTTGGGCTCCAGAAAAAAGTGTTCCAGACTCTGGGAGACAAGCTTGAACGGCTCTTCAACTCTGATGCGGAGGAGGATATGCAAGAGGAAAAACCGCAAAATAAAAAACGCAGAGCTACTTAGTTTCCTGCGGGGGGTGATATTTTTTTTCATGGGCTGTGCAGATGATCCCTTCACAAGGATTGACGTCATAGGCATCTTATATATATTTGCTAGCCTGCAATAAATCGTTCCATGGTGGAAGGAAAAAATAGAGTTCATAAACTAGGCTCGTACTCATTTATCGAGAACATCGAAGATCACCCGGTGTTATCTTCGTCGGAAACGTCCACAGTGTCTTCCTCAGCTTCAAGCTGCGGGGCCCCAGGAATTGGCGAAAGCAAGGAGGGATCACAGACGGGTCAAGAGCGCACAGTTTCGCGAATGTTCTTTTCTGACGACATAAACGACCAGCATATTGAGGACGAGTACAATCATGTGCCGCTGGCTGACACATCCAGCGCCTCTTCCACGGTGGAGGAGCTTTCTGACGCTGCTCTTGCGCACGACCTGAGCTTTCTAAATATTTCCACATCCAGCTTAGTAAAGCAGGAAAAGGAGGAATACACAAACGAGATCCCTCATTTTTACCTTCCTGAGAAGATACATTACCCTTATAAATCTCCATACGACTTTTCGGACGCCGAGTTTGACAAGATGAATCACTTTGATTTTTTGCAGTCGCTCGGATTCAAAGAACCACCGCTTTTACCCCCTTATTTGAACTCCAACCTTTTGAACGACTCGCCCTCCCACAACTATCGCACATACCCATACCAGTACCAGTACTCGAACCATGTTTACATCAACGAACAGCACCATTACAACATCAATAATCTGAACCTGATGGACAAGTACAGCCGCCAGCCCCGCTCAAGGTCGATCAGAGAACAGCTCAAAAAAAGAGCTAGCGACCAGGGCATCCAGACCGTCTCTCAGCTACGACACTCGGACTACGTTGAGAACATTGATCACGAGGACATTCCAAACCACGTGATGCTCAACCACCTCATTACCTGCAACTCCAAGGTCGACAACGTTCTTGCGGGCTCCTGCATCCATAGATACGGCGGGAAATTCATTACTCAGATAGTATACTTTCCAATTGGCGAGAGCGTTCTGTGAGCATATCAACACTCACTTGTTGTTTCGTCGCTATCGAATTGGTCCACTCGTTGGAAATACGTCGCACGCTGCGCAGACCTCGTATTCTCGTTGGCCTGGAAAAGCCCGCCAAAGTCCGTTGACGATGACCCGTACAAGAGCAACAGATTGAAGTTGTTAGGCGTCAAGAGACTGAGCGGGTTTCGACTCCCCAAGCTGGGCTCGATGTTCTCGTGCCCAAAATCGTGACTCTGGAAGTTCATCTCAGGTGTCGACGTTTGTCGCATATTTGAGGGTATCAGCGGCGCACCAAGCACCCTACGTGGTGATGGAGTTTTGGGTGGAAGACTCTGCTGTTCAGGAGGAACATTTTCGCGCTGCTCGGACTCCAACTTGCGCTGCAGCACTTTTTTGGTATAAACCTTGCTGGAGTATTTTTTGCCAGGTTTGCTCACCATCACGGGTCCGGAACCAGGGGCGGTATTGAGAACCTTGAACATCTCTATAAGTATGTCGAGCTTGCGTCGGCTAAGTCTGCCTACTTTTGTGTGTTCTCCCTGGGCTATGCTGAAATCCCCTACAGACTCTGCCGTCACGATCAAATCTTTTGCTCGGAACCTAAAAGTCTTCACTATGCATACCAGCAGGTCAATTCGCTCTTCTTTGCGAAGGTGGTCTGGCTCCTTATGGCGACAAGTCTCCGGCCACCACAACGGCTTGGACCGATCCCCTAGCTTGTAAGGGTATCTGCTCTGTTTCTTAGGCTCTATGAGACGTATCCACGCTTTTGCCAGTAACTTGCATGGGATCTGCTGGAATTCATCGAAGCATTGAACAAGATACTCGTCAACTTCGCGTGAGTCTGAAGGGTCGATTTCAATCGTCTTAAAAGTCGACTCGATCACAGAAGTTTCATCCACAGAGGAGCCAGAAAGGTCAGCGTCTTTGGGAACATTATCTGACTCTGGTGGCAGCAAGGCGTCTTTAATGTCTGAGAGTGTGTACTCGCACTTGAGCCCAAAATCTCGATATAAGGCTTCTGTCAACTCCCGCAGTTCTCGTAACTTATCTTTTAGCTGTGTCATTACTGATGAGTACAATGGTATGGGTCATCTTGGTATATATAAGTGAGTAGGTAAACATTAATGGTAACCAAACTGTCGCAGTATCGACTCACATCTGCTGGTGGAGACAGGCTTGAAACAAGCTTGGACCCCAAACTTACGTAATCTAGCCGTATTTTTTATCAAAATCAGTCCTGAATGTCTGATGGGAGTCTGGAGGAGTCTTTGAAACACTTGACTCTGGAGTCTATCCAGCAGCATCCGACTAAGACCAAAGAAGATATTGCGCTGGAATTTTTTGAGCTAGGCAGCAACAAGGAACAGGCGGGCTCGTTGAGCGAAGCCATCGATTACTATCGGAAGGCGTACAAACTAGATGAAAAGGTGGATTTGCGCTACCGCGAGAACCTTGTGAAGAACCTGCCGGTGCCGGAAAAGCGCAAGGACGGCTCTGTGCACAACGGGTTTACGAAGCTGGATCTCAGCAAAATAAAAGTCAAGCCGTTGCTAGAGTCTTTTCACGATGCCGTTCTACATCCCATAGACGAGGACAAGCCCCTATGGCTGGAGATTTTGCCGGATGAGGTCATCATTAATATTCTAGAGATTCTAGTCGGCAGCGACACACCGTCGTGGTTCAATTTTGCCATGTCGTGCAGAAAGCTTGCCTGGCTAGGGTTCGGCCAGGCTGCCTGTTGGAGACGGCTGTGCATGCTGGTGTATCCGAAGCAGGTGTACGACGACTCAGAAAGGGTACTTAACGGCGTGACAGCGGATCAGTGGCAGATGGTGCAGGTCTGGGACCACAGCTGGCACAAGATGCTGAGTGAGCGGCCGTTCATCAAGTTTACCGGGCTATACATTAGTGTGGTGAACTATCAGCGCGAAGGCGGCAGGGCAGAATTTTCCAACCAGTGGAACCTGCCGTTCCGCATGATAACGTACTATCGCTACTACAGATTTTTCCCGGACGGGAGCTGCCAAAAATTGCTTACGATAATGCAACCCCAGGAAGTTGTGCCCAGGTTCTACAGAAACTGGAGACAGCTTTTTGGAACGAGCGAGTGGGAACGGGTGTACGAAGGAACATGGTCGATGACTATTGACGGCCATGTGCGATGCTATTGCAAAGGACCAGTGCCGATGTACACGTTTGTAGACGAGTTGCAGATCGTCAACGGTGGTAAGTACGCACGACACCACAAGCTGAATTGGAAGCGCATGGGTTTCGTCAACAAGGAGACTCTGGACGAGGGCGATCTGGATACCAGCAATGAGCGCAGTTTTGCGTTCAGCAGGGTCAAATCATACAGCGAGCACGAAACGCGTGACGTTATAGAAGATATACATAGTATTTAAACTAAATTTTTCCGGTTCCCCAGATCGGCCGCAAGGTTCATCGGGTCTCCGGAGAACCCCGAACCCGGCATTTTTTTCTCCCAGCGGCGCAACCATGTGGGATATAGGGTGAAAGGAATGGGATGACTCGCACGATATAAATACTCTCCTTGTGCACTGCATCCAATAATTCCCAAATGGCTCAAATCAACCCAACCACGCTGGATAACGTGAAAATTCTAGGCGAAGTCTCTGACAAGCCTCTGTTGTCAAAGGCCACTCCAAGAGATATTCTGACCAAGGATGCTTTGAAGTTCATTGTCCTGCTTCACAGAAGCTTCAACGAGACCCGGAAACAGCTCCTGGAGAACAGGCAAAAGGTCCAGGAAAGGCTGGATGCCGGCGAGTCGCTGCACTTCCTTGAGGAAACAAAGTACATTAGGGAAGATCCCAACTGGAAGTGTCTGCCTACCCATCCTAAATTGCAGTGCCGTAAGATTGAGATTACTGGTCCGCCAGACGCCAAGATGATCGTCAATGCCTTTAATACCGATGTGTTTACATACATGACGGACTTCGAGGACTCGTGTTCTCCTACCTGGAACAACATGATTTACGGCCAGGTCAATCTGTACGATGCAATCAGAGACAGAATTGATTTCACCAACGAGGCCACCGGAAAACGGTACAAAATTAACAGAGAGGGTAGAAGAGTGCCTGTGATGATTGTCAGACCAAGAGGCTGGCACATGGTGGACAAGCACATTTTGGTCGACGGAGAGCCTATTTCTGCCTCGATCATGGACTTTGGTCTGTTTTTCTTCCACAACGCAAAGTTCTTGCTTTCCCAGGGCCTTGCTCCGTTTTTCTATCTGCCAAAGATGGAACACTACAAAGAGGCCCAGTTGTGGAATGACATTTTCTGTGTTGCTCAGGACTGTCTCGAGATCCCTAGAGGAACCATCAAGGCCACTGTTCTGATCGAAACCCTGCCTATTTCGTATCAATTGGATGAAGTTCTGTACGCTCTCAGAGACCATTCTGCCGGATTGAACTGTGGAAGATGGGATTACATGTTCTCCACCATCAAGAGACTGAGAAACCAAAAACAACATATTCTGCCTGATAGGCACCAAGTCACCATGACCGTTCCCTTCATGACCAACTACGTTAAGCAGCTCATCAAAATCTGCCACAAGAGAGGTGTTCACGCCATGGGAGGTATGGCTGCCACCATTCCGATCAAGGACGATCCAGAAAAAAACGCTGCTGCCATGGAGGCTGTGAGACAGGACAAGCTCAGAGAGGTTCTTGCAGGCCACGATGGTACCTGGATTGCTCATCCTGGATTGCTTCCTACTGCCTTGTCCGTTTTCCAGGAGCACATGCCTACTCCTAACCAGATCCACGTCCAAAAGAACGTTGAGATTACAGAGGCAGATCTTGTCGATACTAACATTCCTGACGGCAAGATCACCATGAAGGGTGTGAGCGCCAACATTTATATCGGGCTCAACTACATGGAGAGCTGGCTCAGGGGTCTTGGTTGCGTGCCTATCAACAACTTGATGGAAGATGCTGCCACCGCAGAGGTCTCCAGATTGCAGTTGTATTCCTGGTGTAAACACGCAGTCAAGATGGACGATACGGGCAAGACCATTACTCCAGAGTTCATCAGCAAGCTGATTGACGAAGAGGCCGAGAGATGCGCTGCCAACAAGCCAAACAATAAGTTCAAGATCGCCGCAGACTGCCTGAAGAAGGAAATCAATGGTCACACCGAGGTGGCCGAGTTCCTGACCACCTTACTTTACGATGATATCGTCACCATTGGGCCAGAAGTTGATATCTCTTCTTTGAAATGAACTATATGGGTATTTATTCGATTGCATTGGTTTAAACTCGTATATTATTGTCCATACATACCGGTATCCACGGCGTCCAGCATTCCTTGTAGACAACGCTTGAGGTTTTTGACATTAGCGGGCGAAAATTTGCGAAGGTTTTGGGAAATAAGCAGCTCCCGACTCATGGGCTTCTCATTGTACAGAAGCTCGTGCAAGTTCAGCGCAAACTGCTCGTAGTAATCAAACGACTGTCTTAAGAAATGGAAGTAAGGACCAAAATTTTGGTAGCGAATGCCAAACGAGTGAAGCAGCTGTTTCATACAGTTTGCAAGTTCCACAAAGGTCATCGAGTCGATCTCGTCAAGCTTCAATAGTGCATAGTTTTTGAGATCTTCTTTTGTTAGTTGAGAGTTCAGATCTCCATGCTTGGCAGCATGTTTTTCATTCTCCAATTTGAGCGACTCAATGAGATACTCATAATCTTCCAGTCTTTTGTTTAGTTGCTGCTGTTCCTGCAGAAGCTGGTCTACATTGATTTGAGCGTCACGCAGTTCAGTCGAAAGGTCCTCCTTCTCCTTTTTTGCTTGCGTTTTGTAGGTTTCGAGCTGCTCAGAGACCTCAGATCTGAGTTTCTCAGAATTCAAGACCTTTTGCGTTTTTTCCTCTAATTCTAATTGCAGATTCTCCTTCTCTCTCTCTAGGGCTTGGTTCTGCTCGCGTTGGATGTTCAGCTCGCTCTTCACGTTCTCCAACTCTGCACTTACTGTGCGGAGCTCTGCGGCCTCGGTTTCGGCAGTTTCCTTTTCCACAGTCAATTTGGCCACTAAGTCTACCTGCTCCTTTAATTTCATCCCCAGCTCGGAGTTCTGCTTCTCATAATCGACTAATTTTGTCTTCTGGTCCTGGACAGTAGTTTTCAAGTTCGTGTTCTCTAACTCTAACGACTCCTTCGATTTTTGCAACGAGTCGAGATCCTTTTGTAATTCCTCCCTGCCTAAGATCATCTCCTTGAAAGAGTCCAGCTCTTTCTGGATGACACTTCGGCTGTCTATCAGGGAGTCTATTCTTTTGTGTAGGTCCTCGATCTCCTTGTTTTTAGTATCGAGGTCAATTAATAATTTTGTGTTTTGCGAGCTCATCTCTTCCACCTTAGTTTCAAGCTGGTCCTTTTCTGTCTGTAAAGATTTGAGTTTCTGAACGTAGTGATGGTTCTCTTTATCCTGAACTGTATCGTCAAACTTGACCACCAGCTTCTGAACCTGACTTGGTTCCGATTTGGCACTGTCAAGACGCTCATTCAGAACGTTTTTGCGGTGGCTCTGTAGTATCCCTACATTCTGGGGCGGAACCACTCTCGGAGTGGAAGATGCCAGAGAATTAGGTACTGGCGTTTGGAAGTCAAGAGATGGTTCATTATTTTCTTTATACTCTTTTTCACGTGCCTGCAAAGCTCGCCCGAACGCGCTCTCGTGGCCTCGATCTGATCTTCTGTTTAAAACCATATCTATGAACTCATTCTCGTTGAACGTGTCTTCAAAGCTTTTATTATCAAAATGAAGATGAAGCTCAGAAGTGTCTGCAAGATAGTCCACGTCCTCGGAAGTTGCAGAATTTGAGCGCTGGCGCATGGTGTTCAATTGGTAGCGCCGGTTGAACGAACGGTAAACAAACAAAATATAAACATGGACAATTTTCGCGGAGCGTTTTTCAAGACGCGTCGATCGACCTAAATAACGTACACTCATATCTCATTAACACACCCCTATTTATCCTATCAGCTGCCTAAGCCGTCTATTAACATCTTGGAGGCGATCGATTTCCTCTATCGAATGCATCATGACGTTGTATTTGGACATTGTTTTGCGCTTGCTCTTAGGTTTGCTGCCATTGCCTCTGGTTTGTCGCAGATAAACAGGAGACGAACTTATAAGATCGCATAGATCGTCAAAGGCATTCTTTATCATTGCGCGCCGTTTCTGCTCCGATGTCGAATGATTCAACTTCTTTTCTTCCTCCGTAAGCAACTTTTTAGAAAAAGAGTTGCTCCGTTGTCGCTTTAGGTAACTTGCCCGGGCCAACTTCTCCCCCTGAGTCGGCGGAGACGGCAGATGCTGGGCTGCATCATCGCGCTTGATGACCACTTCCAGTTCTGCCTCGGGGGTCTTTTTCAAATCCTTGATTGAGCTGGCCAGAGGGTCAATAGAATGCCAGTGTTTGGAAAGGTTGGACAAGCTTTGGTCGTTGGCGATCGAGTCCAAAAAGTTCTCCAGGGCAGACGTTTCTGACACGGAAAGAAGCTCTGATGACTGCTGTCGAGCCAGGCCCACCAAATTCGCAGAATAGGTCAAGTTGTTGAACGTTGTCAGCAAATTCCTTGTGTTAGGCGACACAGGCGAAGTGGCCTGAGCAGGACTCGACTCACCGAAATGAAACGAGGAGGACGACCGGGCAAGAAAGCTGTTTTTGTCATGAAGAAGTTTGTTGTTGTCCGGGGTTAAGGGTCGCGAAAGTTGTTCCTGGACTAGTTTCGGTGATCTATAAAAGGGCGACAGCCCCGTAGACACGACGTTTGTCATCGGCGGCGTCTGTGGGACGGTTGTCGAGTGGTCTGCAGGAATGGACCCAGACGTGGTTTGCGAGCCGGCGGAGAGTTTGTTCACGCCAGATAACCCGGCGCTAGAAGGAGTGCCCGCATCAAGTTCATTTGTCATTAGCATGTACGCAGTGTCAAAATCAAGATCGGTCGAGAAATAATCGGGCTCTTGTGTATTGTTGTGCCCGTTGGACTCAGTAGTGTCCCAGGCGGCGTTCATGTTGCTTTGGGCCGGAGCATTGGTGAATCCGGGAGAAAACAAGCCGGAGCTAGGGCTCTTCAAACTGCTGGGCGGAACTTCGAGAGACATTTCGAACGTCTTTAGAGATCAGAGACACGGATGTGAATTTCTGGTGCTGATCTTCTCTGGCAAAGAAAAATCACATGCTTACCCCGAAATTATTATTTTGTTACCGTACAAAAACATGACAGACACACTCTACTTTCCTAGCTGATGACTCCGGCATGCAGCTTCTGCAAAATCTGCTCGTCCGTTTCAGAAGCATCCTTCTGGACGACACCGGCAGTCTTTAGGACAGACTTGGTGCCGAGGATGTCCTTTTCAAAATCGACTTTCGTCACGTCGTCAGCAAACTTAACAGTCTTCTGCCACTCCTTGGCGTCCTCATACGAGTAGTCCAAATGGTCAGCAATGTACTTTGCAGCCTCATCCTTGTGGCTGTTGTAGTACTCGATACCCTGCTGCACAGCCTTCAAAAAGGATGACAAAGGCACTTGCTCTACATGTTTGCCTGAAACAATAACCCACGAAGACCACGGGGTGTAGATCTCGCCAATCTTTTTGATCTCACCGTTGTCGTAATATTTCTTGCTCGTGAAATGCTCCCACATAAACGCGTCCGAAGGCTCCACGTTGTCCTTTTTGTTGACCGAGTCTCTGAGGTTTTTGAAGTTGTCCAGGACGACAAACTTCTTGAAAAAGGGGCTTTTGAAGTGGTGCTGCAAACCCAAAACAAATGACATCACGTAAGAGCCTGAGCCAATGCGACTAACTCCAATTGATGCGTCTTGAAGTTGGGTCTCCGAAGTTGGGTCGGAACGCTGGGCACCGGTGGAAACAGCCCAGCAGAGAGGCGACTGCACATATGTGCCGGCAATCTGGTAGCTTTCATGATCGCCCTCGCAGAGACCCCTGACAAAAGCCTCTGTAAGTCCAATGGCGATGTCGATTTCTCGGCTCTTGAGAGACTGGATCAGGTGTCCTGAGCCCGACGGATACTCAATCAGCTCGCATTCAATGTCATTCTGCGCAAAATATCCTTTGGTTTTGGCAAATTGCAGAGGAGTAGAGAAATGCTCTGGGATAAATCCAACTTTCAGAACCATGACGTTAGTGGAAAGAATTAATATTACATATGGAATATTTTTTCTCTCAGAATCCTCGATTATCGTCTTTTATAAATACAAGGCTTTAATAGCCACTCTCCCTCAGGCCGTTTTTGCCTCTTGGTCTCAAGAGCTTCCAATTTGTTTTCTTTCTCAACAAACTTCCTCTTTTTGTCCTCCTTGGCCCTCCTTTCAGCCAGGATATCCTCTGGTGGCTTGAAGAATTCAAACCGAGTAAACATTTTGTTGGAGTCGTCGGTAGACTTGTGGAAAAACCCAAAACTCTTGAGTGCCTCTATAAATTCCGTGCCCTTCTCGTCGCTAAAACGGGATTTGATTTCCGCAATCCACAGCTCCCCTCTTGGAGCAAGCAGTCTGTATGCTTCTGCTATGAAGTCGAGGAAATTCGTACCCATCAGCGCTAAACAAAATACCACGATCGTGCAAGATGCGTCTGCAAGCGGAACATTCTTGATGTCAGCTACCGTCACAAAACTGTTGGCTTTCTTCAGGTCGAACGAGTGCACATCTATCTTTATTTTCTTCTTTTTTAGCGATGGCATGAACTTCTTTACGTCCTGCGCAAGTTGGGCCTCTCCGCAACCCATATCAGCAATCACTACCCTGCTGTTGGCCAGTCCGGGAAGACCTCCCGGTGCATTCACATGTCTGGTAGTAGCCCGAATCTTGATTTGATTAACGAAGACATCGACAGGATTCTCTGGCCACGACTGGACTTGTGATCGGAAACCCTCGTGGTACTCTTCAAATAGTTCTGGTTGCTCTTGTATCAGTTTTAAAGCCTCATCAGACTTGATTGTGTAGAGTTGTTCGTTGATCCATCTGAACCTCGATCCGGCCAGCTTGGCCATCATTTTGCGTTGAAGCGGAGTAAGTGACGAGTTGGTTGTGTCCTGGGCAACTTTGGAAGGCTTCTGTTGAGAATGCTTGGGTTTGGAATCATCAGCGCTTACTGCAGTCGAAATATCGTAGTCCTTCTGTTTGGCATGATGCACTTTGGAACCCTTTTTCTGGTTCTTCTGCTTCACTCTTTTCCCTTTCTTCTCTGTGACATTGTTCTCCTTGACCGGTTTGGGCTTGGGAACAGCCTCAGCAACCTTCTTGCCCTCTAGGCCCCATCCGTCAACTTCAAATAGCGACATAATTTTTTTCAAATAAAATTTTACACCTGACAAAATGGTATATTAGTATTAATACAAAATATAAAATTGGAACCTTATAAAATAATAGTCAAATCAACACAAAAACACTCAGTTCGACTCGGAACTCTTTTTGATGTAGGACTCTGAATGGTCAGACGCAGACGATTTTTGAGCGGAAGCAGAGTTGGCGTACCCAACGGACGAGGAAGGTGTGTTGGTGGACGCTAAAGATCCTTGAGAAGCATTGGGGTCTGCTGGAGGCTGGTTGGAGGCCACCTGAGGGATGTAGGCTTGCGAGTTGTAGTTTGCATACGAGTTTGCATAGTGCAATCCACCGGAAGGTTGGGGCTTGTACCCGTAAAAGTAGTCGGACTTGGCCTTGGGCTTCTCATAACTCGACTCCGCTGCCTTTGCCCTTTTTTCTTCATTTGCTTGGTCCGAAGAGCCATACTGCTGGGGCACGTAGTACGAATAGGGCGGGACTGAGGCCGTCTTGCTCATCTGGGTCGTCGGAGTTCCCTGCTGTATCACTTTCTTGATATCTTTGACAAACAGGGGATATAAAAGGTCAACGATCCCTTCTCTCTGAGCCATAGCAAGGGCTCTTTCAAAAGGAATCCACACCCCCTTGAGATGCATTGAGCCAATTTTGACAACCTGCCTGGTCTTCTCGGCCTTTAGGATACCATCTCTGCGGCCCCTGGTCATCTTGGCAACGTTCAGAAGCTTGGTTCCGTTAATCATGTCGTTATCTGCTCTTCGGACAACGGCAACGCCATTGGCTGCCACCTGGTAGCACAGTGTTTTCTCATCCTCCCACATGGTTGTTGTTATCTTGGGCCTCATTCCCGCAGGTTGCACAGGCGTCTCGGACGTGGCCGTGCTGCCGGGAGTATTGTAAACATACTGCATATGACCCTTGTATGACTGCCCGTATCCGGGATACTGTCCGTGTCTTGGGTAGAAGGTGGAAGGGTGGGGCTGCGGGTAATAGTAGCCCACCTGCTGTGGCTGCAGGGGTTGTTGTTGGGACTGGGTAGGAGGTTGTGCAGGATAGGAATACTGCGAATAATGGGAATGCGCTGTTGGATAGTACTGGTAAGACTGAGCGTCGTTTGCTGGCGGAGCGACTGCTCCGGGCTGTGATGCCTGCGCCGCAACAGAGTCTCCGGTAGGTGCAGCGGCGGTCTGGTACGGCTGGTAGTTGTAATTTTGTGCCACTGGTCCAGTGGGCATCACGCCCTGTTGATACGACGGGTAGCTCTGGTAAGGCTGGTAGCTTTGCTGGTACTGCGAGTACTGTTGGGACATTAACGAACGTATGTTTACTGCATCAATTGGTGAAGTTTCCTCAAGTACAAGCCCTTGCCAAAAAAAACTTTCATTACATACATAAACACTGTTCAAAAAGTTCACCATTACTTTGCAGCACTGCTGCGCGCCTGTAGCATGCCAGATTTGCTTCCCGCGTGGTGCATGCAGTCTGTTGTCCGTGGCAGGCGTGCGCGAAAAAAAAATTCGCCCGCGGAGCGCTAAGCGAGACCGCCCATGTCTCCGCACACACAATTTGCGATCCGCTTGCCCCCTGACAGAGAATCAATGAATTTATTCCTATTGCATATGCCGACTTGAATCAACGGACTTCTTTGCTCACCGCTTCAGCAGGGGGCGTACGGCGCTGCCAATATTGTGAATTCCCAATCTCTGTTTTCGTATTGTCGCTTGCGAGACTACATCAGGGCAGGGCACATACTCCCGCCGATCTTTGCACTTACCGATCTTGGTAAACCGTCCCGGAGAACTGCGCGTGCACGGATGTTTCTGATGTCTGATGTTGTGATTTTTCATCCATAAAAAAATTTCCATCTTCTCGACATCTCCACAAAATGTCTGGACAAACCAGCCCGTCTGCGTTTGTTGTTCTCCACATCACCACCACGGGCGACGACCTTAGCACCTCCAAAGACTCCAGCGAGATTCTCGAGATCGCCTGGTCCGTGGTCGACTCCCACTCACTCGCAGAAATCAAGACCAACTCGTCGCTCGTCAAGCCCCTTACCACCCCCGTCACGCCGCTGTGTACCTCCCAAACTTCCTTGACGTGGGAAAACGTCAAGAACGCGCCATCTTTGAAAGACTGCGTCCTGCTCTTGGAACAGGACATCGAGAAGCACCTAGTTTCCGCCAAAAGAGACTTCACGTTTGTGGTCTTCAACAGTTGGGACCTCAGAATGCGGCTTCCAAAGGAAAGCAGAGAAAAGAATATCCAGCTGCCGTCATATTTGGAGCACTCCCGGTACTTCGATCTCAGAAAGGAGTACCTCAAGTTCCAACAGTGCCAGTCTCACGAGTTAGATCATCCTGGCCCCCTTACCGTTTCGCACATAGTTTCCGCTCTCGATCTCGACGTTGCAGATATAAAGCCCGTGAACAAGTCATACGGAGACTCTCTGACGCTCGCTATGCCCCGCCGTGCGGCCGATGAAGTGCAGGTGCTGGTCAAGGTGATTGGCCATCTCCAGAAAACGTCTCCACAGGGCTCGAAAATCCTCGAAACACCGTACGACATGGCGTTGGACCTGGCGCAGTTTGCTTCCGAAAAGTCCAGAATTCTGTATATGAGCAACTTGCCTGCAGACACGACGCAAAGCGAGCTGGAGTCCTGGTTCACACAATATGGTGGCAGACCGGTGGCTTTCTGGACCGTCAAGATTCCGCCACTGCCAGAGTCGCAGAATAACAGCCGAACAGGGTCCAACACCAGCAACAGCAGCGGCAGCAACAGCATAAACTCACAGTCGTCAGGTACGAAGCCAGCTTGCTCCGGTTTTGCCGTGTTTGCTACTCACGAAGAAGCCCTGGACTCCTTAGCCATGACGGGGAGACTTCTCAACGACAGGATCATAGAGGTGCAACCCTCGTCTACTTCTGTGCTTGACAAGGCACATGACATCCTCACGCCGTTTCCCTCATCGAAAAATAGACCCAGGCCAGGCGACTGGACCTGTCCATCCTGCGGTTTTTCCAACTTCCAGCGAAGAACAGCATGTTTCCGCTGTTCTTTCCCTGCAGCCTCTGCTGCGGCTGTGCAGGAGTCAATCAGCACAGGTCAGTACTATCACAGACAGTCAAATACAAACAGCTCGTCCAACGTGCCTTTCAGAGCCGGCGACTGGAAATGTCCGAACGAGAGCTGCGCATATCATAATTTTGCCAAGAACGTTTGCTGCCTCAAATGTGGGACACCTAAACCGGCAGCAAATACCTACAACGGCTATTCGTACCATCAGGACGCCTACAACGCCAATATGGGCCAGCGCCGTTCCATAGCCACTCCGCAGTACCACCACCAACTTCGTTCCAACACCCCTGGCTCCGACACCTCTGCACCGGGAGCGGCTCCGGGCATCTACAATCTGTTTCAGTACCCGCTGTCGGGAGCAGCAAGCAAGCAATCCGGCCCGCTTTCTGATTCTGCCTCCACCACACCGTTGTTCCAGCCGATGCTTCCGCATGGTAGCACCCCGTCGTACTCTGGTAGTCTGGACGACTTCCAAGGCCTGTCCTCTCGCATCAATGGACTGACTCTCAACTCCCAGCCCCTACAACAAGCACATTCGGAACAAAGCTTATACCATTCTGGTCTGCCTTCCTTAAACCTGGACCTCGATCTCTCCAAATGATAGAATACTGTATAGATGATAGCATTATAATTTTTGCACCGCCACACGGCCGCCATTATCTGTCGCGCTAGTAGAAATATGTATTAGGACTAATTAATGTCACAAATCTGTCCCAATGCTGGAGAATTCAGATGAGCCTCCTCTTTTTGACCCTCGGCGCCAGACACAGACGCTGTTCAAGGTGCAGTTGTACTTCTGTTCCATCTTGGGTCTAGTGATTTTCCTCACTTTCTGTCTGGTCAGATACAAGTTTCCCCTGTTATATTCCGTGCGTCCGTATCGCAACAAGATGATACGCAGGCTCCCCAAAAGCTTTTTTGGCTGGATCAAGGTTCTCCATTCGATCTCAGGAGACGAAATAATCCAGGTTGCCGGGCTTGACGCTTACGTGTTTCTGTGTTTCTTTCGCATGGGAATACGGATTTTTTGTACCATGACTGTTGCCGGATTGCTGGTTCTGAGTCCCGTGAGGTATCTATTGACCGGTAAGTTTGATAAGGAAATGACCAAACTGCAGCTATTTTATGGCATAATGACGGGATCAGCCAAAACAGCTGCCAAACATGACGATTCAGAACCGACAGGATACCTGGTGGTGTGCACGATCTTCACGTACATCTTCACAATAACTGTTTTCTTTTTCCTTTTCAAAGAGACTCTGCACATCATCAAAACCAGGCAACGCTGTCTGGGCTCGCAACGGTCGGTTACGGACCGAACAATCGTGATCTCCCATATTCCTGACTCGCTGAAAAACGAAGAGGCCTTGAAATCGCATATCGAGACCTTGGGGGTCGGTAACGTTGAGAAAGTCACGCTTGTTTATGACTACACGAAATTGCGAATTTTGTTTGACCGTCGCGCAGAGATAGTGCACAAGCTGGAGCAGCTGTACTCAATTTATTATGGACTCGAGGTTCACATTTTCAAGGACGTGGAAACCCCGTCTGCGAAACTGAAGTCGGACCTGCTGAGCCAGGAGCTTGATCTGGATGCCTCTGTGCCGCTCCCTAAGGCTTACGACTCGAAGAAAAGAGAAAAGAAGTGGCCTACTGGCAGAATTGCTGCGTTTGGCCCCAAAATTGATCTCTTTGACTACTATTGCCAGGAACTCATCCAGATAGATCAAAACATTAAGGTGTTGCGCGAGAAGGGGGATTTTAAGCCCATTCCTTTGGCATTCGTGACAATGGACTCTGTCAGTGACGCCCAGATGGCTGCGCAAGCCGTCTTCTCGCCTAGAGCATTCCAGCTCATCACCTGCCTAGCACCGGCTCCTTTGGACGTCAACTGGGACAACTTACATCTCAGCTCGAAATCCGTATTCATTAGAAAGAATATCGTTGAACTAATCATCATCGCTTTTAGCATCTTGCTCATTATACCTATTCGGTATCTGTCTTCGCTGCTTAACGTTAACGCTATCAAAAGGATATGGCCCGAATTTGGTGATTATCTGATCAAGCATGAAATTCTCAGAACCATTGTGACCGGTATTTTGCCCACCTACTTGTTTACGCTGATCAACATCGCGCTCCCATACGTTATTTCCTTCCTCTCCAATTTGCAAGGTCTGGTTTCCAAAGGCGACGTTGATCTTTCAATAACCCGCAAGAACTTCATGTACATTTTCTTCAATTTGTTTCTAGTGTTCACTCTGTTTGGTACTCTGTCTAGCTACAAGGCTTTGTTATCCGATACTACGAAAATTGCGCCTTTGCTGGCGACCTCGATCAAAAGTCTCTCACTGTTCTACATTGATTTGATCCTGCTGCAGGGTCTGGTTATGTTTCCGGTCAAGCTGCTCCAGACAGGAGATCTCGTGTATATTTTTTGGGAGTACGTTTTGCGTCACTCGTGGCAGACTCCTAGAAGCTACAGAGACCTCTTTTACAAGCCCGCAATATTTGAGGTTGGGCTCATTTTGCCCCAGCATCTGCTCATTTTCATCATCACCATCATCTACTCTGTGATCTCTACGAAAATTCTCACCTCGGGCATGGTGTACTTTGTTATTGGATACTATGTCTACAAGTATCAGCTTGTGTACTCTATGGTCCATCCATATCACAGTACAGGGAAGTTGTGGCCCATAGTGTTCCACAGGGTGTGTCTGGGGATGTTATTTTTCCAGCTGCAAATGCTTGGCACCCTGGCATTGGAGCAGTCGTTTGTGCTTGCTGCGCTAGTCGTGCCTCTGCTACCGATGACGGTTGTGGTGGTTCTCTTCTTCAACCGCAATTACCTGCCGTTGCTCTTCTACATTGCTCTAGACGCGATAAAAACCTCGGGCGAGTCTGCAGAGACGGACGACTCCGATGAACTTGGCTCTTTTCTTAGCTCCTCCGACGGGGCTGGCGGCAAATCACGGTCCAGACGCAAGTCTGTGGTCATGCGCACTCCATCAGAATCTCCAAGTCCTTCGCATACAGATCCTGAAGCTCTTTCTGTACATGTGGTGCGCAAACGCAGGAGCACAATTGATGAGGCGCGCGAGGCATGTCAGAGCTACATATATCCATTGTTGAAGGAGCAGCTGGATGGTCCCTGGGTCGGGTTCGAGGGCGACGACATCGACGTTGTCAGGTACTACGCTACTGAGTCTCAGATCGTTTTGGACATTGTCAGACAGAAGGTGTCTTCTATTGAGTACGACTAAAGCCTTGGACGGCTGGAATATCTCCGAGATCTCGGTTTTGGATTTTCTTCTAGCATAGCCACGCGATCACGCTCGAAATTATTTTTAGAAATGGCGCAGCTGATACAAAATCATAATATAGAATATATCAATCTGTAACAAAGCTATCTCGCACCTTTTTACAGATATGGTTCAAAATGACAATCCGTTTCGATTAGATGACGATGACTCTGTTGAGGGACAGAGCTTGCATGATAACCCATTTGTCCAAATGGATGACGACGACATATACCAAACATCGAACCAGGCTCAAAGGAGTGTCTTTGATCTGAACGATTACCAGGACTCATACAACGAAACCGTTTCTTCTCCAGTGCGCCATTCCATCCTCCGCCCACCTTCGAATGTTTACGACGCGACGCAGTCCAGCTTCTCATCAGACAGCTCGTTTCTGGGTTCCGAAAAACTCCCGTCCAGCTCATACACCAGGCCAGTGATTTACCAGCCATCAGTGCCGCCAATGCCTTATCAGCAAAGTTTTCCCGTGTTTCAGTCCTTCACAAGGGATGTGGACGAGCCAGTGATTGAGGATCTATTTTTCGAAAAGACAGAGAACGACGGTATTGAGCCTCTCAATGTGGCTACCTCAGGTGACACCAAGGTTCAGTTGCTGGACGACAGGCACTACAGCTTTGATTTTCCGGTTCCCCAGCAGCTGATTGCACGCATCCCGTTTGAGGACGCCAAGAACCTGACGGAGTTCACGTATTTGAGGTACCATGCCATTACAGCAGACCCAAAGGACTTTACCAGCGGCGACCTCGAAAAAAGACGCGACATTGTGAACTACCCGTTGCGGCCGAACTTATATGGAGTGAGACGTGAAACAGAGCTCATGATCGTGTGTACCATGTACAACGAGGACGAAGTTCTGTTGGGTCGCACGCTCAAGGGTGTTTTCAAAAATATTAAAACCATGTACAACTTGCCCGAGAAGCGCTCTAGCGAGCATCCGTTTGGCAAAAACGCGTGGAAAAAAATCGTGGTGGTGATAGTCAGCGACGGGCGCTCCAAGATCCACGAGAGGTCCAAGGCTCTGCTCACTTTGTTGGGATGCTACCAGGAGGGTGTGATCCAGGAGAAAGTGAACGGCGAAGACGTCAACGCGCATTTGTTTGAGTACACCACCACATTTGGTATTGGACAGTTCGATTACCACCGTGGCGACGAGGGTAAAGGTTTTACTGTTCCGTTGGTCACGGAGCAGACTGTGCCTGTTCAAATGATGTTCTTGCTCAAGGAGCAGAACAAGCAAAAGATCAATTCGCACAGATGGGCGTTCAACTTCCTGTGTCCAAACCTCAACCCGAAAATTGTGTGTCTGCTGGACGTTGGCACAGAACCAGGCCCAGACTCGATCTATAAGCTTTGGCAGGCCTTCAAGGACCCGCAGGTTGGAGGAGCCTGTGGAGAAATCAGGGCCATGCTAGGGAAAAAAATGAGTCCGAACGATGAGGGCTCGCTGATGCAGAAATTAGGCCGCTGGGTCTTGCGGATCTCTTCTGACCTCAAATGCGTGGTGCTGAATCCACTTACTGCCGCACAGAATTTCGAGTACAAAATATCCAACATTCTTGACAAACCGATGGAGTCGGCATTTGGATTTGTCACGGTTCTTCCCGGTGCGTTCAGTGCATATAGATACGAGGCGTTGCAAGGAGACCCTTTGAAAGCGTATTTCCATGGAGAAGATATGAAAACCAACACAGAAAAGCCTGCCGGAACGCTGGAGTCCAACATGTACCTTGCAGAGGACAGAATCTTGTGTTTTGAGCTGGTGGCCAAGAAAGGAGCGTCCTACGTACTGCGGTATGTCCACGACGCGTTTGGCGTCACCGACGTCCCTGGAAACATTGCAGAGTTCATCAACCAGCGACGGAGATGGCTCAACGGCTCGTTCTTCGCTGCGCTCTACTCGGTGATGCATTTTTACCGGATTATCCGTTCCAAGCACAGCTTTGGCCGCAAGCTCGTCCTGCTGGTGGAGGTGGTGTACCAGACAGTCAATATTGGTCTTTCGTGGCTGTCCATCTCGTTTTATTTTCTGGTGTTCCGGATATTAACTTTGGGACTGGCGGACACATCGGTCGGGTTCAAGGCTGGCAACATACTGGCAGTGGTATTCTTGTGGCTCTACATTGCAGCTCTGGCGCTCACATTTATCATCTCGTTCGGCAACAAGCCCAAGGATGCCAAACGACTATACCAGCTCGCTTTCCTGCTCTTCTCCATAGTGATGGCCTACATGATCTTCTGTGTGATTATGCTGACGATCGCGTCGGTGCACACGATCCAAAGCGAAATAGCAGCCTCGACGAAAAGCAAGGTGCTGGCGTACTTGGAAAATTCCAAGTTCCGCGACCTGACCGTGGCACTGTCGTCCACATACGCACTGTACGTTTTAGGGTCGTTGCTGTTTTTCGAGTTCTTCCACCTGTTTGGTTGCAGTCTACAGTACATTTTTCTGAGCCCGGCGTACATCAACGTGTTGAGTGTTTTCGCGTTCTGCAACATCCATGATATTTCATGGGGAACCAAGGGAGCACTCAAGGTTGAGGAAGCGGGCAAGAAAGAGGCCAATAAGAGCGAGCGTTCGAACGAGCTGATTCTCTCAGAGGCCTTGCAGGACCCTGACGAGCTGTATCTTCTGGCTAACAACAATATTTCCAAGCCTGAGGCGGTGAAAAAGGAAAGCACTTTGAAAACCTCGGAAAGGAATTATGCCCTGGGCAGAACGTACACGGTGCTTGCATGGCTGGTGTCAAACTTCATAATTTTGGTTCTTGTGCTGCGGACAGGCGGACTGGACGACTACAATGATTACAAGGACTCGAACACCAGCTCCAGTACTGCCACCACCAGGGTGAAAAGAAACGTGGACAGCAAGAGCTCCAATACGTTCATGACGTTCGTGCTTTGGTGTGTGTGCTGTCTGGCGCTAGTTCGGGTGTTTGGCGTGCTGGTCTACAGACTGGACACTTTTTTCCGCAAACGTCGCTACCACAAACACCCGGTGATCTAAATAATAACTCGTATTTAATCCTGCAGTGCGAAGTTAATAAAAATAAGAGCAAAAATATTCGCGCATGCCGAACCGATCAGCTGACGTGAAACGGATTTTTTTTCGAGTAAATGTATCTATTGAATAATATAAGAGTGTGGAATCTCATAACTCGTAACTTCATCACATTAGTTTATACCAAGGAGCTCATCCTTTGGTATCGGGGAAACTAGCGCACCGTCGACAGAGTGTGATGTCTTCTTGTATGGATGAGGGTGCTGCGAGTACGAATGGTGGCTTCTATGTAACGTTCCGTGCTTTCTGTTTCCGCTATCCGTGGACCTTGTTGATGCAGATCTCTGCAGATTGCTTGGAGGATGTGCAGAATCGATGTAGGAATCTTCTCCAAAGTAGGACGAATACGAGCTGTCATTGCGCGAGAGGTTCATCGAAGCGGGAATGACCGTCTTGGAGTTGTACATGGAATCGGGCGAGGTAGCCAGTACCGATGCTGGGGAATTAAGATCGAAGTCAGACATCATGAAGCCGGAACCGGAGCCAGACGCATGCGAGCGGCCCAAGAGGCCATTGACGGCTGCAGCTGCTAAGCCCGCCCCGGATTTGAAACCGCTCATATCAAACTGTGCGGGGGTCATCGAACTGTAATTGTCGTAAGACTCGTTTTCCACAGGAGGTTGGACTGCGTCCATTATAAGGCTCGTAGGCATAGGACTCATCTGACCGAAGAGATCGTCGTTTTTTTCCTCCTTGATGTCGTCGAGACGCGTGGAATTTGTTTGTTGCTCAAACATAAATTCCGCGCTGAAATCGTTCTGGGGTAGAGGCGAAAACGGATCGTCCGATCTTGGTGTAAGCTAATCTGGCGATGAATATGGTAGGAAGTCTGCGGCGAGCTCCTCCTTCTTGGAAGCTGGCTGGGGAACAGTCGACTCCGAGGACTCCTCAAGAGCGCTGTCCTGAGACTCGGTATTGGGGATGCGGCTCTGCCATTGCTCGGGATTGGTCTCACTGTCAGAATGGTCTACAGCTTCCGACTTGTCAACGAGCAGCGAGATGGCCTGGTTGATCGAAATTGGAACACCCTCGTCGTATTCATTGTACGTGATATTCTGCGCAAATTGTTGCAACTCTGCAGTTTTATTGAGTTTTACCATTTCCGAGAGATTAATCAGAGCCTTGTTAACTATGCGCAGTCTCTTTTCGATCAGTTCCACGTAATCGTATGAGTAGCTTTTATCCCTGCTCTTCTTACGCTCGGTATAGATGCAGATCTTGTTATCAGCCTGACACTTCTCGCAAGGCTGTTTGCCAGAACACTTGGTCTTCTTGAGTCTGCAGGAATCGCAAGCCTTGCCGACTCTTTTCTTCTTCTGCTGCTGGGCTTTTCTGTCGCCGTACCGGTCAGGAGACGACAACGTGGACGATAGAGGCATGTTCAATTGTATCCGTGAAACCTTGTGTGCGTTTTTAAGGTGGGTTGTAGTGCATTTTGGACCATATTTATGTCTGACTAAAACCCCTCGGTCGGCTTACATAGAATATACCGAAACCGAGCAGATAAATTAATAATCGGATATAAGCTGCATAACAACGTAAAGAAAAGAAATCAGAATCTATGCATCTGTGCAGCGTACTACTAACTACTATTAGCTATGTTGCTAGAACGATCCATCAGTTGATGTGCGGCATTTACATCACTAAAATATGGAGGTTCCGTACTATCTCTATCAATAAGCGTTGTTTTTTTTTATTTATCCGAGCACTTAATATGTTCCCCCTATTTGTGAAGCTGGTTTGGAAGGAGAAGCCGGAGCGGACACAGAAGATTTCTAGTCCGATTTTCGCTTTTAGTAGCAACATGTAGCTTTTTAGAACTTGCAACTTTAGTGGCCTAGCATTTTCTCGTACGAGATTGCCTGCATCGTGTATCTTTTTGTGGCTACTTACCCACTCCACCTTATTTGTCGCTGAGCTCAGCCATTGGAGGTCGGTTTCTGCCCAGAGGTCACCAGTTACGCCATGCTCAAGTTGCTACCTGCCACAATCCGCGTATTTAACAATATCGGGCTGTGCTGCTTCTTGGCCAGAATCCACTACTCAGATGAAGGTACAGAAATTTATTGTACAACCTGATGGGCGCTGTCTTGAACGTGCTGCTGAACATCATAGCAGTCGCCATCCAGTTCCCCTTGTTGGTGCTGCACACTCTTGGCCTCGAAAGCGTGCTTGCGTCCGTTCAGTCGCCCTTCAGCAAACCCGATAACGTTTCGTCAACAGTACCGCGGAACTCCCCAGAAATCTCTCCTACAAGGAGAGTCAAAGGAGATTGTCGCTTCCACGACAGAATTCTCGATGCAGTAGATATCGTGCAGATAGTGCATGCCCATGGATACAAAGTGCACGAACATGTTGTCCAGACTAGAGACGGATATTTGCTGTCAATCCACAGAATAATAGCAAAGAACGCCCCGAAAAACGCGCCAGTTGTGCACATGCATCATGGTCTGCTCACTAACAGCGAGCTCTTTGTGCTGGGAGACACCACATCACGTTGTCTTCCGTTCCGCCTAGTGGAACTGGGCTATGACGTTTGGCTAGGCAACAATCGCGGGAATAAATATTCTCGTAAGCATCTCACGTTTTCTTCACGCGATGTCAGGTTTTGGGACTACTCGTTGGACGAGTTTGCTATGTTCGACATTCCAGACACCATAGACTACATTCTGTGCGCTACCAACCAGAAAGATCTCACCTACATTGGCTTCAGCCAGGGCTCTGCACAGTGTCTGGCTGCCTTATCACTGGATTGTTCGCTCAACTCCAAAATCAAACAATTCATAGGGCTCTCGCCGGCAATGATTCCTAAAACGCTCAGTCATCCACTGCTGAAGTTTTTTGTCAACTCTGCGCCAAACCTCATGTACAGACTCTTTGGACGTCGTGCGATTCTTCCGTCAGTTGTTTTTTGGCAGAAGCTGATGGGCCCGCAGTGGTACCAAGCCGTTGTGGACAGGTCTCTAGTCTTTCTTTTCAACTGGAAGTCGCATAATGTCACTGAATCCCAAAAGAAAGTCGGCTACGCGCATATGTTCTCACCTTCCAGTGTGAAAAGTGTGATCCACTGGTTTCAAATTATAAGCAGCGAAAGATTTCAGATGTATGACGAAGGAGGCGCTTCCGGCTCAAAGCTGGTGTACTTGAGCGGAGCTACTTCGAAAACCAATAGAGTCGCGCCATTCCCCACGCTGACCATTACCACCCCAATGTTGCTCGTTTACGGGATGTCAGATTCTCTTATCGATATCGACAAGACCGTCGACCAGCTCTCCTGTCCGGTACAGGTTGTGGGTATAGAAAATTACGAGCATATGGATACCCTTTGGGCCTCGGACGTGGAAGACAGAGTCTTCCTGCCTGTCATCAAGTTCCTGGCTGGTTATGAGTTAACAGTTCGCTAATAAACTACAAATATAGTATAATGTTGTGTCAATCCTTGCAGTCGACCCCATACGGATGCACGAAGGCGGGTCCTTAGAAGCTACATACAGCTTCAGATGGTCGACTGCACCCAAGATTGACACGTTGTTCTCCAGTACAAGCGTAAAGACCGAAGTCTGGCACCAGAATCCGTGATGTCCTGGGTCAGAGCGCTCCCGAAAGAGGCTCAACCTCGAAAGGATGCGATAGCAGTGCCTGCCTGTCTGTGGTTTTGCGTTGGAAAAAAAAATTATGGAAGATCGCCTTATATACCATTCTGCGGCCGGGTAATCGTTTCCCGGTCTCAACCACAATTTGCCCTGCGGTGGTGGTGATAAGATGATCAGCAACTGCCGCAGTGTGCACCGTCAGCTGGATATCAGCTTCTACAGTAATACGACGAAGCGAAGCACATATACTCCCTACTGTTGCTACTCGAGTACGCTTGACTCATGAAAAATTAAAGTTTGAAAAAAAAATCCCCATATTTTTCTTGATAAACTGTAAATGATATCCATCAGGGCGCCAAGGGTATTCTGGTCAAGAAAGCTGTTCTCCACAAGGGCTGTTTCGTTTTCAAATGTCAAGATCGAACCCGTGACCCAGTTAAAGCCGCGCCAGTTTCCCCAATATGCCCAGAACCCGCACTCCTTTTTCAGAAACCTCGTCTGGCAAGCACCCCCTTCGAATATTTTGGTGGTCAAAAAACCGCGCAAGGAGGATGTGACACTTGCCACGGCTCAGTTTATCTCACATATCCACTCATCCTATCCTAACTGCACGGTGATAGTTACTGAGGAAGTTGCTAGGGAGTTCAACGAAAATCCCCAAGTATTCAATAAGTCTGGCGAAAACGTCAAGCATGTTCTTTACACGGGAAAAAACGAAGAAATCGTCAGCAAGACCGACATGATTGTTTCATTTGGAGGAGATGGAACTATATTAAGAGGGGTCTCTCTTTTCTCAAACACTCAAGTACCACCGATATTGTCTTTTAGCTTGGGCACTTTGGGATTCTTGCTTCCCTTCGATTTCAAAGATTTTAAGGACGCTTTCAAACAAGTATTTGAAAGCAGAGCTTTGATGCTGCGCAGAGAGAGATTGGAATGCCACATTGTTAAGAAGAGTACAATTACAGACACGAATCCAAAATCGATGTACAAAAGCGGCTCGGACGAACTATCTCAGGTGCACGCCATGAACGACATAGTGCTCCATCGCGGGTCGCTGCCAAGCTTGATCAACCTGGATGTTTATGTGAACGGCCATTTCCTCACAACAACCACCGCAGATGGTTTGATTTTTGCCACGCCTACAGGATCAACCGCATATTCGCTTTCTGCTGGTGGGTCTATGGTCCACCCGGTGGTTCCATGTATCCTGCTCACTCCCGTGTGTCCCAGGTCTCTTTCTTTCAGGCCCTTGATTCTCCCTTCTATTTCGCACATTAAGGTAGTCGTCAGGAGCAAAGGTTTGAGCGGACATGATTGCTCCGCAAAGTTGTCAATCGATGGGATACCTCAGTTGAAACTCAGCGCAGACGACGAAATACACGTTATTTCAGAGTCGGGATCCTTACTGGACCCCTCGTGGAACCTCCCAGCCTCCATATCGCTGAAGAAAAAGACCACAACTGATGAAGCCAAAACAGGTCTTTGGTGTGTCGCGCGTACTAAAGGTGACTGGGTGACAGGCATTAACAATTTGCTGGGATTCAATTCCGGCTTCAAAAGCATAAACGACGCTCATCCATAATGATTCTAGTTATTTTCTTTCAGATGGTTGCCGTTTCCGTTGGAAGCAGGCGTTACAGTAGCTTCGTTGGACTCTTCGTTGTGTTCGTTCTTTTCGTCGCGTTCTAGCTCCCGCACCATATCCTCTGCAACCTCATTGTAGTAACTAGCGGGTATGATCGAAGGAGTTGGCTTCTTGTCGGCCTCGTTGTAGTCAATTGAGTCTTTAGCTCTAACTGCATCCTCGTCCTTATCATAGAACTCGTTTTCGGGAACGATTCGCTCGTCGCGCGCTTTTTGAGAGCCGCCTCTGGTGTCGATGGCCTCCTTAGTGTCCTCCTCAGGATCGTCGTCAAAGTCCACAAGGTCTGGTGGAACCTCTTGCATTTGAACCGAAGGAGCGTGCTTTGTGTTTTCGAGATTGGCAAAAACTTGAGTCAGGATTCTGTTCAGATACTCTGGAGAGTTGGCATTGTGCATGTTGGACGGTCTCACGTCCAGCTTATAATCAGGTCCGAAATACTCGTAGTAGTCGTTGAAGGGCAACTCGGGGTCCAACAATGTCTCGTTTAGCAAACCGGTTTCGAAAGCCCATGTTCTCGCCACATTTCTCATCGTGTATCCACCGCCACCAACAACCATCGTCGGCACGTTGAACGACTTGACAAAGTTCACGCAGTTGGCATGTCCGCGCATAGAAAGATTAAAACAACCAAGCTTGTCTCCGGAAAGCGAGTCTCCACCACACTGGAGAACAACAGCAGAAGGCTGATACCAGTCCATGATTCTCTGGATGACGGGCTCGAAAATAGACTTGTAGGTGGCATCGTCAATGCCGTCTCTTAAAGGAATGTTTACAGCGTGGTATTTTCCCTTGCCCACACCAATATCTCTGAGCTCACCGGTACCCGGGAAAAATTCTCCATATTTGTGAAACGAGCATGTCATAACACGATCCGTAGTGTAAAAAGCTTCCTCAACGCCGTCACCATGATGCACATCGATATCAATATACAGCACACGCGGATGGTATCTGAGCAGCTCAATGATGCCCAGTACAATGTCGTTCACGTAACAGAAACCCGAAGCCTCGGATTTCTTGGCGTGGTGCAAACCTCCAGCATAGTTGATGGCAATGTCACACTTTCCTCTATTTAATCTAGCGGCTCCCTCCATCGAGCCTCCTCCAGAAATACCACAGTACTCAAAAAGCCCGTCGAAGACAGGACAGTCGTCTCCCACGTTGAACTTGGCTTGTTCTTTGGTGAACATTTCTAGGTTGTCTGGAGTGGCTCTGGCGAGGAAGTCAATGTATTCGTCGGTGTGAAATTGACACATCTCCTGCTTAGTGGCCGGTTTGGCCCGGTAGATCTCCATCTTTTTATACAGTCCGTAGTTCATGATCAGTGAGTGCGCCATCCTTATTCTGTGTGGCTTCATTGGGTGTCCAGCACCGTAGGCGTAGTTGCCCACGTCGGAGTCATAAAAGTATGCAACCCGCTTCTTGCTGCTTGTGCCCACTTTCAGCTCGTCAAAAGGTTTTAGCTCGAAGATCATACTTTGGTGAGAGATAAAAAAAACACCAACTTTCTACAACTGAAGGGCAACATGGAAAATGTTGTTTTCGGTGCGAGGTGTATATATATTTTTTTTTTGGGACGTGAAGAGCTAACTATGCGGGAGGAAGTGCAGACTTGTTAATTTGTTTCTGCACCGCCCTATAGTTCGTGATCTCCTGAGACAATCTCTCCTGCAGCTGTGTTTCCTGTTGGAGCTTGCGGTACACCAAATCGTTCACTCGGAACGTGAGGCCAGATCCGTTCTCAGAAGAGGCACTGATTGGTAGCAGCCACTCCACCCAGGTGGCGCCCATGATGGCACACCAATTTTGCTTGTACCCGAGATCAAAAATGTTTCCTATTTCATGCGAGCTCCTGTTCGAGCGATATCCCTGAGTTTCGTACGATTCCAGCGTCGTTCTGTTTATCAGTAACTGGTATATCGTAAAAAGCGTGAACACGGAAACACATAGCCACATGACGGCTCCCAACGCAAAAACAAACATAGTGTGCAGCGAGAACTTGTCCAGAGAAACGCTCTGGAGGTAGTAGATCATGTATAGACAGTATCCTGAGATAAGGGTGGCCAGCCCTGTGTAAAATGACGTATAAATAAGAAATTGAACGAAAAACTTGTGGTTTTTGAACCCTATGCAATCAGCGAACCATGGACAATGATGGTCCATCCGGAGAATACATTGCTCACATGATGAGCAGTGGTGGCATCTGTCAGGCTTCCAAACTCTGCACTTGTTGCAATAGCGATAGCCTCCATCTCTTTTCACCATCACTGTGTTTGACTTGAGGAATTCTGGAGGCTCGGGACGGACGTCTGGGCCAGGCTCGAGACAGCGAAGCTCAGGAAATTCCATGGGCGAGCCCGGACCTACTGCCACCACCAGGTAATATGATATCAAACACAATGCCTCGAGTATAGTAATGATGACAAAAATGGCCAATCTGCTCGCTGACCCATCTATCACACTGAAAACCATTTTGAAAATTATGGCGTAGTAGGACCAGATAAGTAGTGCTGTGCACACAAACTTGGGGAAGGTTGATGCAACTGTGCAGCAAATTTGTGTGATAGTCACCATCGAGTCATAAGCAAAATATTGTTTTATTATTTTTTTACCACATTATTGAAGTAGAATATTTTATGGCAGTCTCTATACACTCTCCTTCACCTCATAAAACTTCTTGAAAATAAACGCCACCAAGTTATCTGTATCAAAGAGAACGCTGTCATCAAACAATTTGACTGTTTTCTTGTGTTCGTATTGTAGATTGAGAAAATCGTCCATGGTGATCCTTGCATGGCCACAAACACCAAGCGAGTTTTTGGAAATATCAAACGTAAACTCTCCCTGGCGCTCACAGCTGATGGTGAAATAAATTCGGCTCAAAGCAAAAGAGGTGAGGTTAGTATTGCAGAACTCAATCAGGATGTGGTGATCCATCAGATGCTTGGCAGAATGTTTGTAAGAACCAAATTTAGGAACGTATCCTTTCTTCTTCCTCAGCTCTCTTTCATGGTAATATTGCCTCGAGAAGTATTTAAGCAAAGGACCTTTTTTCTTGTGCACACTCTGGTGCTGCATACGCATCATCACCCTATCAATTTCCTTGATATAGTCAGAGTAAACCTTCGAGCAGGTTCTCTCTTTTTTCTTTAGCTTCGTCAGAGTGTCAATAACAAGCTTAAGCTGGCGCTCTCTCTCCTCCTTTTTTGATTTGCTCATCTTGATATCATGCGCTATCTCATTAAGAATTGCCTGGTAGCCGTCTTCGCGACTGATGTATCCATTATTCTCCAATTCAAGGAGAAGTTCAATGGCACGCTTCTTCAGCTGGGGGAACGTCGAATTGTGGATTTTGCGCACTGTTCGTCTTTCCATGCCAAATTCAGGTAAAGCACTGTTGGCCTTCTCCTCTTTGATTATCTCTTTGAACCGGAGCTCGTCAAGCGGAGTAATCTCGCTCAGCAGTAGATCCAGCAAATCAGCACCGTCTTGCACTTTGATAATGTATATTAGGTATTCCTTAACCTCCAACAAAGCCACCTTAGTGCCAACAACTTCCGGGTCGGTACTTTCGGCAATTGGCTGCAAATACAGCTCAACCAAACTGTTTTTGGTTTCGATCTTGTTGTGATAAGAAGAATACTCCTCAATTTCCATCAGCAAGAAATGCAAATAATCGTTTTTTTGCGTCACCAGGACATCCTGGTGGTCATAAACTATTTGCAACAACTCTGAAATGTCGTCCTTCAAAAGTTCCAACTTAGGCTTTTGGTTGGAAACCACATCATGGTATGCTGATTTCATTTGGTACGCTTCTTCGATTGTGCCCACATCAATGAGGTCTTTGAGAATATTTCTAACACCTTCCACGAACTCCTCGACGAATGGGTTCAATGGCTGCAAGTACACATTTTCAGTGTTGAACGGCCTCATCAAAACCAGTTGGTTCAACACTTTGGCGACTTGCAGAAGGTTGTCTCTAACCCTTGAAACATGAGACTCGTCATCGACAATATGATCTATACTGATTCCATAATTCTCCGGAGTGACGAGTATAGGAAGCACGTATGATTTCATGAATATTGAACCCGCAGCACTGAGGTAGAATCTCTCTGATTCTCCTGGATAGAGCTTCTTTATTTGATAATAAACCCCACGGCAGACTACCCTGATAAACACTGGCACTTTCTTGACGAGGTTACCTATTGTTTTCATCACATCGTAAGAAGCTTCTCTCAACTGTGTCAAATTTTTCACAAACTGTTTCCTAGTGTCATCATCATCAATCGGATCCATGTTGTCTAAGTCGTCCATTGATTTCAAAGTCATGCGGCCCTCCAATTCATCGCGCTCAATAATATCTCTATAAATGGCTGCAGGATCAGGTTCGTAAGATGCATCTTCGTCTGAAGTCACTTTCCAGACGCAGTCAGCCAAAATACTTTTCGCTAAAGATCTCTGCTGAGGCAAATTCACATAAGTCAAGAGAAGGGACTCCCAACTATTTGCGCTTCTGTTTGATACCGTCTGTCTGGATTTCATATAGTTCTTGAGCCGCGCAACGGAGCCCAGTTGTTTGAAGCATTCATTAGAAGCAAACAATATTAATTGCATGAGAAGAAATTCCTCACGCTTAGGAGCGTCTGATGCTGGCGCCGAGAAATTGCTGAAGTTGAAACACTTCAAAATCCAGTCCTCAATGGAGCCACTGCTCAAATCTAAACTAATGGTCTCATTGTCGACTAGAGTCAGCAGATGTCCCAAATAACATGGTTTGGTCTGCAGAAGATAGAAAAATTTCTCATATAACCTGGTCAGAGTTCGGATAGGCTTGATCAAAAGTTGGTCAGGGTTGGCTCCCAAACTCTTACTTAGACTCTCATTGAGGTTGTTGGAGTATCCAGTTAGGTTCATGTTTTCGTCCCTAAATTTGAGAAGCTCATCCAGAGAAACATTGTTCTTCTTCAGAAGCTGAATCTTGGCACCTAGCTGACTAAGATCCAACTCCCATTGCTCGATTCTTCTTGTCTCCTTTGCAATTTCATCCTTGTACTTCTGGATCTTTTTCTCGTCCTCGAGTTCAGATCCAGAGCCGTCAAGCAGATTGATGAAATTCTTTATAGCTTTCAGAGGAGGATTCTTCTCGTAGATCAAGGATTTGTAGTCATGTTTAGTGCGAGCAGCTCGGAACCAGTTTTGAAGCTTGATGATCTTTTCGAGATTTTCGGGTTTTCTGAACCATTCCTCTCTATCCCTAATACGTTTTCGCTGCAAGTAGCCTCTTATATCAGATTGAAGGCCTATTATCGAATCCTCAGCATCTTGTAGGTCATCCTGAAGAATCTCGATATAAAATCTCTGCAAGACGCCTCTGAATATTGTTTGCAGTTGTTTCACGGCAGACACTTGTTTGTAAAGCTGTTTACGTTTATGAGCAATATCGTCCCTAACCGCTTTTCCTCTGCAAATGGCTTGCAACTCAGTAAGTCTATAATCCTTTTCAAGGTAATGGGTGGAAAGGTGTTCTTCGCAGGAAACACTAATTGGAATACCTCTTGGAACCTTTCGTGTGCCATGAGCGAGTCTATGCTCTAAATAGCTCTTGTGCTCCCTAATCAAGTTTCCTCTGATACAGGCTTGTAATCTGATAATTGCACTTGTTTGTTTAAGAAGCGCTTTTCTAGCAGCATATTTCTTTTCTCTTATAAATCCACCTCTGATCAAACTCTGTAGCTGAACAACCGAAATTTCGTGTTGCAACAATTTGGATCTCGTTGCTGAATATTTATCTTCCCGTTTAGTATTTTTCAAAATGGCCTGGAGCACAGAAAGAGATCTCGAGTTTGCCATGAGCGAAAGATGAGTCGTTGTTTTTTGAGATCTTGCCAACGAACCCCTAATAAGAGATTGGAATTTTATGATGTCTGGCGTGAACACTTTTAGCATGAACCTGTTTATGAATAATTCATAGCGCAAAAGGGTGCCGCGTGCTATAGCTTGCAACTGGATGAGCTGGGCAACGTAACTCTCCTCCCCTGCAGGCTTCAAGCTTAAACCATTGTCGTGCTCAATCATTGAGGTGTATTTAGCATGAATCTCGTCGATGTCAACATCGAAATCGTCTTGCGTGCGTTTTTCTTTGAACAAGTGTCTAGCTTGCGCAGTCTCCTCTATAACTGAGCTTGTGTCAATGAATTGTGCATCCTTCGTTGAGGTAGTGTCCAGTTGAGTTTCTAGCTGTGCCTTGCTCTCTTCCTCGGATTCCCTCGTCGTAATCAAGCTGTCACCAAGGTTCACTCGGACTCCATCGTCAATGTTCTTGAAATTGGGCAGTTTGATGCCTCTAATTTTGATTTGAATCTTTTTGATGTCAGAATCCTTGATGTCGTATTTTTCTAAACGTCTCAATTGGGGAGCCTTCTTGGTAGCTGACATCATATAGCTCAGGGCGTGAAGACAGAAGATAACTTTGGGGATGTTCTTGGTCTCGAACAAATCCGCCGTCTCAAAAATAAACATCTCAGGAAGTTGTATGCTTCTAAGGAACTCAAGGAACACGACGATGTTCTCAGTAAACTTGAAGTACAAACCACTTTTGTTTTTGAAGTTTGTACCTGAGGCGTTGTTTTCTCCGTAGTAGATATTCTTGACTTTCGAGTACCCAAACTTCTGCGCAAGTTTCGCAACCAAAATACCATTTCTCAGGTACTCCTGAAATTCAGCAATTGAGTCGTCTTGCAAATCAATCTTGACGTTCAAACACTCTTCAATCCAAATTTTGATTTCCGCCACGCGACACAAAAACTCATAGGCCTGTAGTGACTTTCTATCGTGGTCCATCCAAGACCCAGATTTGGCAGGTTCTTCCTCGATTTGCGAAGGCACGTCAGCACCAACTGATGTCGGTTGAAATTTCTTAGAGACTGACTCAACACGAGACGTTTTGCGCAGCTTATTCTCGATTGTTCTCAGCTTGTTGAGGTTCTTGAGTGACGGAGAATTCGATATCGCGCTGCTAATTTGGCCCATAGTTTTGATTTCGCTCTTGGTTGGCTTATGGAGTGGCTCAGACCTCAGCTTATTAGAATTAAATGGAGCAGGAATGGGTATGAAGTCTGAGGCATTGTTCTCAATAGTGTCTTGCTCTTTCTGTTTGATCAGCCTCTTCACAGGAGAATCATTCTCCAGGAACGTTGATTTTTGAGGAGATTTGAATGGATTCTCATTCTCCTTAAGATTGGCAATCCCTCTTCTAGTTGGAGAGCTAGGACTGCCAGTGCTATATGAGTTTGTTGGTTTCAAGGGTGACAAGTGGGGCATGCTAATTGCCTCCAAATACTGGGAAGCCAGATTTTTCTTGCCATCCTTCCGAACAGATGTGTTCATCGACATGGCTGAAAGAAAAACGTCTGGATTGATTAATCGTAAACACACAACTGTAAACAAAAATCCGGGGTCTCAGGAGTACTTCAAAGTCTGGTGCAAGGATGTGTTGGATATTTGGAGAGAGGCTCGGATAAGCGAGATCAGATCTGCTAAATTGACGATGATGGGACAACCACGTAACGAGGGTGCTTTGATCCAACTCTGTCTCTGATGTAACGTCTAAAAGATACAGAATTTCTGTGCTTATTAGCTATGAACAAGGATCTGTGGAGCTTCCAGGAAGAAGCTCTCAACGAGAGACCTCCGTTAGGTCATCAGCTGAGATTCAGAGCGAACATCAGCATCATCAGGGTAGCTCTCAACACCTAGTCTCGAACATTCTCCTTGGGTCGATCGACCCGAAAGATTATAATTTTTCATTTTATCGTGGAACTTTCTAGACGAAAAACTTGGTCGACTTTGGAAAGAAAGGATATTGCAATGAGCAGCATATTTAAAGAAGCCTCTCGCCCCCCAAGTTGAATCGGGTTTTTTTTCTTGATAATTTGAAATCTACAAAAAGACATCATGTCGAACAAAACTGAATCATATGAGTTCCAGGCTGAGATCTCTCAGTTGATGTCCTTGTTCATCAACACTGTGTATTCGAACAAGGAGATCTTCCTTAGAGAATTGATCTCGAACGCCTCCGATGCGCTGGACAAGATCAGATACCAGGCCCTGTCTGATCCATCTGTGCTCGAGACCGAGCCGGAACTTTTCATCAGAATCACACCAAAGCCAGAACAAAAGATTCTCGAGATCAGAGATTCTGGTATTGGTATGACCAAAGCTGAGTTGGTCAAGAACCTGGGTACCATCGCCAAGTCCGGTACCAAGGCCTTCATGGAGGCCCTCTCTGCAGGTGCTGATGTGTCCATGATTGGACAATTCGGTGTTGGTTTCTACTCGCTATTTTTGGTTGCCGACCGCGTCCAAGTGATCTCGAAGAACAACGACGACGAGCAATATATTTGGGAATCCAACGCTGGTGGAAAGTTCACTGTTACTCTGGACGAGGAGAACGAGAGAATTGGCAGAGGTTCCATCATCAGATTGTTCCTGAAGGATGACCAACTCGAATACCTCGAGGAGAAGAGAATCAAGGAGGTTGTGAAGAGACATTCTGAGTTTGTTTCTTACCCAATCCAGTTGGTTGTCACCAAGGAGGTCGAGAAGGAGGTTCCTGAAGAAGAAGAGAAGAAGGAAGAAGAATCCAAAGACGAAGAGTCGAAGGAGGCTAAGGTCGAAGAAGTTAAGGACGAGGAGGAGAAGAAGGAGCCTAAGAAAGTCAAGGAACTTGTCACTGAGACCGAGGAGCTCAACAAGACCAAGCCATTGTGGACCAGAAACCCATCCGAAGTTACACAGGAAGAGTACAACGCTTTTTACAAGTCGATCTCCAACGACTGGGAAGACCCACTGGCTGTCAAGCACTTCTCTGTTGAAGGTCAACTGGAGTTCAAGGCTATCTTGTTTATTCCAAAGAGAGCTCCATTTGACTTGTTCGAATCCAAGAAGAAGAAGAACAACATCAAATTGTACGTTAGAAGAGTGTTCATCACTGATGAGGCTGAGGAGCTTATTCCAGAGTGGCTATCTTTCGTCAAGGGTGTTGTTGACTCTGAGGATTTGCCACTGAACTTGTCCAGAGAGATGTTGCAGCAAAACAAAATTTTGAAGGTCATCAGAAAGAACATTGTCAAGAAGCTTATTGAGACCTTCAACGAGATCGCTGAGGATCAAGAGCAATTCGACAAATTCTACACCGCCTTCTCGAAGAACATCAAGTTGGGTATCCACGAGGACCAACAGAACAGAGGTGCTTTGGCCAAGCTGTTGAGATTCAACTCTACCAAGTCTACTGATGAGTTGACTTCTTTGTCTGACTACGTCACCAGAATGCCAGAACACCAGAAGAATATCTACTACATCACTGGTGAGTCTATCAAGGCTGTTGAGAACTCTCCATTCCTGGACGCTCTGAAGGCCAAGAACTTTGAGGTGTTGTTCTTGGTTGACCCAATTGACGAGTACGCCATGACCCAATTGAAGGAGTTCGAAGACAAGAAGCTGGTGGATATCACTAAGGACTTCGAGCTTGAGGAGTCTGAAGAGGAGAAGAAGGAGAGAGAGGAGATCACCAAGGCATACGAGCCACTCACCAAGACCCTGAAGGACATCTTGGGAGACCAAGTGGAGAAGGTTGTTGTCTCCTTCAAGCTTGTTGACTCGCCAGCTGCTATTAGAACCGGACAATTCGGATGGTCTGCTAACATGGAGAGAATCATGAAGGCACAAGCCTTGAGAGATACCTCTATGTCTGCCTACATGGCCTCGAAGAAGATCTTTGAGATTTCTCCAAAATCTCCTATCATTAAGGCATTGAAGGCTAAGGTTGAGGAGAGCGGTCCTGAAGACAAGGTGGTCAAGAACTTGACCACCTTGTTGTTTGACACTGCTCTGTTGACTTCTGGATTCTCTTTGGACGAGCCAACCTCGTTCGCCAAGAGAATCAACTCTTTGATTGCAATCGGTCTCAATATTGACGAGGAGGCTGAGGCCCCTGCTGAACAGGCCACCGAGGCGCCATCTGAAGAGGCGGTTGCAGATTCCGCTATGGAGGAGGTTGACTAATTCACATGATCGATTTTTAACGGTGTCTTAATAGCTAATGGAAATGTAGATAAATTGAAACATTATTAATTAGTACGTAATAAAAAATACGGTTTTCCGCACATCATAATATTTCGCTATTTAGCAAGTTGGTGCAGAAAGGCTTTTTAACTTTCAATTGTTGCCGGAGGTTGTAAAAATTGAATATTATTTGGTTTCACTGGGCGCAGCTGGAGTTTGATGCCTCATCCAGTTGACCGTTTAATTCAATTCTACAACAAGCGTTTTGTCACAATACCCTATTCGCCACCGCCACAGAGACACTCCAAAGGACCCTTACTATATTTCTTGTTATTCAGCATCGGACTTTACGTACTATATCCCACTATATTCCCTTCCCACCAGTCCCACATGTTTTCGAAAAGACCAGATAAGCTCACTACTGGGCTCATCAACATGACTACCGACTGTTTTGCGAACGTTTGCTTGCAAGCTCTGGCTTCTCTTCCAGGGCTCAATGAGTATCTGAATGCGATGACCGAGTTTAGGAACTCTCTCATTGAGCAAGGAGCTAAGTTGCCGTCATTCCAACTTCACCAGGCGCTCATTCATCTTTTGTCTAAACTCCAAGAGACCGTGTATCGGCCCCGTGTGTTATCAGTTTGGGAATTTTTGCATGTTATTGAGAAAATTTACAACAGCAAGATATCTGTCAGCCAGCACGACGCGCACGAGCTTTTGCAGCTCATTTTGGAGACTTTGGAGAGAGAACATGTTCAGCTAAGAAAGACGGCCCCCACTGTTCCTGAATTCCCCTTCAAGGGGGAGGTTTCCTCACAGCTACGTTGCATGAGATGCGGCAAGAAGAGCTCGACCAATTACAACCCGATGATGATTCTCTCTCTCCCTGTTCCTCAAGAGTCGTCTATTGATTTGGAGAGTATGCTGAGAGGCAGCGAGAGTGATATCATTGATGACTACTCTTGCACACGGTGCAAAATAAATTATATTCTTAGCACTGCCAAGGAAAACAGCCCTACGTTGAACAAACTTAAGAAGAAGCTCAATGACGAGCTCCTGATAAATGACGACTTGGAGCCTGAACTAGACGAATTTGTTCAGAGTTACGAGGGTATCAAGTCTGCTAACGTGAAGTCGACGGTACACAAGGAGACCTCGATCATTCTTCCTCCCAAGCTGCTTGCCGTCCATCTTTCGAGATCCATTTATGACACACAGGCCAGACGCAACCAATGCAATGTGGAATTCAAGGAAATTTTGAAGCTGAACGTGGATACTGCCGAAATGGAGAAGTTCAAGAACGTTGACCAGGACCAATATGATGCGGCTGATGAGGAGCCTCCGCAGCTCACAAGAGCGATCTCGTCTATCCTAGAGGAGAAGCCGGGCACCGAGTTCTTGGAGGATTCAGGAGTTCATTCTGATGGAGACGACGAGAACCCAGACAACCAGGACGACGATGATGACGAGGAGCTGGAGGATGACGACGATGACGATCTGGCTGCGAAGATGGAGGACCACAACATCAGTTCGGACGCAGACGAGGGAATCAAGACCATCACCTATAAGTTGAATGCTGTGGTGCGGCACCAAGGTTCTCATTCGCTCGGGCACTACGAGTGCTACCGGCGAAAACCTGTGTTTTACAAAAACGCCGTGACAGGCGAGTACTACCAGAAGTTTCCAAAGCTAGAGGGCGTGGAAAACGAGGCCAAGGAGAACGAGGGTACCGCCGCCACAGACATGAAGAGACAGAGTTCAATGTCGAGACTGCGCTCGAGGGTGTCGTCGTTGGTGGGAGCCAGCAGACCAAGGTCGCCGTCGGTGTTTGAGAACGCGCAGCCTGTAATAGCACGCGACAAGAAGCTGGCGAGCTCGGTGAAAACCCCATTCTGGCGCATCAACGACTCCAAGATTACCGAGTGTTCGCTGTCCGACGTTATGGACGACTCTCGGGCTGTGTACATGTTATTTTACGAGAGAGTGGATTGAATAGAAGAGTTGCAAATTTGATTACTTTCACTGGATCACCGCCACAAGGTCGCCCGCCTCAACCATGTCTCCGTTGGTGTGTAGAATTTTGATCACTTTTCCTGCCCTCGGCGAACTCACCAGCATTTCCGTCTTCATGGCCTCGACAACGACCAGGCCCTGACCATCCTTCACCTCCTCGCCGACCTCGACCAGCGGCTTCCAGAACCGTCCAGAATACTCCGAATACACCATCTCGGCATCTTCCGGATAGCTTTCTTCCTTCTCCGCGGCGGCAGAGCCGGACTTTTGCAGCTCTGCGTTCGAGACCTGGATCAGTCTCTTGAACTCCTCGAGCTTCTCGCCGCCCTGTTTTTTCTGGAACTCCTCGATCGACTCGGAATTCTCCTGGATCCAGGACAGGTACTTTCCATGGTCAAACACAGACTCCAGCATCTCGACCTTGTAGTAGCCATGCTTCGAGTCCTCGGCCATCTGATCGAGTTCTTCCTCCGTCACAGGGAAAAATTCCACCTGGTCGAACGGAGTCAGCAACCAAGGATGACCCTCGTTGTGAGCAGCAGTGTGTGCTCCCAAGGACAGCTTATCCCAGATAGGAATTGTTCTTCCCACCAGTTGGTAGCCACCAGGCGACTCCATGGTGTAGATGCACATGTACATGCCTCCAATGCCAACGGTGCCGTTGGGCGTGAACGTTCTGGACGGATTGTACTTGGTGCCGAGGAACCGGTGACGAGGGTCCAGCGGCACGGCGCACGGAGCACCCAGAAACACGTCTCCCAGTCCAAGGACCAGGAACCGCGCCGTGTACAGCATGTCCTTGACGGCAGACCTCTCGATGCCGTTGATCTGCGCAATGAAGTCGACGTTGTTGGGCAGCCATGGCGCGCTGGATCTAATTGTCTCGGAGTACCTCTTCACGGCGTCCAGCGTCTTCTTGTCCTCGAACGCCATAGGCAGTCGCACAACACGTGACTTCACCGTCCACTTGTTGGTGAACGCCACCTCTCTCTCGTACGCAATAAGCGTCTCGACCAAGTCGCTCTGATGGATCTTGGTTCCGTCGAACTCGACCAGCACAGACCGCACGCCTTGCGACATTTCCACAATTCCAACGGTTTCATGTGTGTTCACCATCTCAATCAGCTTGTGCACTCTATACGACAAGTTCAAATTCATCACGTTCTCGCCGTACTCCACAAGCACGTAGCGGTCGCCGGCCTGTCTGTACGTGACGACGGGGGCCGTAGACGAGCCTCCAGGCTGGTATCTGGCCAGGACAGGGTCCTGGGGAGTAAGGAGACCGTACTCAATGGCAGGCATGGTGCCCTGCAACGTCTCGATGGCCCTGTCCTGGTCCACCTTCAATTTGAGAGCATCATCGAACGAAACCGGGTAGAACGTGATCAGATCGCCCGGCTTGACCTGGCCAATCTTCCACATCTCGGCCTGCGCAACAACAGCCTGACACACAAATCCTCCGAGCGAAGGGCCGTCGCAGGTCAAAATGACCGGCTCGTCTCCGGTGAAATTGATAGCTCCCAGCGAGTACACGTAGTCGTGTGCATTCGACGGGTGCAAGCCACCCTCTCCGCCATCCTCTCTGGCCCATTTCGGCTTAGGGCCAATCAGTCTCACTCCGAACCGATTGGAGTTGTAATGCACTTTCCAAGGGTTGGCAAAAAAGTCAAGGACAGATTCCTGCAGGAAGAAGTCTGGCGACCCGTGCGGGCCGCACGTGACAGCAACGCGCCATTCCTTGGCAGCTATTGGCGGAGCCAGCGACTTAGGAACGGGCTGCGGAGCGGACACGGGAGCAGGCAGCGTGCAAGCGGCCAGGTTGGGCTGGCCTAGGAATAGCACGTCTCCGAGCTTGAGCACTCTGCCGTTGTAGCCTCCAAGATTACCCAGGGCAAAGGTTGATCTCGAGCCAAGGTACTCGGTGACGTCGATTCCGCCCCTGATGGCCAAGTAGCTTCTGCAGCCAGACGTGAGTTTGCCAATCACCAGTTTGTCGCCTCTCTTGACAGTCAGCGGCTGGTACATAGCCACTGGCTGCCCGTTGAGGGTCAAAGGAACGTCTCCTCCAGTGACGCCGATCACAGCCTCGTGGTGGAACAGGATGGACGGCCCAGTGAGGGTGATTTCAATAGCGGGCGCTCTGTGGTGATTGCCAACGATCCGGTTTGCGAGTCTGAACGAATACGCGTCCATAGGGCCCGATGGAGGCACACCAATTCGCCAGTAGCCAGTTCTGCCAGGGTAGTCCTGCACCGTGGTGTAGGCGCCCGGAGACGTGATCTCAAACGCGTTGGCCTTGTACTCAAACGAGTCCAGAACCTTTGTGGCGACCCTGGCCTGCTCAAACATGTCCGAGTTGGCGATCGAACGCAGATAGTCGATGTTGGTGATACACCCGTACACCACCGTCTCGTCAAGGGCCTGTCTCAGTTTTTTAAGTGCGTCTGCTCTGTCCGTGCCATGGACAATGATTTTGGCCAGCGTCGGGTCGTACTCGGCAGAAACCACGGTTCCTGTCTTGACCCATGTGTCGACTCTTGCCCAGGATGGGAACTTGACTTCCGTGAGCTGGCCTGGCGAAGGCATGAAGTCCTTGACCGGGTTTTCGGCGTACAGTCTGGCTTCCATCGATGCACCGTTGCATTTGATCGGCTGGCTGAAGTCGGGGGCCATGTCGGCCGCAATGTAGAGCATCCACTCCACAAGATCCAGCCCGGTGACCTGCTCCGTGATCGGGTGTTCGACCTGCAACCGTGCGTTCACCTCAAGGAAGTAGAACTCGTCTCTTTTCTCGTCGTAGATGAATTCCACCGTACCAGCGCACTTGTAGTTCATTGAGGCTCCCAGCTGCTCGGCTGCCTTTCTCATCTTGGCTCTTGTAGAGTCTGGAAGGTTGGGAGCAGGGGTCTCCTCGATAATCTTCTGGTTTCTTCTCTGCAGCGAGCAGTCTCTCTCGCCCAGAGCAATGGCCTTGCCGTAACCGTCTCCAAACATCTGGATCTCCACGTGACGCGCGTTCTCGACAAACCGTTCCAGGAACACGCCTGCGTCTCCAAAGTACGCTTTGCCTTGGTGCTGCACCGTCTGGAAAACGCGCTCGATGTCGTCTGGCGAGTCCACCTTCTGCAATCCGATACCACCACCGCCCGCAGTGGACTTCACCATGACAGGATACTCCAGCTTTGCGGCTATCTCCTTGGCCTCCGCAGCAGTAGCCACGAGTCCGGACCCAGGAACCAATGGAACGCCAGCTTTCTCGGCAATTTCTCTGGCAGAATGCTTGAGACCCAATTTTCTAATAGCATCCCCGGATGGACCAACAAAAACAATGCCCTCGGCGGCCAGTCGGTCTGAAAAGTCTGCGTTCTCGGACAAAAATCCGTAGCCAGGTACAACGGCCTGTGCTCCGGAATCCTTACACGCCTTGACGATCTTGTCGATGTTTATGTACGTCTCGGCAGCAGAAACACCGTGCAACGGAATTGCAACGTCCGCAATCAGGCTGTGCTGGGCGTACTTGTCTGGGTCAGAGTAGACGGCGACCGACCTGATGCCGAGCTTTTTAAGCGTTTTGATGATTCTCACAGCGATTTCTCCTCTGTTAGCCACCAAAACCGTCTCAAAGGGTTTCTTCTTCTTTAAGACTTCTTTTTGCTTCAGATAATTTCTCCAACCACCGAGCGCAGTGATATCCTCGGCTCCTTTCTGAGAGTACCCGATCTCCTCGCATATGAAAGATTTCACCACCTCGCCTGACTTGGTCTCAACAGAGCCAATTCCCAGGGGCTCAGGAACCATCGAGATAAACTCGCCAAAGTTTTCTGTCGGAATGGCATATATCTCAATTTCAATCTCAGAACCCTGTTCGTCGTAGCTCACTCTGCGCAGGCCCGGCTTTGCAATAGGACCGCTCAATGGTAGCGCGTACAGCTTGTAATTTTTGGAAGTTGTGGTCTTTTCAACAAATGCAGCTTGCACCTTCTCCAGCTGCCAGTGGAGAGGTAGTCCCTGGAGATGGGCCCCCACAACTGCCAGCTTGACGGTGCTCCTTGGGTTAGGAGCAGGAAGCGTGTGGTCGAGCTCGTCGGCAAGTCCGACATCCACGTTTCTCAAGGCTCCCAAAAATCTGCCGTTCGGATACAGCGTCTTGAAAAACCTGCTTGCGAGATCCAACAGAGCGTAATCCTCAAACGCCTGACCCAGCAGTGTGACGCCGTTTGGCAAGCCGTCGGCCCTGAACCCAACAGGAACGGCCAGTGCAGATAAGTCGGCCAAGTTCACAAAGTTGGTCCACGTTCCCTGTCTGGAGTTGACCAAGATAGGTTCTTTCTGGACTTCCTCAATAGTGGGGTTCAGTGGACATGTAGGCACCAACATGACGTCTATGTCCTTGAAACTCTGATGGACGCGTTTCAGGATGCCCTGTCTTTTGTACTCGTAGCTGAACGCGGTAGCTGCGTCAGGGGCTTTTCCGCCCCTGATAATCTTGGCAACGGTCGAGTCTAGATCTTTCTCCGGCGGATTCGACTCAAAAAATTCTTTGGTGGCAGCCCATCTCTCTGCCACCCATGGACCTTCGTAAAGGCACTTGGCAAGATCCAGCAGTGGTGCAAAGTCGCAAGGAACAATTTCGGCTCCCATCTGTTTGAACGTCTCGACAGCCTTGTTGTAGATTTTTGGGTTTTCAGAGTCGCCGTACCAGAGGCCTGTGAAATCAATGGGCACGGCTACTTTCGGCTTTGCAGGATAGTGTCTTCTTGGGTTGGCTGGAAGGGCCCTAGAGTACTCGCAATTCGAAAAGTCGGCCTTTGCCATGATGTCAAAGCACAGCTGTGCATCGGCAAGGTTTGTAGCAAAAACAGACGGACAGTCCAAAGATTTACAGGCAGGCACGACACCAGCAGTGGAAAAAACGCCCTTCGTAGGCTTGAGGCCAATCAGGTTGTTCAAAGCGGCAGGCACTCTTCCCGAGCCGGCCGTATCAGTGCCAAGCGAAATGGGCACTATTCCTCTGGCAACAACCACCGCGGAACCAGCAGACGAACCACCGGAAACGTATTTGTTATTGAAAGAGTTTTTTGTTATGCCGTACGGAGACCGTGTGCCCACAAGGCCTGTTGCAAACTGATCAAGATTGGTCTTTCCCACAATTATGGCTCCTTGGTCTTTGAGAAGCGACACTATAGTTGCATCCTGCTCAGGCTCGTAGCTGAAAGAAGGACAGGCTGCCGTAGTAGCGAAACCCTTCACGTCAATGTTGTCCTTGACCGCAACAGGCACGCCGTAGAGCCGGAGCTGTTTTTTGTTTGACTTGGATTGGAGAATTCTCCATTGGTGCTTGAGATTTTCCTCAGAAGCAACAGAGATCCAGGCAGGCTCTTCAGGATACGTCTTGAGCGACTGCACCAGGTCCAGCAGAACCTGGAAAGAGTCCTCAGGCGTGGTGTCCTGGTGGAATTTAACCCACTTGGAGGCGGTCCAACCTATCGTGTTAACCATCGGAAATAAACAAATTGAAACTGAATTATTTCCGGTTTCTCTTATCGATGCGTCTCGCAGAACTTGCCGCTGCTTATATTTTTTTCGTCGTAATCGGCGGCCCGATGCCCTCGCGGAAACCCCCGTAACAATTCAATTTTAGGACGGCGAGCGCGGCCCGTAATTTTCGCCGCTGAGGCACTATTGGCCGATAAAGAGAAAAATGCTCCCGCAACAATAGAGATAACAAAAAAGCTGCGATTATCGATGCACGATAAACAATAATCCAAACTACATCATCAAGTTGGCATCGATTAGTACTTATAAATGGATAGTCAGCACGTCGTAGCTGCTGAACTGCTGGTTGCAGTTGGGACACTTTCTCATACGCGAACTCAATCTGTCGTTGATACAGTCGGCGCAAAAACAGTGACCACACACTTTTAGCGTGAGATTCTTGAAGTTTTTATTGCATAGTTGGCATTTCGTCATGGCCAGCAGAGCCTGGTTGATCTCTTCATCCTGCGCAGTTGCCGATGGGTTGTTTGCACGATATTTCATCAGTAGTGACTCTAGCGACTTGACCTTTGACGAAAGACCCTTGGTCTCCGCTTCCAGACCAGAGATGCGTCTCTGTTGCTCTGCCGATGACTCGTTCTTCTGATTCAGTCTCGCCTGTAGCTCCTGATTCATCTGCGTAGTGGATTTGAGTTTCAACTCGAGATCTTTGTTTTTATTCACTTGAAAGTTGAGATCATTTTTGAACACAATCTCCAAATTCTTGAGTTTCTCGTACAACTGTTGCTCGATCTCAAATTTTTTCATAAGATTCTTCTCGTTGCCTTTAAGAACTTCTATGAGCTCGTTCTGCTTGGCAAGATTTGAGTTCAGAATCCTATTCTGCGACGTCAACGAGTCTTTCGACCGCATCGCTTGGAAATATTTCTGGTCCGCCTTATTTTTCTCGACCGTGAGTTTGTTAATGTAGGAGTCGGAGTCGGCGTACTTCTGGAGCTTCGATTGCGCAATCTGCCGCGTCTGCTTGAACGCTTCCTCCATTTGCTTGAGCTCCATCGTGAGAATTGAGTTGTGTTTTTGCAGGGTGGCAATGTCCTCGCTGGACGTAGCCTCGGCCTCGTAGTCCCTGTTCACGCTCTTTTCGAGCTCCTCCAAACGTTTTTCCAAAACCTCGTTCAGCTTGCGGTACTCCTCGGTTAGCTCGCTCTTGCCCTTTTCGGCCTTCAACACGGAAATCTGAGCCTGCAACTCGTCTCTGTCGGCACGAATCCTAGAAAGATCGGTTTCCAACTTTTGAATGTAACCGTTGTTGCTCTTCATCTCTGTGCGCAGCTTCTCCTCAAGGCTAGACTGATTTTGCGTGATGCGCGACTCCAAAGCAAGATATTGAGCTTCAGTTTTCGAGCTTTCGTATTTGACTTTGCTCAATTCTGTATTGAGCTCGATATTCTTGGCAGAAAGGCTCTGAAAAAGCGAAGACTTCTGCAAATCTTCTTCAGAAGGATCCAGGAGTTTTACAGAGAGCTCTGAGATTTTGCTCTCCAGATCCTGTATCAGCTTCATCTTCTCTTCGAGCTGCTGCGAAATCACGTTATTTTTCGTCTTGAGCTCTTCCACCTCCACTTTCAAATTTTCGAACTCAGCAATGTTAGCGTCGCTCTCCGGTTTTTGCTCTCCATTTTCCTGCTTGATCTCGGGCGTCTGTTCTTTCACTATTGGCTCCTCAGCCTTCTTCACGTCGCTTATACGCTCCAAAGTCTTGGATTCTGCTCTATCCTTGTGACTAATGTAAACGTCGAGCTCCTGATTCAATTCTTCAATTTTGTCTCGCAAGAGCTTATTTTCGTCCTCCAGCTGGCTTTTAAACACGCTCAAGCCAGCCAAAGACTCCTGCAACGCCGTCAGCTTGTCATCATGTTCCGAAACCGGAAGAGATAACAAGGGCTGAATAAGGTTTATAAGTGCTAGTCTGGTCTCCTTCAATTTATCTGTGTCGGAATCCAAGCTTTCATCGACGGGAACTAGAACGTGCTCGTTGACGTCAGTTTTGATCTCAAACTTGTCGTGGGTTTTGAAATGCTCCACTATTTCGGACCACCAGGTGTTCAAAATGCAGTAGCATCGGTAGATTCGTGCATAATTATCTTCCAGGTCTTTTAGGCCCTTGGAGAGTCGCTTGTTTCGACTTCGGTAGAGATTCATCATCCTATATAGGGCCTCCTTCTGGTAGTAAACAACGTCCTCCTGGGTCAAAGGGCCAAACTCGCTGAGCTCATCTAGAGGCTCGGCAAACCTTTTGATTTTCTTGAGAATTTTGGAGGTGTCTGGCCCCGGCGACACTGACCGCTTAACATCCGACATGACAAACTAATATACAATATTTGCGAAATATGAGCGTAACCGGACCTGAGTATCTCCTTCACCAGCCAAAGCTATTAAAATATGTACAGATGCGTTTGTTTGGCACGCTGGTAAGCGATTAGCTGAATGTGGCGGAAACAAGAGGAATTCTATAGTTGAAGAGGTGTTTTTTTTCAACAAAGTTTACATCTTGGTATGACGGCCGGGTAAGTGCCTAGAGAGCCATCTCGCCTTAGGGGCAACGGATTGGCAACTGATGTTGGGAAACGGATGGATGTCGGCATGTATCAGGCGTGTCATGGCTACTGTGCAGTATGATCTGTGTTCAAGAGAACTGTTCAAATAATTCAGGGGCAAAATGATGGAAAAGGCAAATCGTAATCATTGGGGCCTTGACCACTTCTACCTCAGGCCAAACCATTAGGATCACTAGTCCTCTTTCCTGCAATAGAAAAGCAACTTACAAGCTCAAGAATGTCGCATATACCTAAAAATAAGACTCTCAGGTCCACGGCTCAAATTCGAAAAAGCTCCGAATTTTGCACAAATAATAAAGAGGAGAAATTTACTTTGGAAAAAAAACTTAGGCAAATATCCAACCTCATTGATTATAAATGCATTACAAGATGTTGAGACTCGCTTACAGTATGAGAAATGTCACTAAGGTTGCTAGAGCGGTGAGACCCGTTCCTGCTGCCAGAATGCAACCGGTCAGATTCATGAATGGTGTTAAGTTTTACTCCTCGACTTCTTCTTTGACCAAAGAGGATGTGCTTGCGAGATCGATTTCTGTGTTGAACTCGTTCGAGCTGAAAGTTCCTTCCAGTTCGATTGGTATGGAAACCGAGTTCATTAAGGATCTCGGCATGGACTCGCTAGACTACAATGACGTGCTTGTTGCCCTCGAGGAGGAGTTCGACGTGGTGTTTGATGACAACGTTGCCAACGAAATCAAGTCTGTGGGAGAATGTGTTGACTACATTCTGAAGAACTACACGCCTGCTGAGGAGTCCCTGGATCCCGAGATCCGTTGAGCCAATAGGAGCATTGTTTCGTCCCACACGAGGCGACCAAGTGCCTTTGTCTCTGGCTATAGGGTGTCCGGAGACTTCGTTATGTAGATAATCGTTGAATTATGGCTGTAATGAGTAGGCGTCTGGCCAAAGCGGTCTGTTGCGGTGCAGAGGTGTGGCTATGACATCAGTCCCACGAATTAATTGTTAGGCAAATAAAATACATTTTTTGATTAGAGCGCAATGAGTGACGAGAAGTTCGACAAAAATATCCAATCGGATGCAGAGATGGCAGAAATCATGTCATCAGATGACCAGGAAGCTCCAGAGCAGCGTGGAATGGCCCCTGACCAGGTGGAAGAGCTAGAGGAGAAGTTTGGAATGCAAACCATCGATGATCCAAATCCAGAAGTTCTGCCTTCAGACAAAGAGCTAACGGAAGCGCTTCCTGATGATGTGCAGTATATTGATCTAATTCAGTATAAAATTCGGGATCTTGACGCGTTGGGGCTGGAGAGATTCCATAGTTTGGAAAGCCTGGTTCTTAGAGACAACTTGCTGGACAGCGCAAACGGGCTCAAGAAGTTGCCAAACAAGGAAAAACTAGAAGAATTGGATCTCTACGACAACAGGATCAAGCACATCTCGAAACACATCAACGAATTCACCAACCTCACTACTCTGGACCTATCCTTTAATAATATCAAGAATATCAAGCATTTAGAAGCTCTCACGAAACTAGAAAACCTTTACTTTGTGCAAAACCGCATCAAGGAGATACGGAATTTGGAGACACTACAAAATCTCAAGAACCTCGAACTGGGTGGAAATCGGATCGAGGTGATCTCAGAAACAATGCTCCATCTGCCAAGCATTGAGCAACTTTGGCTTGGTAAAAACATGATCTCGAAGTTTGAAAATCTGCAAAATCTGAAACGGCTTCGGGTGCTATCCATTCAATCGAACAGGATAACCAAGATCGAGAACTTGGATCAGCTCGAGAGTTTGGAGGAGCTGTATCTGTCGCACAATAAATTGACAAAGCTTGAAGGTCTGGACAACCTGCACAAGCTAATGGTTCTGGACGTGACGGCCAACCAGATCAGCAAGCTTGAAAATCTCAGCCATCTCACAGAATTGACAGATTTTTGGTGCTCGTACAACAAGATCGACTCGTTTGATAACGTGAGAGAGCAATTGGGACACCTTCCGAAATTGGACACCGTGTATTTTGAGGGAAATCCTATTCAGTTGAATGCGCCAGCATTGTACAGAACCAAGCTTAAGCTGAATCTCGGCAAATCGCTTCAGAAGATTGATGCAATGTACATTAACCAGGCCTGATTGAAATACTTGATTATGTCATCCGGCACATATTTCCGTTTCTCCTGTGTTACAGCCGCTAGAGCTCTTGCCGGGTTTCTACGAAGTCAAAAAGCCGGTGTCGAATCGCCGGCCACAAGTAGCTGGTGTTCTCGTGCAAATAGCCTAAATACCGCTTATCAGCGACTATAATAAAGACTAAAGGCTTTTCTAACGGTTTTGAGATGAGAAGAGGGGAGCCGGTGCTATAAGTGACCCAGGAGGGGTATGACTCAAAAAAAAAAAATCAGCGGGTAACTTTAGATCCGTTCGTAGAAAATCCCCGGGACTCAGTATGGCTCAAGGGTGACTCCGGTAGGCCACGCAAACAAGCTTCGCATCACCGATACGGAGACTAGCCATTGCGCTATTTCTCAACAGTCAGCATTTGCACGGTGTATCGCGCCAATTGGCCAGTGCCAACTTTGCGGCTGCTCCCCGTCTCCGGTGTTTTCGTGCATGGAGAATGGAAAAATTGAATCATCTTGAAAATATATGCAGGGTGGGTGGGTGTATGAAGAGCAGTATAAATATGCACCAGGAGAACATTTAAACAGAATCTGAATTTGCACTAAAAATCAAAGCCATGTTGAGAGTTACAAGTTCAAGAGCCACTAAAGGACTGCAATTCTCGAAAGTCGCCTTCTTTGTCGCCAAGAGACAGGAGTCTGCTTGGGCCTCAGTCCAGGCTGCTCCAGCCGATAAAATTCTCGGTCTGACTGTGCTGTACAACAACGACACCAACCCATCCAAGATCAATCTTGGTGTTGGGGCTTATAGAGACAATGATGGAAAGCCATGGATTTTGCCCTCTGTGAAAGCTGCAGAGCAGGTTTTGGCTAAAACCGAAACCAATAAGGAGTACGTCCCAATCGTTGGATCGCCGAAATTCAACGAGCTCATCAAGAAAATGCTCTACAGCCACGACGAGGCCGGTAAGAAGCTTCTCGAGGACGGCCGCGTTCTCACTGCCCAAGGAATCTCCGGTACCGGTTCTCTAAGAGTTTTGGGAGAGTTTGTGAGAACATTCTATCCAAAGTCGAACAAAGTTCTTGTTCCAAACCCAACTTGGGCCAACCATGTCGCCATTCTCGAAAAAGCTGGTCTTACCACCGGCAAATACAGTTACTACGACTACAAGACTAACGCATTGGACGAAGCTGGATTGTTGAACGATCTGGCTTCTGCAGAGCCGGGCACCGTTATTCTTCTGCACGCATGCTGCCACAACCCTACTGGTGTCGACCCGGAGTTGGAGCAGTGGGATAAGATACTGGACGTTGTTTCTCAGAAACAGCTTTTGCCAATTCTGGACATGGCCTACCAGGGCTTCAGATCTGGCTCTCCAATCGACGACTTGGCCATTCTGTTCAAGTTCAACAAGGCGGTTGTTGATGGCAAGCTCTCCAACTTCCTTCTTTCGCAATCGTTTGCTAAGAACATGGGTCTCTACGGTGAAAGAGTCGGCTCGCTCTCTATCATCACTGCTGGTCCAGAAGAAACCACTAGAGTGAAGTCACAATTGGAGAAGGTCATCAGACCGCTCTATTCGTCTCCCCCATCTCATGGCTCCAAGCTAGTCGAGATCATCCTTTCTGACGACACAATTTACCAACAATGGCTGGAGGACGTGAGGGTGATGTCTGACAGACTCGTTGAGATGAGAAAACTGCTGCACGACAAACTGAAGAACACTTACAAGAACCCATTGAACTGGGACCATCTCTTGAACCAAAAGGGAATGTTCTGTTACACTGGCTTGAAGGAGGACCAGGTTAAGAAACTGATTGACAAGTCGGTCTACCTGACTTCCGATGGAAGAATCTCCATTGCCGGTATCTACCCTGCTAATGTCGACAACCTGGCCAAGGCGATTCACGAGGTCACCACCAACTAAATAAATACTCTTATAATTATAAGTATTCTGATCGGACTTGCACTGGTGCAATATGTAAGTGTACACGACACATGTGCTGAAATTTTATTCACGAAAAGTGATAAGCGTATTTTGTTTACCGACGAGAGGTCAGGAGCGAGAAATAGAGCAGGGAAGACCGGAAACGTACAGCATGGAGGCCCAGGAAGTGAAGTCTGTGATAAAGAGTCTCGACAAGGCGCAGGACACCAAAACAATTGTTGAGTTGTTGGAAGTGTTAAAAAAAGAAGTGGTAGCCACTGAAAAGTTTCTCAGAGAGACAAAGGTGGGAGTGGCGGTGAACAAGCTGCGCACACATGCGGACGTGGAGGTGAGCTCACTGGTGAAGAAAATAATCAAGCAATGGAAGGAGCAGGTGTCGAAGGAGAAGAAGTCAAGCAAGGCCCAACCTAAAGAGTCGTCGCCAGAGAGCCCCGCAGCAGCTACTTCGACATCGCCACCAGTGGAGAACAGAGAGAGCAAAACTTTTGTGACTTCCAAGCCGCGTAATCCTGCAAACGATGGTGTCAATATCAATGTTCACGAAAATACCACGAGAAACGGGTCGATCTCTGGTCTGTACACGGCATTGGCCATGACCTCCGACAAACTGCCTTCAGAAATTGTGTTAATAGCCCAGGAGATCGAGGCGGAGGCATTCAAACTGACGGATTTTAAAGTGTCGGACCAGTACCGCAACAAGATGAGATCATTAATTATGAATCTAAGAAATAAGAACAATCCCGAACTACGAGCACGGTTACTGAGCAGAGAACTCAAATCGTCGAAATTCGTCACCATGACCAACCAGGAGCTTGCACCTGAAGCCCTGAAAAAAGAGCTTGCCGACCTGCACCAAAAGAACCTCTTCGACGCCCAGGGCGCGGTGCAGAAGCGCGCTATCACAGACAGATTTGTGTGCGGAAAGTGCAACAAGAGAGAGGTCAGCTACTACCAGATGCAAACTAGATCTGCGGATGAGCCGCTTACAACCTTCTGTACATGTGAAAACTGCGGAAATAGATGGAAATTCAGTTAAATAAATAAGTAGTATATGTCGTCATATGTGATCATTCACAGCAATCGTTTGATTGTGCCCAGATATTGGATTACCAGTTTGACATCCTCTAGCTGGAAGTCGATGTCGTGTAGCGCGATAGAATCCAGAAATTGGTCAACAACCTCCTTATTCGGCTTGCGGAGTATCTCCCTCGTGAACAGCACGCTGAACATGAAACTTGTGATGGCCGAATATCTGTCAAAGAAGAATGAATTGGCACGCTTGTCTGCTACCGTGATCGCCTTGTCCACTACTTTGAATGCGTCGTATGCCTTGGTTCTAAGGTCCGGGTATGCGTGACATTGGAGCATCAGCTCCTCTAGTCTAAGGACACCCTGCCTGTCTGCTAGGGAGTAGTGGCGGAGAAGAGATGTAGATGGTTGTCTGAGGAGTCCCCTTGAACTTTCCTTGAGGGTACGGCCAGCTGCTAATTTGAACATGCCTACAAATTTTGCATTCCCAACACTCTCTCTATATATATCTCAGGTCACCCCACAATCATCATCATCATGCCTCCATGCTACTCCGCACTTACCCCAGCGAGTCGTGCGGATTATGTAATCACAAGGTTTCAAAAATATGCTTGTGTTGCCGCATCTCTTCAATTATGGCAGCCACTTGAGGCACTACCTGCTGGTGGAGTTGTTCCGCCTCCTGCGCACTAAATTTAGACAGCACGTACCTGGACACGGCGTCCGGATCTTTCTCTCTCTGGGAATCTCTTCCGATGCCGATTTGTATGGCGTTGTAGCCTTTGCCAATGTGCTGCTGGATAGATTTTAGGCCATTATGCCCGCGTGCCGAAGAGTTTTGCTTTCGCACGCGCACTTTCCCCAGGTCCAGATCCAGCTCGTCGTGGAGCACCACGAGCACCGGGTTCCACTGAGGCTGCGCCATGAGAGCCTTCCAGGGCTTGGCGAGGTTTTTCCCGCTTAGATTCATGAACCCCGGAGTCTCGTACAGGAGCACGTCTGGCTTGTTTGTGTTGCATCCGAACTTGAACCCATTTATCTGCTTCATCTGGGAAAAACCTTGAGACTCGCATAATTTTTTCAATATCAGATGACCAACCGAGTGACGGGTCCCGTGGTACTGGGTTTCGGGATTACCTATGGATGCCACCAGGATTAGCACAGGTTTATCGTTTGGGGCGGCTATTCTTGTTAGAGAGGATGCCTTTCTTGCAAAATGCAGAAACGAGAGCATCGTAAAAAGATTAGTCAGACAGGGTAAAATAATCTTTAATTTATTTTGTATCTTAAGCAATCGTTCTTTTGGCTCAGATGAATCCATTTTCCAGTGCCAAGATCGTTGCAGATGCTACGGAAGAGGCAGACATTTACGGGGTGGCGTACGGTATGCTGATCAAGTTCATACTCGCGTTTGTCGTAGTTTCCATCTTGTACATGGTGGCCGACAGAAAGATGGTGAAGGAGGACCACAAGAAGCAGGAGTAGAGTGTTTAGGATTTGTAAAGCAAACTCACAATTAATTCTTTTGAGTTGGTAAGACATGTAATCCAGTTCAATTTGTTCATTTTCCGGGGAACGAAAATATTTGGACCAACACTTTTATGAGATATTTCCATTTTCAATGAGTGTAAGCGACGACAATTCACAAGATGCTCAGCAAGGCCACGACGATAACTCTCGTTCGCACCAGTCGCCTGATGGAGGGACGTCTACTCCCGTGATAAAGCAGGAAAGCTCTGAGGAACGGATGGAAAATCAAGACTACTCCAAAATAACTGGTAACGGGCCACAAAGAAAACGCAAAAAAGTCAACGTGGCCTGTGTCTACTGCAGGAGGTCGCACATGATTTGCGATCAAGGCCGTCCCTGCCAGCGATGTCTGAAACGGAACATCGGCCACCTTTGCCATGACGAGCCCACTAATGGAGGCCGCAAAAGTAAAAGGTCGACAAGCGCCACAGTTGACCGGTCTTCTTCCTCTCCTGGGTACTCAAACTTGGAGGAAACCCGGGCAAACAGCTCTAGTGCAGAAAAATTGAGCCCTCTTGGAATATACCGTCATCAGCCCATCAACCCCGACATGGTGAACTTCGACGCGACGACACCTCAACAGGCCAACCCGCGCAGCTATCTGTCAACCAAGCCATCAGAAACTGCAATAAATCAACAGCCATTTTTCTACTCCGAACACGCAGGTTCTGAGTTCAACTCTCTTACGGAGTTCCTCTCGATGATCGACGATACAGATATGATAAACTCCATCAATTTGGACAACGATCCGCTGCTCAACAAACTCACAGGCCTGCCTGGAAACAGTTATCCATCCGCTAGCTTGAACCAGATGCCACCTTTCGAGCCTGCTTTTGAAAACAGTCTTTTTGCTAAAACGTCTAGCTCCCCAACTGTGGAAAAACAGAACCCAGCAATATCTGCCCAGGTCGCTCTGCCCAACAGCTCCGTTCGCGCCCCACAAAATCTTTACGAGCCCTACATTTCTCAACCACAAATAAACCCAAATGTGGCTCAGCCGTCCACGAAATCGTCCGGACAGCCCTTTGTATCTGATTCTGCTAGGGACAAGTTTTTCCTTACCGCAGCCGACCCGACCACCGAAATCTCGCCAGAAGAGCGACTCAAACAGGTGATCAATGCCAAACTCGAGGCCGGACTCCTAAAACCGTACAATTATGCAAAGGGATACCAAAGACTGCAAAACTACATGGACAACCACATGGCCGCATCATCGAGACAGAGAATTTTGAAACCATTGTCAATGTTTAGACCAGGTTTCCGGGCCATTGCCAAGGCTTTGAAAGATATAGACCTGATTATGGTGGAAGAGAACTTTGAGAGAATGCTTTTGGACTACGATCGTGTTTTTACCTCGATGGCCATCCCTGCTTGTCTTTGGAGAAGAACGGGCGAAATCTATCGAGGAAACAAAGAGTTCGCGTCTTTGGTCGAAGTTTCCATCGATGACCTCAAAAATGGCAAGCTCACCATCTATGAGCTGATGACAGAGGAGAGCAGTGTCAACTTCTGGGAGAAATATGGAGCCATTGCATTTGACAACACCCAGAAAGCTGTCATGACTAGCTGCAACCTGCGGAGCAAGGACGGGCGGAAAAAGAGGAACTGCTGCTTCAGTTTCACCATTCGCCGAGACAAGTACAATATCCCCAGCTGTATTGTGGGAAACTTCATTCCTATACAATAAACAGTCATCATTCGCTTAATAGTTCATCGGCTGTCTTGGTCGAAAATTTGGCCTGCAGATTGTTCAATTTTTGAGCATCCTGGAAGTATTTCTGGATGATCTTTGCAGTGGTGTCTCCGAAACTGATAAACTCAAACTCGTCATCCAACGCACTTATCGTTTCAAGACATTTAAGGAACTGAACCGGTTTTGAGGTCGCCTGGACAATATTTTTGACTTGTGTATTCACCTCTGCTACCATTTCACCATTTAAGTTGGACACCATCGGGACGCCCAAAGAATGTGCCATATAAAGGGTTTTTCCAAACAATTGTTCCAAGTCCCTCTCTATGGGCTGCAGTACAGGGTTGTGGAATGGAATTCTGACTCCGAGATCGATGCTATGGACTCGTGTTTTCCAGACTCCTGCTTTAGCAATCCTTGCCTTGAGCTGGTCAATCTTCTGACTCAACTCATGGTTTTCCCCACTAACAACAAGCTGTTGATAGTTGTTGTAGTTGCTGACTTGTACATCCATCTCTCCTAGAATTTGTGTAATGTATTTATAGTGAGTTGGTTGAAATAACAGTGCTTGCATTGAATAGGCCTTCCCTGATTTCTCCACTAACTTTTCCATTAACACACCCCTTTTGTATGCCAATTCGAGTCCGGCCGCAAAGGGGATTGAGTCTTGCGCAACCAAGGCACATATCTCACCCACAGAGTGACCCAGCAGGAAATCGGTGTTGTTGAGAATATTATCATTTTTCACGGCTCTGATAAGATGGTAAGTGATGTACGATGTTAGTATCAGTAGTGGTTGTTGGATAGACGTCAATTGAACGTTTTTCTTCGCCAAGGCGGTAGCGGGATCAGTGATAAACTCTGACAGTCGCAATGACGGCAGTGTTCTGTCAGTTTCTGCTAAGAGCGTTCGTACCACAGGCGCATTTTGGTACTTTGATAAAGTGGACAGCGAACTGACATCAAATCGACCCTGTCCTGGGAATACGAGCACTTTAGTGGACCTTAACCGACTGAATATCTTGCTCATAATAAAGAATGAATTAAACCTATACTGGTGTGGGGGTGTCAATTATTTAGAAGCCTTTGCCGTACTCGTCAGCCGTTTTGTACTCCTTGACAGAGTCATCAACAGTGATAAGACCCTGTTTTTCCTTGATCCGGAACTGGACCATCTTGAGAAGATGGTAGATCATTGAAAGGTGGGGCGCA